>NW_017306417.1:365344-410663 GCF_000935625.1 Nanorana parkeri
CATATTCTGCATTCCTTTAAACTTGATATGTATATGTTCTCTTCTTTCTCCAGATGTTTAAGTAGCCCTACTCAAATCACAGGAATAAAACAGCTATAAATTATAGTATACAATCAATGATCAAACACAAGATGCAGCAAGTCATACATTACAACACCAGAAATTAAAAGTAGTAAAATGTAGAAAGTTAAATTATATCTGAGCAAAAAAATGATGTTTTGGCAAACCATGAAAAGGTCTAAGTGCATCCCATTGCTCAAACACATCATTATAAAAGTTTCAGTTATTGGAAATGCGTATTTTAAGTTGTTCTATGCCATAAAACCGAATACATTCTTTGCAAAAGAAAAGCAGGAAAAAAAAGCAGATAATATAAAAAGCAATAGCTGCACTTAGGGCTGGTACATATACGCTTATATAAAGAATTTCCAGTTGGGTCAATAAGGTTTCCCAAAGCATCCCCTCAAACAAATCTATAGGTAATGCCGAAATCTCCTTAAAAAAAAAAGCAGTTGGAAAACATTTCTGTACTTTACGTTCTTAAGCCTTTTTCACATTTATAGATATTTATCTTAAAGCCCAATTGAACTTTCAGTTTAAATCTGCTAAATACTAGACATGTGCACTGCCAAAAAATTTGTTTAGTTTCATTTCGTTTTAAATTCGGATTTGTGTTATTTTGTTTTTCGGGATTCGGGTGTGAAAGTCAATTCGGAATTCGGATTCGGACGAAATTCGTTTGCGGTAGTTCGTTCGAATGTTCGTTTCGTTTTCGGTTCTTATTCGTTTTGTTCGTTTGCAGCAAAGTGACATTTGAGGGGGGAAACATGTTTTTCTCCTTCTCTGTCACTTTGCTCCAACGAACGAAACGAATAAGAACCGAAGAAACGAAAACGAAACGAACTACCGCTAACGAATTTCGGAAACGGAAATTCGGATTCGTTTGCATTCGTTATATCTGTAATTCCGAATTTGGATCCATCCGAATGTCCGAAAATTCGTCCGAATTTCGATTCGGAACGAAACGAATCGCACATGTCTACTAAATACATTCCAGGCGCATCAAAGCAAAAATTGTTCAAAGTCTTAAAATGTGTTTTCTTTCAATATCAGCCAAAATCTGCCCCCTGCCAGCATGCTGCAGAGAAGGTCATTTGCACTTTTTGGGGTTGCAGTGGTCTCTCTGCAGAGGTCCAATGTGCTGAGTAAGACCTCTACAATCAGTGTGAAGCATGAGTTTGCTCATTGAAAAGCTATAGATCTGACCCAGCAGGGGACATGTCTGACATCTGCAATGAGACTCCTGCTTCCACACTGAGTCCAAGGGTCTAACTCAGCAGCTGCTAACATTGGTCAGACATTTCTACCCAGACTGTGATTGCTTTAAGTAGATAACAAACTAAAGAAATGTTTACATATTGAAAACAAACGTTTATTTATACATTTTGTATAAGTACATTATGTTTGTCAATGTTTATCATTTATATAATATATTGGCTTATCCTGTTAACTCAGCAGTTGAAACTACAGATAGCCACTAGAGGGAGGATCAACAGATTTGTTCTGGAATACTATTATTTACAATATCATTTATTTTTAGGTAAATTGAACTCAAGTGCAAAATGTGCACACTGAAAAAGAAGCTTTATTGGTTTCCTATTCCTCCCTTTTCGTTTTTGATAATCTCCTATTGCTGTTAGCGAGACATACAAAGCAGAGAAAAGAGCTCTGTTATGATGCTGTAGGAAAATCACTTTATCATTCCGGATATGTATTGGAAGCAGAATGGTAGAATTGTAAAAGATTTTCAAAAGTGATTCACTAGAACGAGATTTACACAATAGTTATTTACCATTTCAGCACCCTGGGAGGCATCTAGCATCATGTCTCTTGCAGAGTTTATGGAACAGCATTATTTATGGAAAAGGTACAAGAACACGCACTGATTCCAGCCTCAAGAGTCACCTGAACAGAATTAATCTGAAATAACAATCTCACATCCATAAATACAAAGATGGAAATATTGATCAACTGTGCCACTGTACATTAACAGCAATTCATATTGCTCTAGGCACTGCTCACTATCCTGCTAGCTGGTTCCTTGTGAGTTGTATAGAACTCTATCAGATCTTCTGTGAAGAGGACAATGGAATAAAGATGTGAAGTTTTTATTGATTTTATATTTAGCATGTGGTATCAGAAACTACTGCATGTGCATTGAAATGTTTTACAGGTGACAACTGTCTCAAAGACCTTTTGTTTGCCTATAATTGCCTAGAAGAATGTTCATCTGGGGATTTGGGCAAACTGATATCTTTGAACGATATCAAGAAGACATCTGTCTTGTTTAATTTACACAGATGGCTTATTTCTAAAGTGCAGCATTAAAAACCTTTAGGTATGTTTAAGCCCAAACACTAAAATATATCTGAAGCCAAAACCTTTTTTGTTTTGTTTTTAGTTTTAGAGTGGTGAAGGATTAGAACCCTTGTCATGTTAAAATTGCTCTGCGTGTCCCCACTGGGGATTCACCCTCTCCTCGTGTCCTGGTGACCATCATCACTGGAACAGAAAGTGATGGGAAATCCAAACTTTTCATAGTTGCCACTCAAAAAAGAAAGAACCTATCTCTGTTTATATCAATCTATAGAAATTTAGAGAAGTTCCCTCTCACTTTCTGTTGTCTCTCAGGGACAAGAAAAGGGTAAACTCCCTAATGAGACACAGACAGCAAAAAAAACAAAAAAAAACAGGAGGCTATAAACATAAATGATACCAAATTTATTTACTGTGCATTGAGGGACATCTAGGAGTTTTGAAACAGCCAGATTACACTGCCAAGGTTCGGGAAATGGCAAGAGGAAAAAAGAAAAGTTGATGGCTGGCCCTATATAACGCCACCTCTAACCACAGTGTCCTAGCAGACGGAATGATTTTTCCTAAGAAAAAGTCTCTCTCTATATATATTTTTTCAGTTATGTTCAGGACACCGTAGACATTTCTTTCTTTGGAGAGTGTTTTATTTAGTCTACATAGCAGCTATCCGCATCAATGTATCCTTAGCAACAGCTTTGGAGGCCTATCTGGATCTTATTCGACAGGGACTGGAAGATTGTGAGGCTAATCTGGCATGTGGCCTTCAAGCACTGGGCTCTGCATTGTAGTGCTTTCCAAACCTTTGTGTATTGTGTTAGCCACAGAGTGCTTTCCGGGTCCAGAGTGGTGGCACAGCCTCTAGTGTGACCATGTCGCTGGAGGCTCATTTGGGGAGTAAGGCTGGTCGATCTGCAGCTTGGGGAGATAATGCACAGTTGGTACTGTTGGGTTCTTTTTCAAATTTACTGCTGTTTTCACTGCAGCAATGGTCAAGGCTGAGGGACTGAGCGCTGATGGCATCCGCAAGGTGGTGGAGCATGCATGGGCTCCCTCCTGTCTTCTCTTTAGCCTAGAGCAGTGATGGTGAACCTTGGCACTCCAGCTGTTTTGGAACTACAAGTCCCATGAGGCATTGCAAGGCTCTGACAGCTACAGACATAACTCCCAGAGGCAGATGCATGTTGGGATATGTAGTTTTGGCACAGCTGGAGTGCCAAGGTTCGCCACCACTGGCCTAGAGTAAGCATCATCCCTCTGCTGCTCCTGTTTTACTGTCCTCCTTGCCAGTGTCCCAACTCCCTGTAGGTGGCAGTATAAACCAACTTTCAGAATTTCTGTGTCCCCCAAAAATAAGTACAAATCTTATTATGCTGTTCAACTCCATGAGACACCGTAAACTTCACACCAACAGAGGAAGCAGTGTGGAGTAAACTTTGGGTGTCCAGAGGAAAGCGCTCCCTGCAACAAATAGGTCCACAGGTTTTCTTATGTGAGAGTTTAGTTTTAGTCTGCTCTGAATCAGGAGAGACCACTCCATTTATTACACTTTCAAATCTTTGTTTTTCGGTGACTGCACTTTATTATTTGTGCCAAAGGGTTTACTCTAAATCAGTGGTTCTCAACCTGTGTAACCTCAAGACCCACATTTGTCATCGGTCATTAAGTCGTGACCCAAGTTCAACTGCAATGGAATGCACGGCAGTGTGGGCTGCTTTGCTGTGACAGAGCTCCATCCATATGTGCATTGCTTGTACAGTTCCCATGTGCGCTTGTAGAGGTGACGGGAGCCAGAATGTGACGTCACTCCATTCCAGGCACCTCTACAGGACATTCAAGTGAGCTGTAAGCAATGCAAAAATGGATGGAGCTCCCTTACAGCCGTATCCCCAGCCTACCCCAGCTCAAGGTGCTGGGCAGCATATTTCTAATGGCTGCACAGCGTAAGAACTGACAGTGCTGCGCTATGGGGGAGGCTAGGGGTAGGCTGATGAGCCTCTCACCTAGAAAAGTGGAAGGCATGCAGTGACTCACTGAACATGGGGTCGCGACCCACTTTTGGGTCACGACCCACCAGTTGAGAACCAAGGCTCTAAATTCTACAGTTACTCTCTAAAAAAACAAACCTGCTGGAATCTTAAAGGGAAATTAATAACAAATGTGGAGGCTCTTATTTATGACCTTCTGGAAATGCTGGCTCCCTGACTGTCCTACCAATGCTTTACCATCAATACATTCGGAGTTAGGCTGAGTTCACACCGGCGTCAACCTCCACCGCCCTCTGAGAAGCAATCCACAGCAGTTCACTTTTCAAAGGCAGCGGAGCAGAAGCCTATTGGCTTCTATGAGGCCAGAATGCATTTTTTTAAATCTCATTGGGGCTTTCCTAGGCAATACTGCACCGTGTGGACACAGTGTGGGTACATGGTTGGTGGCACACTCTCATTCATTGCAATGGTCTTCTCTCTCTGTTTAATGTCATTTTAGGAGAGAGGGGACAGCTGATGTATAAGATAAATAAAAACATTCAGTGTGTTTCACTGGCTGCATAGAATTACAAACTGTTTGTAGAACAGTTCTTCTATGTATTTTACTGTATATTCAATCGCTCATCCAGAGTTAGGCTTTAGTAAAATTCGGAAAAAAAATACACCTTTGTTAGAAGATGGGGCAAAAAATGCTTATTTTGGCAATTACGATTGGAGCAATTCCATAGTACAGCCATAAGGGAGTAAAAATTATAATGGTTATTTTTCTACATACTCTTTTGAAGAGTTAAATAAAATAACAAAGTCCATAGTCCCATCACACTCCTGACCGCACGATCCTTTTTCAAGGTAGGTCAACAGATGGAAACCGTCACAAATATGAGCAAAAGCAGAGACACCGGCACTCCAGGGTGAAGAACAACAAACATCTTTTTATTGACGTGCAATCAATAGACGTCAATAAATAGACGTTTGTTGTTCTTCACCCTGGAGTGCTGGTGTCTCTGCTTTTGCTCATAAAATAACATAACACAAAATAACACACACACGCATGCACACACAGACACATAAAAGATGGACCTGTGCCTTCATTCAACCTCAACACTATGTAACGTTTGATAAAGGGTTTAACCCCTTTTAGTCTGGGGGCATCTTATACCTTTGTGACCAGAAATGTCTCCAGCAGCTTTGCTGACGATGCTTTGCTATCACCGTGTTTATTTCATGTCGCTTCTGTTTTAGGGCAGATCAGGCTTTTTGGCAAAGTGGGGAAGTCAATTTGATTTAATTCTAAATACAGTGCAAACCGGAAAAGAAATGACAAGGCTTTTTTTTTTTCCCCACAGTCTATCCAGTAGTTATTCTGACCTAATGAGCACAGCCTGAGGAAACAACTCAGCCTGAGGAAATACAAAATGTATTTGCCCAAGTTTTCTGAGTACAAACATTCCAGTTACAGTATATGTACTCTGAAAACATAATGAAGCATTTTCTATGAGTACTGTTTTAAGATATATTCTTTTAGTGATTCCGCGCTGGATCAGTGAAGTGTAAGTGATCTAAATGTGATTACAAAAGAGAATAATTTAAAGGCTGCAGCAAAACTGACCTTCAAGTCATATACTATGAAATTTTAAATATGCCACGTCCACAAAAAATGTGTCAGTGTAAAAATGAACTGTAATTGAATCGTGAACCACACAAATAACAAATGTGAAATTAATATATCATCCATACATATAAATTTCCTTCATGACAAAGCATATCAATATAAACTATATATAAAACGAATAAATATGTAAATGTTATAAATATATAAAAAATATAATAAACATTCAACAATTCATGAATTTAGTGTCATTATTAGTTCTTTCTTAGAAAACCGTGATGCCCTGGATCATTGAAGAAAAGTATCAGTACTGATACTCTGTCTGGAAAAAATGGTAACAGTGCATCTCTAGTTTTTAGGGTTTCTATAAATGGGATGGGGCATTTAAAATAGCTTAAAGGCGTTGTGAAGTCCCAGCATATCCTCTCCTGTTAGAACATCAGCATTGTAATAGGAATACATACTAGAGTTGTTTTTGATAATGCAATCGAAGCTTAGTTGAAAAAATCCCTTTTATGTAGTTAGTGTTGCCTTCTGTCTGCCCATCAATTCCAACAACGTCCTGGATTCCCAGTGTGCTTTGCTTCTCTTTCCCTGCTACCTGATGTGATGTAATCTCCATTTCTCAAGACTACATATGCCATCATATATTTCTTCCAGCAGGGCTGAGAGAAATTGCGTCGGTGCATTGAGGAAGAACATCCTATGGGTATTTCCAATAAGCAAGTTTAAAAACTTCTAGATGGATATGGTTATTAGGAATGAGATAGAACTCATGAAAATTCAGTAGAGAGATATTTATTTTTAGTTTTTGACCATAGATACTCTTTAATGCAACAAAGTACAATATGATACATTTGCTTCCGCTGTAGTAAAACCCGCTGTGATCGATTGATAAACTAAAACAATTTTAGCAAATGTCAAAGTCTGAGGAAGAACTCCAAAGTTTGAACAAATGCATGCTTCTGCACCGTATTACACAGAAAGCTGAAGAGCGGACCTCGTCACTGGAGAAATATTGGTGTAACCATAGCAACAAGACTTTTTCTGAGTAATCAATGCTTTAGATAAATGATGTATCATTTTCAGCATAGGTCGTGTTTTGTCCTCAGACTAAATTAGTTTGTCTTCAAACTAATTTCATATCCAAGACATCCCTTAAGACAAAATAGAACACCGTGTTCAAAGGAAAAAAAAAAGAAGTGAAATAAACTAGGTTCCATCTGTTACTCAAGGAATAAGGATAACACCTGTACGCTTGTGTCTAACTATCATTAACCCAACGTATCTAGAGGTACTTCACATCAATAATCAGATTATTTCACAGCCACAGAGAATTTTACAGAAAATCTGATCAGAGTTCAAGAGGTATAAGGTGACCTGACCGCTCATGTGATTATGTCATTGCAGATGATGCTGCCACTAAACTGTAGAGAGGAATATAGGCAAATACTGAGAAATAAAATCAAAGCAGCAGTGAAAAATTGTAGAGAAA
Organism: Nanorana parkeri; assembly: GCF_000935625.1. NCBI lineage: Eukaryota > Metazoa > Chordata > Amphibia > Anura > Dicroglossidae > Nanorana > Nanorana parkeri. The sequence goes on from NW_017306417.1 coordinate 372,810, forward strand.
AGCACATTAAAATCAAACGTTTCAAATGCTTACCTGCAGTGTTTTTCCTTTCCCGAAGGGCCCATTCACACCAAGCCTGTGTGTTAATCGCATGGTTCCGTGCGATTAACGCATGGTGACATTTGGGGTCTAATGCACTTCTTTTTTCAATCTCACCACACCACAATGCACGGTACTGTGGTACCGTGCGTTAAGCTGTACTCTATCACATTTTGGTGTATTTGAGGTGTCCTTCAGGGTTTCTGATGAAGGAGGCGTGACCTTAGAAACGCATCAACTACTAGGAAGGACTGACAGCCGGCTGGCTAAGTCCATCGCATAAGATCTATTCATGCCTGTTTAAACTCTACCTTTGTGAGTACCATTCTATCTGTTTTAATCTTGTTTTATTCAAAAGTTTTTACGAGATGGAGGTGCTCTGTGTTTTGTATTGCAGTGTCCTTCAGGGTTTGTTTAAAGGAGAACTATGGGGTGAGTGAATTACAGTCATCCCCATAGTTGGAGCCGACATGCGACATTGAAACTGTCGCACGTCGGCTCCATTGACCAGGAAGTGAGCAAAAACATACTGCTGCTCGTTCACTCCCCAATCATCTCCCTGCAGAGAGCGGTTACTGTCATCCACAGCTCCCCACAGGGATTTGCACCCCCTCCCGTCGCCGATCTCCCAGCGCTGACTGGATGGATGGACGGGGAGGCTCTGCCTCTACATAGGCTGAGCCCGCTGTCAATCTCGACAGTATTGTCACGGATCCATCCCGGCTGTGGCGCTCTCAGCATATAGTGGAGTGTATGGCCACCTTAAAGGCCACCTTAAAGGCCATACACTCTACAGATAGAGTACTTGAAACACAGCGCTAGAGATAAAGTCAACAAAATATGTGTAAATATTCACAGATTGGGTTAAGTGATCAGTGGATATCAATGTATAAATTATGTGTATTCGAAACAGTCATAAAAAGTAAACGAAAAAGATGGTTTGTATCACTATGTGTAGCCTATGGCTAATAGATATAAATGAAATTCAAACGTAAGTGAATAATCGTGATGAACTTAGATGACAAAGAATAAATAGTAAAATTGAATAATAATAAATAGATAAAATCAGCTTCGATTAAGATTAAGTAATAATAGATGATAGTAGATGGATAAAATCAGCTTCGATTAGTGAATATAATACGGCAGCTATGCATGATCCATAAAAATAGTGTTTTTTTCTCCTCTGTAGTTAAGTCAAACCTGATGTTTTTACTATCTTTTTCAGCAACATTACATTTGCTATCCCACCAGCACATATGAATAGGCTTCAGCCACCATCTGCACATTTATAATATTTGTTTTAGACTAAAGATTCCACGTTCAGAGAGTCTTAAAGCCCAAAGGAAGACCAGCCGAATGTGTTTTTCTACTTATCAGTAAAAATGTAAAGAGATACAGTACTCGAACAATGTGCACTTCCCATGGTGCCAAGCATAGACTTAAATTAAATGACTCACACTTCTGAATATAAGCACACTTTGTAAAATTAGGATTCCCATGTTGTACTTTCCCAAATAACACAATTCAATTTTCCTTCTCGTGTCCCCAGAGATAAACACAGATGCGGTCGTACATGATTTCTCAAGACCATATCTTCCATGTACGTTAGTCAAAGCTGTACAATCAGATAAGAGCATACGCATAGTGCTGTGCTCGCATGCTTAAGGCTATAAAGTGGTTTTATTTATGTTAAGATGCAGTCATAAGCAGATTTTAAAAGGAAGCTGGGCTACGTCTGCTGACCACCTTCTGAAAATATGAATTCCATGGCTATGTCTGATCTTAATAATGAGCATCACTGACGTGAACAAGAATGCAGCAAGAAAAGGTAGAACTGCTGAGCAATATACAGTTATTTAAATCCCAAATCCAGGCTTCTCCCACAAATTACCCCCCTCCTCCCTGATGGTGTATATGGTATTTTTTTTGTTTTCATATACTTACCTTTTTCAGATGTCTTCTAGCTGGTCTTGTGATGCACTAGGTCCTCACCCAATCCTCTCCAGTTGCGTGTAGGGCTTGTTCATGCATAGAGCAGTGGTAACATAACACCAACGCTTCTTCCTGTACCAAGTACACTGTGAATGAAGGTTCTGTTTTTAAATGGACTCAATGTGAAAATTCCAACCTGAAAATTTAACAAAAAATGTGCCCAGAATTACTCAAGAAACTTGGTCAAAATGACATGGAAAAGAGAGTTTGGTGAAGCCAGTGTCCATATTCCCTTAGTGCAGGTTTTCTGTAAAGTAAATCCATCATGAAAAAAAAAGGGGGCTACCATTACGGAATTCCTTTAAACAATTCTAACTTCCTGGTTAGGTTTGGATTTAGTTCTCAGTAACAGGCCCAGAACAAACATGTAGCAAACAGAAGTCAATGAAAAGTCAGTCTATACTTGCTCAAGGCCAGTAACTTAGAACATACAGAAGCCTTTTCATCAGCATCTTTGCCAGGCTACTAGTAATTTTCAGAAGGGAAAGCAAGTACAGGCAGCCTTTGTATTTATTCAGTACACATTTGATACCCTCTAAAGAGAACTGTAGGGCGAGTGTTTTTCCCCATAGTTCTTTTAAGGGTCACGGGAGGGCATATACTAACCTCCTCCCGTGCCCCAAAGCTCAGTATATCACGAGCTACAGCTCGCGGTATACTGATACCACTGCAGCCGGGACAGATCCCTACAATGCTGTCGAGATCCACCCCGCTGCGTGAATGACAGCTGGCTCTGCCTATCTAGAGGCAGAGCCAGCTGTACCCGCCCCCTCCCCGTCCATTCCTCCAATCAGCACAGGAGGATCAGAGCAGGGGAATCCCTGTGGGGAGCAGTGACTGAGAGTTACCACTCTCTGCAGGGAGATGATCGAGAAGTGAGCGAGCGACGGTATGTGTTCGCTCACTTTTCGATCTATTGAGCCGACGTGTGACAGTTTAATTGTCACACGTCGGCTCGAACTATATGTATAATATATCTATCTCATATATATTCCGTATTGCTTTAGACCTGAAGAGGAGGTTCACTCTCGAAAGCTTGTCTTTTATATATTTTGTTAGTCCGATAAGAAAGTTATCATTGCACACTGAAATACTCAGTTTTTTTAGTTTTTTTTTACATACTATATACACATGCTGACAGGAGGAGAAAGTTTACAATCTGTAATCTGCAGTTTACAAGTGGCAGCTGTCACCCATTCAAGTTCATGATGGGGTGACAGCCGCTGCACTTGAACGCCGCCACACTGCATTAATCGTATGTGATACAATTACATGCGATTAGCAATCAATCATTATCCCAGGATGCATCGATTAATTTGAATGGGTGACCACTGCCGCTCTCCTGCAGCAACAATCCCTAATAACGGCAGATTAGGGATTGTTGCTGCAGGAGATTGTACGTTTCTGATGCAGGAATCCATTACCGTGCCTAAAATATAGATGTCAATGGAACCTTAGATAGCTGCATTGTGTGGAGTTAAGTTTTGGTGGAAATAATATTAAAGTGGGTTAAAGCATTACATTTTTTGTATAGTTCATAAATAATGTAGAAAGGAACAGCCATTTTTGCTCCTAGCATACCCAGTCTCTCTTTCCTACTTTCCTGTGATGTCAGAGAAAACAATGGGCTCCCCTAGTAGGCAGAGATCATGTGATCTAGGCTTTAGGTCACACGGGGGAGTTCAGAAGCAACATTTGTTTATTCATGGAAAACAGGAGGTTCTTTTTTTTTCAGAGCTAAGTAATGTGATCGGATAATGCTGATGTGCGTCTTATTGATTCCAGTTAAATGTAAAGGATAATGATAGGTCCAGCTTAAATGCATCTTATCTGAGGACGTGTGTAGTGTCTTTCAGCCTCGTTGCTAGACAGGAAATCAAATTTGTGGAGGAAAATATCTCTAACAGCAGAAATTTATCCCAGTGATCTTCTGTTCTGATAAGCTGCATAAACGTATATATACTGTCTTTCTGTAAGTATCATTTTTTTAAATAAACCAAGCTGTATTTTAGTTTTTTTTTTCAATTAGATGACAAAGCCTAGAAACGTGATTAAATTATTATTCTGTGCTCGCTACAGGATACTCAATGGCTGGAAAATTGTTTTTTTCTTTATCTGATTTATCGTTACAGCTGAATTTTCAAACAGATAACAATGTTACAAAGTAGATTATTTCATAACATGAATATATTTTAAATACATATAAATCCATGAAGTTGTCTATACTAGCTTCCTGTAATACTCGGCACAGCAGGACTAAAGCTGGCCATACACTATAGATTTTCATTTGGAAATTTCCGCTGCTGCCAAGAACCCATGTTAGATTCTAGCTTAAATAGCAATAGCCCAGCAAGCACAGACAAATGTCAATTTTGCTAAATTAGGGATACTAACTCACCGAATTTTGTTGATCGTCAGAACGGATTTTCATTTGAGCATGTGCAGTGTTCTTACTGCATTTTTTCCCCTATGAAAACGCCAATAATACATCGATTTTCGTTTGATTCGAAAAAACGTTTTCCAGCCTCCCCGATTGAAAAAAATTTGAGTGGGATTACAGAAAAAAAAATCATTGGTGTCCCATCAACTGCTCAATTATCATTCATGGAAGATTTCTGAACTAAAATCGAAGCGTGTGTGGGCACCTTAAGAGTGGGGTGGCCGGCAAAGTACGCCATCAAGCACTACTCTATAACACTGTCCATCTATCACTACAAGCATCCCAACAGCAGTGATGACCTAATCAATAGTAGCACACCATGACTTTTCAGTTATTGAGGGTAGTTCTGGGGTAAATAAGCTGGATTACTGACTACAGTGGAGAAACATAAGGTCATCAACCTGTCTATGCAAGTCTGTCAGGCAAAGAGAGCCTGGCTCAAAAGACAAGCTAAACAGAATTACATTTTCTTTTGCATTTGACTTTCAACTGTTAATTTGACTTGCTGCGGAGGCTTAAACGCCTACCACCAGCTATTTTTAGTGGGGAAGAGTTAACATTTAGTTTTTTATTTTCGTCTTTGTCCTTAATGTGGAGATATTTCCTCACTTCCTGTCCCTGTGATGTCCGTACAAGAAATGGGTGGTACCCTTGTCACGAAGGTAACAATAGGACCCGTACAACAATAAAAGCATTGTGAACACCCACCTGAACAAGATATTTAACTTTACACAGCGCCTGTAAAAAATCCTCTTTACTCCCAGTAAAAGAGCTGACCGCTATGATAAACGATATGCTGGATGACTCAGCCATGGTGAGACATAGACTAGCCCTCTGTAATGTTATTGTAAATCATTCAATACATTTGCTGGCCAATAAGGGATGACGGTTTAATGACACTGTTACCAGATGCATTTGTTTGCCTCATTAGGTGATTTCTCTATTGTGGTTCCGTATCTTGATGTGTCTCAAAGTTTTATAATGATATCCACCTAATATATACATCTGAATACCGAAACTAAATAATGTGGCATAGTATAATATTGTAACCTTTATGTAGCACATCATGTTTAATATATTATATAGAAAACTAAATTCATCTACATCAGTGTTGCAAAGTCTAATGTTATATAAAACTATCCTAAGTGCAGGTGATAGGAGGGCAAATAACGGACTGAAATTTGAAAGAAAAATCCTAGGTTTCTTTACAAAAACACAAACCTATTCAGAACAGGCTCAGGCTTGGACTGGCTCACTGGAGGACCACTGAATGCTTCTGTGGGCAGTGGCAATAAAGCACAAAACTAGCCTGGTGGCCAGTTTGATCATTCTAATGGCATCAGCAACAACTCTCAAAGTATTCAGTCCTGCCCATTGCTAACTGAGCCCTTCCCCCCTAATTTTAGTTTTATGGAACAAGACTTCATGTGTATGCATGAAGCATACATTTTACTTAACATGGCAGGTTACATTAACTGTGTGAAAAGGTGCATAATTTACTTTTGTTGAGTGTTCTAGTGCAGTGGTTCTCAACTGGTGGGTCGTGACCCAAAAGTGGGTCGCGTCCCCATGTTCAGTGGGTCGCCAAATGCCTTCCACTTTTGTAGGTGAGATGCTCCTCAGCCTCTCCCTAGTGCAGCACTGTCAGTTCTCGCACCAAGCAGCCATTAAAATTATGCTACCCGGCACCGAGTGTCAGCTTGAGGTGGGCTGGGGGTATGGCCGCGAGGGAGCTCCATCCATACATGCATTGCTTACAGCTCCCTAGTGTGCCCTGTAGAGGTGCCTGGACTGGAGTGACATCACATTCTGGCTCCTGGCACCTCTACAGGGCACACTAGGGAGCTGTACAAGCAATGCACATGTGGATGGAGCTCTGTCACAGCGCAGCAGCCCACACTGGACCCCAGACTGAGGATCCACTCCAGTTCTTGTAAGGTAGGGAGACTGGGTGGACCTACCATGTGTTTTGGTGTGGGAGGTGTGTTGTGTTGCCATTCATTTGAATAGCACCCCAAACGCACCTGCCACCCACAGTTCTATTGCCTGCACCGGAATGTGCGGTACCGTAATGCTGTGCATTCCATTGCAGTGCGCCTTGGGTCACGACTTAATGACCAAGTACAAATGTGGGTCCTGAGGTTACACAGGTTGAGAACCACTGTTCTAGTGGGCCCCTTTACGCCTCTGTAATACATTACCACCTGCACATTGATGTGCAGGAAGTCACGTGTTAATTTGCATTTTCTGTATTGCTTCATACAGGAGATTAAGTTCTTGGTTTATAGCACACAGTAAAACACTGTTAACAGGGCGACTAGTAACCCCCTCGCCAGAGATGTAACAGCATATAGTGGATCAATAGCAATAAGCAACTTAATAACTGAAGGAGTACTTGCGGTTAGCTGCTCTGGAGAGGGTGGAAGTGTTCCATAGATGAGAGTGGAGGAATCAGCTGAAGTGGGTCCAGGAGGATGAGGATTGCTGGGTTGTGTTGCAATCTGAGAAGCAGAGTAATGGTAGTTCCCTGTGCTGGCAGGTTCAGTGAGCTGAGAATCAAACTCTGATCATGCAGTCCTGGTGGCTGAGGGGTTACTGTGCGCTTGCAGTCAGGGAATGAGACGGTATGCTTGGATGAACTGCAGACTGGATGGACCAGATGGAGAGGTAGGCTGTGTGCAGGGAAATGCTCAGTGTCCATTACATTGCCTATACACTGAGCATTTCAAAAGCTGTGGCTTTATTCAGAGAGCTGGGTTGAGGAGCAGCGTGATGCCGCAGGAGTAGGTGGAGTTGGAGGCTGATCCCGGCCAGGTAAGTCTGTTACACATGTTTCCACTGCCAGCAAGACTATCCAACATAGTGATGGCAGTTGGAGATGGTGGTGGTAGAGGGTTGGAGGCTGGTTCTGCACCTGGTTGCTTGTTAAACCACCCAAGTTTTAGGGCATCTTGGGTGCTGATAAAGACTGCATGTAAAGGTATATTTTAGTTTTGCAGTCTGTTTAGTATCTTCATGGTACTGACAGGTTTACTGTGAAATGAATAATTTTCAATTCTGACAGAAGTTTAACATTGATATTTATTAAAAAAGAAATGTGCATATGGCAGAGAAAATAAAGTGTTCCCTAAATACTGTTTTGAAAGTGTTACAATAAAGGTGCAAACATCTCAATCTCAAGGACATAGCAGGATAAGTCTATCTTCATCGATCTTGAGGCCAGTGCTGGACTGGGTTTTAATGTTGAGCTTTCATAATCCCCCTAGGTGAAACTATCAATAGTAAACATCCACAACACGAGAGCTGCAGTCGGGCTGACTGATGCAAAGTGGCAGATTGTGCTGTAGAGACACGGGCTCTGCTGGCTTAATAATACCTAATTTTATCCACTTTGCATGTTTACTACACATCCAATTTGCTCTGATTGCATGTATGGAATCAACATGGAAAGTATACATAATAAACACACAAAGCTATTTCCTGACTAAATAGAGGTTTCACTTTTCATTATTCCATGACTGTACATGCACATTGGTCTTATTATTGGTGACTTCTGGAAACATTTATGGAATAGGCATACTTAACGCAAATGTTGTGTTTCCATTAATACCTTTGTATGGGACTATTAAAATGTATTTATAGGCTGGACTGGGTGAAAAAACAAATATTGGAACCTGAAAGGATACATAATATGGAGGAACAGACATTAAAATAAGAAAGCTGTGGGATTGTGGATGTGCTATACTTGAGCTTTTACCTCAAACAGAACTGTGGCTAGACCCTACATCGGATGACTGATCAGTATTAGAGCACTCTAAGGAGAGATTTGGTGCAGCAATAATGAGCTATGAATCTGAACTCGGCAGAAAACACACCAATTAATGTAGGTATGCAATACCTATAAAACAAATCAATGTGTTTTCCTCACTTGGACTTGAAGTAAGCCTCCTAGAATCCACCACATAGCAGCCCTTCACTCAAACTGGCAAAGGGAGGGACAGCACTCTAAGCCAATCAGTCACTACTGCAGTACACATCTGACGGGACAGAAGGCCAAAAAAGGTGCACGACTGTGGCTTTTCACTATTTGCTGCTTATGTTGGCTTCTTTAACCATCCACTCTACTGTTTCCAGATAAGGCTTACATGAATTTTTGGACTGGTTTACAACTCCATTCATTTATTTATTATATGTCAATCATCTCTAAACATTGCTACGTATGATATGGTTATATCGGATTCATATGTTCTCATCAATCATGTTTACCAATTTTTGGCTACATCATATGCCTTAATCATGGAATTGAGTGGTGTTTGGAGGTATCTTTCAATCATGCTGCACCTAAAATATTTTTTATCTGGGTTTTTTTATATTTGCATTCAATAAAATGAGATTTTTCTTAAATTTAATCAAATATTGTGTTTTATTGGAATTGTCACATGGTGCCATTAAAGGAGAACTATGGGGTCAGGGCTTTTCCCCATAGTTCTCCTAAGGGTAATGGGAGGACACAAACTAGCGTCCTCCCATCACCCAAAGCTCAGTATACCGCGAGCTACAGCTCGTGGTATACTGAGACGCCGCAGTAGGGACGGATCCCGACATTACTGTCGAGATCCACCCACCTGAATGATTGACAGCTGGCTCTGCCTATCTAGAGGCAGAGCCAGCCGTACCTGCCCCCTCCCCTGTCTGTTCCACCAGACAGGGGAGGGGGGGGAATCCCTGCAGGACCCGTCAGTGACAGTTACGGCTCTCTGCAGGGATAGATCGAGAAGGGAGCGAGCGACGGTATGTGTTCGCTCACTTCCCAATCTATTGAGCCGACTTGTAACAGTTTCATTGTCACAGGTCGGTTCGAACTATGAGGCTGAGTGATTTTCACTCGCCTCATAGTTCTCCTTTAAAGCCCCACTGATTTCTTTTCAGTATTTCATCAACTAAATTAGGGGTGTGGCACCAGCTACTCAGGATCTGTTCACAACAATCCGTTTTATATCCGATTCTGCCTCAGTGAAGGAACTGGCTGAGGCCTCATAGAGGGGAACGGCTGCCTGCACAAACGATCGGATCCTGTGACTGCTGCATCAGAGACAGACATTGCCACACTCCCACAAATGAGCGGACCCTATGGAGACCGCATGGCTGCTGTTGGAGATGGAGTCATCTCTGTGAACAGACTGCTACTGAAGCCAACCAACACGGGAACCGCCAGTGAAGCTGCAGGAGTACAGTGAGGCCATTGGCCACTGCATTATGGTGTTTAAGATAACCCTGTAAACTGCACCATTGGCCCACCGTTGGCTATCCTAAACCAATACAACTGGCCAGTAGGTTAAAGACCCAGGTCTATTTGGACTAATATACTGTCCGCCATCAGCTGGTAGACTTAAGTTAGTCAGTTTAATACTGTTGCAGTTGAATCTACATAGCCACAGCGACTTTGTATCTGAATGCCTAAAGTGACTCCATTATATGCATGTTTATTTGTTATTGTTTATGTTCATGTATCTATTGAATTAGTGCATTATTTATTTCTCTAGTAAAGCTTTTACAAAACCCCACAAGGTGTGTTGGTGTGCTGGGAATCCTGTCTGTGCAATTTATCCACGCTTTAAGGCAAAAACAAACAACGTGTAAGTATATAAATTCAATTATACATACTTATTTATTGTTTATTGTAGCTCAGACCTGGCTGTGACACTTATTATGTTGTTTAATGGCATTTTCTCTCTGAATAATGAGGGGGGGCCCCCCAAAAAATCTTTTATGGGGCCCCGCTAAGTGTTACTGCATTTTATACACTATAAATGCTCTGTGCTGTTTTATGAAATGAGCCCAAAATGCACTATACCCAGTGATGTCAAATTCCTAGTGCGCTCGCTGGTTTGCATTTTCATACTTCAGCTGCCTACTTTAATCATATGTCATGCCCCACTTTGGGTTTTGGTCTACTTTGAAGATTATGCAATTATATATGGTCAAATCCTAATTTAAAAGAAAAAGATGTTCTCACATTTGCCTCTACTTGTAATTTTACAGCAATGTTCTACAACATTTTATGTGTTAATAAATAGAAACTAGTGGCATTAATTTTTACCTTCAAGAAGACGAAAGTGAATCTTTCTCCAACTTACATTTACTATTCCGACTACAGAGATGAAGTTCCTGGACACAAAGCGAGCATTAGATTAAAATATAAAGGTTGAGTCAGAAATTTTAATGATGCTTGCCAGAATAGATATCCAAGTAAGTTCTCAATAAGACAGTACATTAAAGAAAAAGTAATGCAAGTGAGTCTATAACACCTATTACAATTGCAAATAGGTAAAATAATACCAAAATGAAATTGGAATAGTTATATATGGAATTTCCTTTAGAAACTTTACAAGATGAAAAAATCGAGCAGTTTGACTCCAAAAAAAACTTACAGCCTTCTTTAAATTTTTATTTTTGACATTTGTTGCCAAGCTGAGTTTACAAGAACCAGCAGGATTCTAAACTTTTTACTTTCTATAGGGATATTTGTCCTAGTGACACCTGTCTAAAGGGGATATATCACACTTTGAAAGAGGTATAAAGATCACTTCATGTTGTGTCCACAAAACAGAACATTTAGGGGAATTTATCCAACAATGTAAACCTTTCCTACTCTATCCAAATTAAAAAAAAATGTTTTGGCTTTAGAAATACTTCAGTTTCTAACTTGACAACCTGACTTATCTTCCTGAACCAGCTAAACCTACAGTTACCTAAAGGTTTCCAGTAAGAGATAGGAAACATCTTCAAACATCTGACTCCATAGTACAGTGGTTCCCAAAGTGTGGCCCTTGGGAAAATATTCCTACCACTGACATGGGACACTATTCCTCCAACTAACACCAACAATGGGACAAAATTACTCACAGATACAAAAGATTAGACACTGTTAATTCCACTGACACCAATGATGGGGCTCTAGCCCTCCCACTGACAGCAATGATGGGGCACTATTCCTCCCACTGAAAGCAATGATGGGGCATTATTTCTTCTACAACTATTCACAGGTGCTAGGCCATTCCCACTGTTCACCAGCCCCGGGACATTTTTGTTTACTCAGAAGCAAGTAATTCATGCTTTTAATTCCCTCTCTTGCACTTTAACTTTTTTAATATAACATCATACTATTTAAAGGAGAACTATGAGGTGAGTGCTTTTCACTCACCTCATAGTTCTAGCCGACCTGTGACAATGAGACTGTCACTGTCACAATATCCGGAAATCCGTGCCGGATTTTCGATATGCTCCCTGTTTCTGGGCTGTCAGCCTATGGTGTCTCACAAGGCTGCAGCCAATCTGCAGTTAAGTAGATATTTTGCAATTAAAAAGAATCTACATAATAAATAAAATTCATATTGAAATGGCCAGTAATGTGTATGTAAACTGTACACATTCCAATATCAAATGGTCATTCTGCACTTCACCAAATCTCTCTACAGCTATAACCAGGGCTGGGCTGAGACTAAATGCAGTGCAGTATATATACGGTATAAAGCTGCAGTCCAAGGTGGTACCACTCAAGTCTTAATCTTTCACCAGGTTGGTTAGTGTTTATTATCACAACTACCTCTTTAGATGGAAAGTTTGTACTGGGTATAAGAAACTCAGTCTAGTTTAGACTACACTGCAGCAGCCACTCTGGCAAAGGCCACAATACCTGTCCAGGCCTGACTGCAATTAGCATGCTGATTTTTCTGTTCCAGCCATAGAGCTGTCACTGTAAAAAATAGATGTGAAAACATGTTGCCACAATATGACACTTTAGTTATATATTATTGTGTATTCCCTTCTGAAAAGCTTGGTCTATTTAAATATAAGCTGTAAATTGCCAATGTACCAACAAGTAATAAATTAAGTAATACACCGGTCACAGGATTTAATACTCATTTAAGATGGTGACATTGTGTCCTCAGCATTTCAATATCACCAAAGCAATTTTTGCTTGATATTAAACAATGGTCTGTTTACAGCACGGACATGCTTAATTTCAAACAGTAATAATGAGCTTGTTTCTTGACTCTAAAACAAATGCCGCTTTACCGTGTCTCCACATCACAGTTATAAGATCTCACTCTCAATAGTACTCATTGTTTCCGGGGAAATCCAAAATTAATTTGTCTTTTGGGGCTTCATTTTTTTTTCTTTAAAATTGGTAAATTTTAAAGTTTATATCCATCTTGCTACATGCCATCATTCTTCTGGCATACCTAGAGGCTCACGAGCAGGGCTCAGTTCTCCAGCTTGTGTGATTGACAGATGTGAATGCAGCATCACTTCTGTCAGGCAAAAAAGGGACGAGGATAGCTGCTGGAGGATTCTGTTCTCCCCTCCCTCCATCAGCAGTGTTCTGTGGGCAGAAGAGAGCAGGCACTGCTGGAGAGTGGGGGTGGACTGCCCAGAGGCTTGTCTTCACTCTCCCTTTTGCCGACATGGGTCAGTACCCCAGTTTCAGCCTCAGATCGCACATCCCATTTGCCATACCAAGTTGTTTCTCTAGGTGGCTTGAGTATTTAAGGTCATGGACACCAAACAACCCCCACCCTGCACCATACTATGGGCATGCATACAAGTCAAATGCAAAAGCATATTGAAGCAGGTTGATACAGCATAGAGGGAGGTCAATTGCACATGTGAATGAAGTTTGAATAGATTTTAGAAGTTTTTCAAACTTATTAATGCTCATTTTTTTTAATTTAGCAGTGATGCACTTAATGAAAGTTGTATCAGTTGTATCACTAACATAATAAACAAGCAATCAGTAACCGTAATGTACATCAACAATCATCACAGCAACCCAAAACAACCTACTGACTTTTCAGATTTGGCTGACCTATGACATGCCTATATCCACACTGACCAGGGTCTCACACCCTGGATCTAGCAAAGGAGAAGACTCAGGGTACACCTGGGCCAGAGAGTACACACTACATATACACAAAAAGGAAATAATGCTTCTATAGTGACAGACGCCATCTCATAATGGTCGAGCCCTTCACCATTCATTGTAGGAGATGCTTATGTGGTCACAACTTACTTCTGGTCAGTCTTACTTTTTTTTTTACATTTGGAGAAATTACAAAATGGCACTTTAAATCCTTGATATAGATAGCAAAACCCCTTCAAACTGGCCACAATGTTGCTAAATTCAAAATGAAGAATGCTTTTGTGATGCCAAAGCCAAGCATGGACTCAATGAGGAAAATATTCCAAAATGCACAGATGGAGGTTTCAGAGTGGAGACCCAGGGCCAACTGTGCACAAGCAAATGGAAGAAAGAGCCAGCATTGTGTGAAGATCAGAAAAACATTTTTTTTCTGATTCAAAAAGCTCATAGCCTAGCTCTCTATCCAAACCTACAGTGTTTCCATCTGCAGATAATTATACCCAGTCTTATTTTGGAGCTAGGTTCGCTTTAAGCTTCTCACATATATTTTACCCTTTTGCCTGCTTGGTTTCAAATTCTGGCTCTGAGCGCAATGATGACCTTAAAATATTAGCAGTGTCTTAAGCAAAAGTTAAATCCATCTGCTTAATGTTCAGTGTGTTCATGGTTCACCTTCATTTTCAACCTCCATGTTTGTTTCCCCCCCCCCCCCATTAACATAGGCATTTGTTACAGAAGATTAAGTCAATTTTGTCATGCATTAAATCAGCCTTGCTAGAGACACCGGATTTTAAGCCTACCAATTTTGTCACCTTAAAAGGATCCTCCAGTATAAACATTGGTATAATAAAATGATGCCGTTTGTCAATAAAAATATTTCATTTAGACTTTGTTTCCAAACAACTCTATTAAACAACTCGCTTAGATGAAATATGACCCCTGAGGAACATTCTCTGAAATTTGAATCTAATTAGCAATGCATCAGTTGTTAAGCATAAAAACATATTGCTGTGAGCCACTTGATGGTTTTTGAAATTTACCACTCAATCATTTCCAAGAGTTGATACCTAATTGTTTAATTACCAATGCAGAAATGTGGATGCATGTTTTAATTATGATTTAAAAATAGGCACTGTAGATCTGATCATGAATAATGGTTTTAATGAATTTAGAATGTGCATGTGGGTGGGGTTTTGTGAAATTGGAGGAAGATGAAGGGTAGTATGTTAGGTTTGTTTTTCAACTTTTTAAAAAATAAAAATCCCACACCTGACCAAGAAGCATTGGTTTGGTTTGACCTTTAGGGAATGCATTGTGTGTTGGTACTTTAGTATTTTGTTTATTATGTTAAGAACTAATTCACACCTGAACATTTTGTTGTGTGCCTTGTTGTTCGCGCAACAATATTGAACAAAGAATCCTATTCTTTTCAATGATGCCCATTCACACCAAAGCATTGCGTCTTCTATCACTTGAAGCTTAAACAGTACCTGAGCTTCTGTTGGGGAAAAATGTACATTTCTGGCCCCATAGACTAACAGGAGTAAAAGAATATGGGGTGAAAAAAGTAACTAGCGTTGCACTGGTTAAAAAAAAAATGGTCATGCCTTAAAACGTCTAAAAAAATTAAAATAAAAACGCAAAAATGTGCCAAATTAAAAGCTTCAACTTCCCCAGAGAATGCTCACGCTCAAGTGTGAATGGGGGGGCTGAAGATAAAAATTAATGTATTCCTTTTAATGAAACTGTCACAGGTCGGCTCAGTAGATCGGGAAGTGAGCGAACACATACTGGCGCTCGCTCACGTCTCGATCCTGTGGCGGCAGAGAGCCATGACTGGATTCCCCCCTCCCCTGTCCGATCCTCAAGCCCTGACTGGCGGAACGGACGGGGAGGAGGCGGGTACAGCTGGCTCTGCCTCTAGATAGGCAGAGCCAGCTGTCACTCACGCATCTGGGTGGACCCAGACATAATTGTCGGTATCCGTTCCGGCTGCGGCGTCTTAGTATACCGCGAGCTGCAGCTCGCGGTATACTGAGCTTTGGGTGACGGGAGGACGCTAGTTTGTGACCTCCCGTTACTCTTAGGAGAACTATGGGGAAAAGCCCTAACCCCATAATTCTCCTTTAAGTCAGATATGTATGAAATATTGCAAATTAAATATTCATCAATGGCAGCCAGCAGATGGCGTTCTAAAGTCTTCTCCCTGCAAGGTTTTGCAGCAAGCTAGCCCTACAAAAAAACATTATTAAAAATTACAAAGCTCCCAATTTATTTAATATATTAAAACAACAGCTGGTATCGGATTGGTTGCTTTGGGAAACACTATATCCAATTATCCATTTTTGCACATTAGGCCAGATGTTATATGTATTACAGCAGCAGAGCAATACATACATTACAGCAACAGAACTACACAGAATAATGAACATCTGCTTTGGTCTATTTCTGCTGCATGAAATGACTCTCACAATATGTGTGCTTCCTTTCTCAGGTAAAGCTTGATTAGGCAGGGATCAAATGACTTAAAGGTTCCATTCATCAAGCATTTATAATAATTAAAACAGTAATTTTTCTGTACTCTGCAGATATTTAACTACAAGCTCTCACAATAATGATATTGAAACAAACAACCGTCGTGTTTACATGTTCAATTTACAAATTCTTTTATTTGTTTTAATTACCGTAGGCTTTTGTATGACATTTGGAAAGGGTTGTCAAAGGGAAATTGTAATACATTTTAATGGGACACTTATTTAAAGTTATTATTCTTATGCTGACCTTATAGTAATTACTTTAAAGCCAAATTCCAGTTTTGGCATTTAAAGCGTAACTGCGGGCATTTAACCCGGACCAATTATGCCCTGAAACTAGCATTATTTCCCTTTAACATGGAATGTATATTGGAAGTTTGTATACTGAATGCATTATTATACATTTCTATATTCTCATTTTTCCAGCCATCAGGTAGCATTCTGTTCTCTTTTCATGTTTTATTCAGGCTATCGTTTTCTTCTTTGCTGAAAAAAAGAACACTATAGTTTACAATAGCTCAAGATGAAATTTACACACCCAACTCAATGAGTCAGAGCAGTGACTCCCCTTTGTTTCTCCTTCTACCGTAAGCACGGTCTTTAGCTTGTATAAGAGCAGTGTTAA
Organism: Nanorana parkeri; assembly: GCF_000935625.1. Taxonomy (NCBI): domain Eukaryota; kingdom Metazoa; phylum Chordata; class Amphibia; order Anura; family Dicroglossidae; genus Nanorana; species Nanorana parkeri. The sequence continues at coordinate 389,363 of NW_017306417.1, forward strand.
CTCATACCTGGACTCAAAAAGTGAACATCTGCTAAGTTATAGGGAGCATTTAAAAATGTTAATTGTGTCTAAGTAGTACCCTAAAAAACAACCTTTTGTCTCAAACAATTGGGAAATAGCAGTGCACTTCTTGGTAAGCGAAGGTGAAATGTTGCCTTTGACTGCTAGTCTCAGGCAATTTGAAATGAGGTTTGGTGATGTCACTATTGTGCTGCACACTGTTCTCCTTGCTGGAGGCTGACATAAGGAAGCAGATCTCTACCCCCACCACAATAACTGCCTCCATACAGAGACTTAGTGCAGATCAAGGCACGTTAAGTCAGTAATGGAGAAAGATAATGAAAAAGATTAGCTGCAGAAAGACTAAAAGGAAATACTGGTGACTATTATGTTGCCCACTACTCTTTATGTGGGCACACCTATCAATTTTTCAGTTCTTTTACAACAATGCTTTCCTCGAGCTCTTCCATCTGGAGAAAAATACCAGTGATAACTAGCATAATTGGAAAGAACGGTATTATGGGTAAGATATCAAGATAAAACTAGAGTACATAACAATCTGTTCTAACTGAACATCTTTAGAAATATAAAAACATATTGAACAATGTGCAACACTATAATACTTTCATTCAATTTCTGTCATGTAGTCAAAATGTATTCAAATATGAGTGCAATCCCCTATTAGGGTCACCAAACATGTTACAAGCTGACCATGCAATGTTTGTATAATCAATTTTAGATCTACCAAAACTATGTAAAATGAAGACCTACCTGATCAACTCAATCAAGTTGTATCCAATCAGGCAGGCTCTTGCCCTACATAGTTGGTGGTAGATCTAAATGTTTATACAATCAAATTGCAACGTGTGTGGTGACCCTTAGACAGTTGGCACTGGAAAAACAACCACATACAAAGCCATCTACAACTGCCTCCAGCTTTATCTCCAACCTCATCTCAAAGTATCACCCTAACGGTCCTCTTCGCTCCTCCCAAGACCTTTTGCTCTCTAGCTCCCTCATCAACGCCTCCCATGCTCACCTCCAGGACTTTCTTTAGGAGTTTCTCCTATCTTTTGTCTAGCCTGTCTCAACCTAATCACTGAACTATTACTCCCTCAAAACAACAACTCAGTAAGGGGGCGGGCTCTCGTGGAATATGGGGCAGTGCTGGGTCTCGGTGTTAGAACACCGGGTCCCGCACTGCCAACTCAGTAAGGGGGCGGGCTCTCCTCTCCCGATCGCGTCCCTAGTAACAGGCGGCGGGAGAGGAGAAGTGAGTCACACGCCCCGCCCCCTGCAGTGAACACTGAGTCTGGCTGCGATCCTGTGCAGCTCTGGCTGGGTAAGTGTGTGTGTGCGAGGGTTATATGCTTTTGTTTTATTCAATTGGAAAAGTGGATTATAATGGGGAACATTACACTGTAATGTTCCCTATTATAATCTATTTCTCTGATTAAATGATTACATACAGGGCTTCTGTTCTATCAAAGTGTGTGACTACGTTAGAATGTGTGACCGGTCGAATTGTCACACATTTTAACGTAATCCCACCCATTTTTTTGGCGGTGGAATGTGTGACCGCCATTAGGTCAAGCATTCCAACGCTTTCTCAGCTGTTCCAGGGAAGATCGGCATCGCAAATCATATGCGCAGGAGAACCGATCTGCCCTGGAACAGCTGATCGGTACTGAAACGTCAATTCTATCCGACTTTGTGACTGTGATCTCACATTCCACCGCACTCACAGAATCGGATATTAGTGATATTCCAGGACCGATCAGCTGTTCCAGGGCAGATCGGTTCTCCTGCACATACGATTTGCGATGCCGATCTGCCCCGGAACAGCTGAGAAAGAGCTGGAATGCTTCACCTATTGGCGGTCACACATTCCACTGCCAAAAAACTGGGTGGGATTACATTAAAACATGTGACCACATCACCGGTGACACATTCTAACGTAGTCACAACCTTTGATAGAACACCGCCATCACAGGCATCCCAACCTGAAGAAAGCAATTTCAGGGAGGTGCCCTTCTCATTTCAGGGAGGAGTCCTCTGCCCCCCGCCGGACAAAGAAGGTTAATTACTCCCAACAAGGGAATAGACCACACTAAAAAAAATTGACAGAGGTAATCCACTAACCACTCCATCCAAAGTAAAAAAAGAAACAAAGGTTTTGGCTTTAGGCCTGGTTCACACCTGCACATTTTGTAGCGCTTTCAACGCTCGACGAACACTCTACAAAACGCTCAAACATCTAAATCCCATTGTATTCAATAGGTATGGTTCACACCTTGCCATATTTCCGCCCGTCCGAACGCGATACAAAACGGCCTATGCCCAAAGAAGTACATGTACTTCTTTGGGGCGTTTTGGTATCGCGTTTCCATTGGGATACAGCCAAGTAGCCCTCGGAAACGGGCGTTTGTCGCGCATTTTTTTACCGCGAAACTCGCGACAAACGCGCATCTTCAATACGCCTAGGTGTGAACCCAGCCTTAGAGGCTTTTTAACAGGAACACTAAATTTGGTGGCCTTTCCTCAGTGGCAATGTGCAAAGCAGTGACTTAATAATGCCCGCTCACCAATTATTATTCTTTGGCCTGACTGCTCTAAATAAAGAAAGATGAACTTTGGGTGCTAGAGGTTATTGCACTTCTGTGCCCTGCCAGTATACCGTATGTGTACAATACATCATCTTTGACCTCCAGTTAATGAACTGGACTGTTGAGTACGTTGGCACAATGATTAAGTGACCTTGACATAATCCAAATATTTCATTATACTCCTTTATTTTTAATGAGAAATTGTCAATAAACGGATGCTGCATTCAGCCTTGAGGAACTGAATACAACAATATGTTTTGGTTTAAATGTAATTAAATTATCAATATTTAATACAATGATATGTTCCTGTAGATAGCTTAGAAATCTCTATGGCGCTCTCTCGGACTGGCTATAAGCACAGCAAGAGGACTGATAAAAATTCATAAACCATTACATTGTCCTCGGTGTTTAATCCCACTATGTATAATTATTAATAGATATGTGATCTGTAAAGGAAAAGTTATATATTCATCTGTAAAGCTTAGTAAGACTATAACCAAAATTTAGCTGCAGACTAAAGTAACTAAAAAAAAACACCCTAACATGTATTTCCACTACTGCAGTCAAATTTGAGAAAACCACACTTTATGTTTGTTGTGCGTTCCTATTCATACAACATACCAAAAAAAATCATCTTTTAAAAAATTGTTCTCATCTTTTGGACATCTCTGCACTATGTCCAAAATGCAGGACGAACTGTGTAGATTTTTCATTTTTCACTCATTCATTGAAGACCCACTTAAAGTGACATTAAACTCTCAGATTTTTTAACATAAAACAATACTGTAATGCAGGGCTCAAAATTTTATCTTACTGTAATCCACGGTAGATTCCCTTCTCTTTGCTGCTCTTCCGTTTAAATCTGTATCTGTTCTCATGCTGGGCAGAACTTCTGTTTTGCAGCAGACTGCCTTGTCTCTGAAATGGATACGTGGTGTCTGTGTGTAGGTTTTCAACCTGAGCCAGCACTACAGGAAGAGGCACTCAGCTGCAAAGGGAAGTTCTCCCCCAGCATGAGAAGACATGAGGATTTAAAAGAAAGAGCAGCAAAGAGAAGGGAAACTACCATGGAATACAGTAATACACACATTACAGTATTGGTTTATGTTAAAAAATCTGAGGGTTTAATGTCACTTTAAAGTTTGCATAAATAATGTTTTCTTTGTTGCAATTTCACAACAAAAACGTACTGAAATTAAACAATTATGGGCCAGTTTTGGAAGGCACCAGCAAATGATTGTTGGGTAATGTGTTTACATTTGTCATGTGACAGTGCTCAGGCATAACGATTGGCTGGCCACCAGCTCCCCTAGAGCTGGAAGCACCTGGTAGTATCACTGGCTGCTACGCAGGAAGGAGTGTTAGGGAGAGCAAGGTCAGTAATAGGCAGGGTTGGCCAAACTCCAGCCCTCCAGCTGTGGTGAAACTACAAATCCCATGAAGCATCTCTCTCCGGGAGTCATGTCTGTGGCTGTGAGAATCTTGCAAAGCCACATGGGATTCGTAGTTCCACCACAGCTGGAGGGCCGCAGTTTGGCCATCCCTGGTATAAGGGGTATTGGGGGGGACTTTCAAAAGACACTTTCATTTTGTACTGCATGGGCAAAGCAGCTTGATCACTAGCTAAAACCAGCATGTTAACTTTTCCCTTTTGTATGCATCCTCAGGCAAGGAGACAGACAGCATTGTGCAATATAGTAGAGCTAAAGTGGCTTAGACACTCCATCTTAGACAAGAGTGTGATATCAAGATATATTTAGGGAAAAAAATAATTTAATATTTGAATAAACCAGTAACTGGATTAAATGGGGTTTTCATAACTGGCTGAAGTTCAGCTTTAAAGTTTTGGCTTTAAATATTTTACATTTAGGCCTGTAATAAATCTGCCATTAAACTACCATCTTAGCAAATAACAAAACCATTACAAAAAATCACTATTTCTTCCACAGACCTCTTTATCCAGGTTCAAGCTGCAGATAGAATCTGACTGCTCCTAATACGAGGCCATCAGGGAATCATTAAATCACTCTGTTGTCAGAGTGTCTGTGGCAAAGAGATTTTTTTCTGCACTCCAACCTTTCTTGCATCAAGGAGTAGAGCAAGTGATCCAGGAAGAATGATGAGAATTGCACTTTGGGATTATCGCTGGAAAACATCAGTGAAGCAATGAGATCCCAAAACTGCCACTCAGAGACAAAAGAACATTATCACTAACTGAATGTCAGTTTGAAGAATGAGAGTGTTTTGTACTGCGGCCACTGAATTACAATTTATTAGGCCAGGCTGCATCTACAAATATGCAAGACAAAGCATGACAAGAGCAACAACAATCATCATGCCATACGATCCAGTTCATACACTATGTTCCACTTCCTCAGAAAAAAAAAAATTCACAAATGCACGTCAACAGAAAACACAAACACCCACGTATACAAGCCCTTATGCCATCTATTTTCATCAGGCTGTAGAGCCAATGAGTATATTCTAAGTAGTAGTGAAAAAAAAATACACAAGCAGAAGAAAAGAGAGTAGTAAATATCCCAGGGTCTCAGTCTATATCTGCTTGGTTGGGTGTTGAGTAACAGCAGGTGAGCACTCTTAATTGGAACAAGAATTATCAGACTTTTTTCAGAGGAAAAAAACTTTTGCAGATTATATTTCCCCGTATGGTTTAGGCCAGTGGTTTCAAACAACCAGACCTAGGGCCTTGTCCTGTGCCCGTACTTAATTTGGGCCAAGCCTCACACACAAGTCTCTTCTTGCCTGTGGCTGCTTTCCTCACTTCTTGGGCTCTGAGCAGGCATGGTCAAGTTAGCTTACAATTCTCCACTGCTACAGAAAGTCACCAAGGAGAAGGATGAGAACAGTGAAATGCTGATGATCCCCAAGAACAAGCCAAGAGAAAAAAAGGGAGCCTTCCTGCACCTCAGAGTCCCACTGTCCCATTATTACTCTGTGTACTCCCTCACTGTTTGGTGGTGTGCTCTTTTTAATGACTGACTAATGACTGACTATGGGAGCTGTAGTGTTGACAAGTGAGCTTGGTAACATTGGTGCAGATTCAGTCGTATTCCGAGTTTGGTCCCTTTGCGAGCGTACGCATCGCAAGGGGGCGGAACCAGCAGGATATTCAACAACAACAAAAATTGAAAAAAATAGACCGAAAAAACAAAACAAAAACATACCGCCAGGGAGGTTAACTATTAACAAAATGTTATCTCATTCGTGTATCACTCGGCTGTAAATCATCCAATCATCTATTAATTGGTGCTGACACTGTCCTTCCTTCTGGAGGGTGGCTACTTTTGTTCCCCATGGTTCCTGTGTGTGTTGCAAAGTAGCCCTTGCTCCAAGCTCACTCCCCTGATGGACTACAATCTCACATTTAGTTTACCAATTTGTATTGCAATTGCAGTTCCATCACAGGAGTGAGCTTGGAGCAGTGACTACTGTACAACACACAGGGGAACAAATGTAGCCCCCCTCCAGAAGGAAGAACAGTGTCAGCACCAATTCTGAGATGATTTGAGGATCTACAGCCAAGTGATACACAAATAACACACGTTTGTCATTAGTAACGGTACTTGAATGCATTTTTAAGATGTAACTTCTGAGTTTAGTGTTGCTTTAATGTGGATAATCTACAGATTCTATGTATCTAATCTGCACCTACTTCAAGCTTTTCACTCATCCTCATAGTTCTAGCCGACCTGTGACAATAAGACTGTCACAGGTCGGCTCAGTAGATCGGGAAGTGAGCGAACACATACCGGCGTTCGCTCACCTCTCGATCCTGTCACCGCTCTCTGCCGTGACAGGGGGGGAGGGACTGGATTCCCCCCTCCCCGCTCCGATCCTGCAGCGCTGACTGGCGGAACGGACTGGGGAGGGCAGAGATAGGCAGAGCCAGCTGTCACTCACGCAGCTGGGTGGATCCAGACATAATTGTCGGGATCCGCTTCAGCGTCTCAGTATACCGCCAGCTGTATAGTGGTATACTGAGTGGTATACTATAGCGGTATACTGAGCTTAGGGTGACGGGAGGACGCTAGTTTGTGTCCTCCCGTTACCCTAAGGAGAACTATGGGGAAAAGCCCTAACCCCATAGTTTTTCTTTAAGGTAATAATGCTAAGCATTTAGTGCTACTTCAAGCTGTTCTTTAAACAATTTTTTTTAAGAGTGCTATTGCCTGACTTTTAAGATAACACCTGGCTTCAATACCATATGTGTTATTGACCCAGGAACAAGCTAGCAACAAATGAAGTCAGAACTCCTGGTCTGTCTACTTGCTGTGGGTCAGCATGGTAGCCAACAATGTAGCAGTTTCAAGAGAGTATCGATGGCAGCATTCTTAGCTCTTGTTATAGGTCACCTTTAAATCATTTCTCTTATTACTCTTCTTTCACCAAAAATGCACTACATTTGGCTTGCTCTTCAAGAATATATTTTGTTTACACATTTCTAGTCTAAAAAAGCATTTGCAATTATGAAATGGAGCCTTGTGTGCTATGTATGTATAAAAATATTGTTATATCAGTAAATCTCTGTAACTAACAGTTTCCTAATTCTACAGCAGATGGTGGTTGGCAGTGTGGAAACTTTGGCTTTTGCCAAAAGGGCCGGTGTCCCTAAGGCTGACCATGGGCAGATGTCTCACTAAGATTGGAGGGTGGAGAAACATCTGCTTATCCTTGAGACATCTGCAGTATCAGCTATGATCTTCTCTTTGACTTGGTTAACTGATAGATACAGGGTGACAAGCAAAGAAAAAGAACAAAAAAGCGCACAACCGAAAAGTCCAAGCTGGCAGTGGGGGGTCAAATTAGGGCTGGGAGTGCAGTGTGCAAGGTCTGTATAAACAGGGAGAGGTACCCTGTGATGACAAACCAGAAGACAACCTATATATTGAGAGCGCTACTACTGATAGAATGAATGGTTGAAGCAACACTTACATTTGAGAAGTCCTTGTGAATTCTCTGGAGGAGATGGGATGGGATCCTTGGGGAGATGGGGCCCGGTGAAATCCAGTGTACAGGACGGCTGAGGGGATGTTATGTGGAGCAGGAGCAGCTGTCTCGCGGCGAGGCTCAGCTGGCCAGGCTGAGCCACGGCGGGCAGGAAAGCTTAATGGAGGGCTGTGGTGTGGCGCGTGTTGTCAGCGGTCGTCTCCCAGTCAGAAGTGGTAGGAGACGTGACAGTACTGGAGATGAGGGAATGCTATCCAAGTGTCACAGTGAAGGGCTGCAAGAACCGTTGTCGGTGGTGTGTAGGGGATGGTTTGCTACGCGTTTCGAGGCATACGCCTCTTTGTCAAGCTCGGATGAATATATAGGTTGTCTTCTGATAGATACAGGGTACTCACATCGAAAGCTCTGTTCCCTTTTCTTCATAAGAACAGAAAAAATATCTGCGATATGTAAAAAAATATAATGCAGTATATAACACCTAAAATGTTCTATGCTACAAATCCTATTAATGTTATACTTTGCTAGAGTTGCAGAATAGTGGATGGCAAATATGCTCACATGTGGTATTTTTGTCCTACAATATATTCTGTCTGGAATAAAGTTGGCTTCTATAGCAACGTTTTTATTCAGTGTGACATTAATCTGTCACCAAAGGTTCTTCTTCAGAATTTGGATATAGCCTTATCATCTTTCTCATTGCTGCAGCTAAATTAATCATTCAGAAATACTGAAATCAAAATAGATCTCCCAGTATATTGCAATGGATTGCAGAATCATATAGTTTTGAGTCCAGTAAACAAAAAAAAAAGAGAAGTTTAACTTCTTTATCTGAACTTGCCTATTTCCAAGACTGTTGGTTAACTCTAGCAACTTCGGCGCGAAATTATAGCTAATTTGCCTACAAACGTCAGGTGGTCATAATAAACCAATATATATATAGTATGTAGAAGACTAAATTAGAACTATAATCTTAAGGGCGACAGCCTGATACAAATGTTTTATTGTAATATTCAGAGTAATGGCATTGAGCCACCACTACAGTGCATGCATGTAGACATAAATTGGCTACAATTAGGCAGGAGGAGGTCAGAAGCACTGAGCGGCAACAAAGGGCAAAAACTAGGGAAAAAAAATTAATTTATGCACAGTAAATGTCATTCAGTTAGGGTTAATTTCTACTTTAACCATGAGCTATTTAGCTCTGTGAATAACTGCATTTGTTAGCAGTGCTGCCATGTATGTAGACACCCAGCCTTGTTCTGTATTTATTTCAGCAGAGCAGCTAAGATTAACCTGGTAAATGTAAAAAGGACCCAAGAACACCACCTGCTACCTTCCTGGCTGGAAATTCACACACACTTTCATATTTACCAGACTTAAAAAAATAAAATAAAATGTTTTATCTGTTTGGTCATAAACATAATAAAGAAAGGAAATCTGTAAAAAAACAACAACAAAAAACCAATACATTCCCATCAAAAGAATTTGGAAGTTAGACCAGAAATCCTACAAACTACTGTACTAGAAACCCAATCTATAATCAATGTATAACTAGAGTTTAAGTAAGGTGCACATAAGACTGGGCGTTTTACAGAAAACAAACATTTACAAGCACTCAAACAACCTTGTCAACAATTTTTTTTAATTAAACAATTTGTGCTTAAAACAGAGGTTTTGTTGGATACATATAAAATAAAATACATTGAGGGCAGGTATGCCTGTTGGTAGACCATTCTTCCTTAACCACTTCAAACCCGGTGTTTAGACCCCCTTCTTGCCCAGGCTATTTTTCAGTATTCAGAGCTGTGGTACTTTGACTGACGTTTATTGTGTCATGCAACGCTGTATTTAAATGAATTTTATAGCATTTTTTGGGGACAGACAGAGCTTTCTTTTGGTGGTATTTAAACACCACTGGGGTTTTTTTTATTTTTTACTATAATTAGGAAAAATTACAGAAAATTTTGAAAAAAAAAGTTTTTTTTAACATTATGTTAGGAAACATTTATTATTACCCAGTTTTTTGGTAAAATATAAAAGATTGGGTCACGTCGGGTAAATAGACACAAAACATGTCAAGCTTTAAAATTGCGTGCACCCGCGAAATCGCAGAAAACTTCCATACCCAAAATTGGCCATAGGCGACGCTTTAAAAGCTTTTACCGCTCATCCGTTTAGTGTTATCAGTGATTGATGGCCCTAGACTTATTGCTCTCACTCCGACGTTCACGACGATATGTAACATGTGCGGCGTAATGGGCGCAATCGTCTTTTTTGCATGTATGCGCCCCCGACGCATGTTTGACTGCGTGTATGTATGTAAAAAACATTTTGTTTTTTATTCTTTTTTATGTGTAACTTTAAAAAAATTTGAGGGGGGGCCTTACATTTTTTCCCCTTTTTTTTCCCACTAAACTTTATTGCTATCACATACGGGGGTTAATTAAACTCCCCTATGTGATAGCAAAATATGTGACAGGTCCTCTTTATGGAGACATCAGGGGTCTCCAAGACCCCTAATGTCACCTAGGACCCCGCCAAAATAAGCTGATGAAACACAGATCTACTCCATCAGCTTCTTTCCAGCTTCTGAAGCTGCAGAGTGACACAAGAATGCGGAAGTGATGTATTATACAACACTTCCGCATTCTTGCAGAGGAGAGGGGACCGGAGGGAGCTCGTGTAACAAGAGACCTCTCGGCCGGCCGTTTTTTTACAACAGCCGGCCCTGAGGTGGTTAAAGCTTCAGCTGCCACAGTGCTCTGCTGAATGTCTGGATCACCTCTGCAATGTTAAGGAGTAATAGGCTACTTCATGTCATACCTGCACTTAATACCGCTATATGTGTCCCAGGATAGGAACTCTGTTAGACCAAAACCTCTGTTTAAATGCAAATTGTTGAAACGGTGTAGAATTAGCTTTTTTGCTGACAGGCTTGTATAAGCGTTGGGAAATTACTGCATTATACATACAGTAATAGGTCTTCAATATGTGACCCATGGTGACTGACTCATCAAACAAGGATAGGTCTTCAGGATACTTTCCAGGCAAATTAGGGCAAACAGGAATATTGATTATATATCTCTAAATAATAAATCACTTTGCAAAGTATGATATATAAAACCTAGGATGTAACCATAAAGTGGTCCCTAAGTTGAATTTACCATTTGTCACCAATGTATGATCAAATCTATAGTCAACTGATATTGCATTATGATCAATTCACAAAGGGAACAAACCTGGATAAAGATGGGTTTTGTTGTTTTTTTTTAAAGCAACAGTTCTTTTTATCTCTAATTTGATTTGAAAATGACAGTCACATGGCTAAAATAAAGAAATCCTTACACTAAAATGTTTGAATTGAGCCTATAAAAATGGTCACTCTACTGTCATTAAAATATGTCAGCAACTGTTATCAATAAATTAAGAAAAGTTCAGAAAATGTAAAATACCAGCTCTGGTGCCTGGGAAATGTTTAGTTCCAACCGCTGGCTGTTCTTCCCAACAGTGCCCTCCTTCAAACAAAAAAAAAAGTATTCTAAGATGCCCATTGGATACCTCTCAATCTCGACCACAACTTTAACCACTTTAGTCCACCGCTAATTATGACTATGCAATTTATTGAAACTAAGCAATTTACCAACTACAGGTTTGATCAACCACCAGAATTTGGTAGATTGTGAAGTTAAAAATGGGAAAGACATTGACAGACTCTATAAAGAAGGAAAATTGCGATCAAATTAAAAAAGAAATCAAAACAAGAAAAAAAACTACTGCAATCTTACAGGGAGCAATCAGATCTTGCTCTGCCATGTTCATCCAGGGTAATTTTGATTCATCTCTTTATGGCTGATGGGAGCCACCATTTTATGTCTTTGATTGCTTTGCAATTTTGTCAAAAAATAGAAACAAAATTGTAATCACTTGATCAAATTGCCAGGAATATGACCGGATTAAAGTGCAACTAAACCAACAATGCATATATAGCAGCTTACTAGACCTAAGACATTATGAAATTCAGACAGATCATGGCTGGTGAGAGGGGGCAGCAGGGTGTTGTACATAGTTTCCTGAAAACATCACAGTATCCCTCTCAAAAGGCCTCGGCACTGATGGAAGTAGTGAGCTGGCTCTTTGGAGGGGTTATACAAATATTAAAATGATTTGACAGGTGGCTCTCAGTCAGGAGAGGTGGGAGTTCCTAGGCAGATTATATTTGCATCCAGACCATGTTAGACAATGCCCACATGTGATGCTTAGCCTTCATGACAGAGAACTGAAATCCAATTAAAGAAAGGGGCAGGCCAGGGACAGTCGGGCCGGGGAGGGAAGAGCTAGATGATACTGAATGTTCACCAGCTCTGACTTGCTCAGCTTCTAATGCACATTGTGAGAAGCTGATAGCATGCAGTAAAAACAATTTCAATACAGAAGAGGAGCCTGTACAACTGTGCTGCCACAAGCAGTCTATTTTGTTATAGTTAATCATGTATTTGTGTTTTGGTACATCCCTACATTTTTACCCCCACTGTTTTGTGTATATTAGTACAGCCCTTAGATGGGCACTTCTGCCTCTCCTTACCATATCCTTTTCACCCTCTCCCTTACTGTGTTAAGAGGCATCTGCCCACTTGTTACGAGGCTTTGGAAAGAATGTCTTTCCTCTCCAAGAAATGACAAGGAATCACATCCTCTGTGTTGCCAAGCCTAAATAAACCACATTGCATAATACGCTGAGTCTTCTTGAGTTGGACCCAGTCTGTGGATACCATCAGTTCAGTAGGTTGTCATACTATCCGGACAGACTAAATTGCAAGACGTATGTGCAAATACATAAATTGGTTGTTGAGACAAAACAAACTGTGCAAGACTGAAAGTAAGGCTGGAGTTGAGCTTTAACAGATCAAATGGGATTAAATAAGAAGAGTTAAATATTAGGAATTACATAGACTTTAAGGCAACCTGCCTCAATCATTATACCATTGAAATAACCCTATGAAATCTCCCATCTTAAATTAAGTTTTCTTCTATTCCGAGAGTCAAGGACATTGCTACGCATGCAGAGAATTTTTTAATATATTTACTATCCTCTTTACTTGCAAAATTAAATTTGCAAATCTGTCTCTAAATCTGTCTCCCCCGACTTCCTGACCTTTCGCTGACGATGTTCCAAAAGGCAAATTATTCTCAATTATCTCAGTTCAGCTTTTTTTTTTAACGTTATGAATTTGAAGCTCTGGGCATTTGTTACCAGTGCTGTCATTTATGTAGACACCCAGCCCCGCTCTGTATTTTGCTTTATCCTTGACCCTTCATAATCTTTGTTGCACCGTTCTCTCTTTAGAAATGTGTCCTTAATACTTCAGTGCTAGAGGGTCTTGCAGAATACTGAAGAGATTACAGACATGAAACTCTACTTAATCCCTTCGCTGCTTTGGAGGATTGGAATTTGCTCCCTTGCAGCAATGAAAGTGTGGAAATATTGACCTTTCTAATGACAGAGACACTTCATGTGTGAGCTGGAGACTATTCTACATTTAATTAAATGCATTTTACCAATTAATCCGCAACTAAGTTGTTGAATGTGAAGGTTAAACAAATTGTAATGGTAATAGGAACTGTTGTTTTTTCCTAAACCAATGTGGAGTTTAAAAGTTTCCACCCAAAACAGATATTTAAGTTTTTAGTAGATGCAGAAGAGATGACTCGCCCATTGGTTTCTGGTGATGAATAGGAACGAGAAGGGTGATTTCAGCAAAATTGATTTCACCGACAAGATTTTACCAAAGTAAAACTTAATTTCACTCATTTAGCTACTTAATGTCTTCATTTAGAGGGTGTGGTTTTTTTGTTTTGTGTGTATTTAGGTTAGTTTGATTGTATTTAAATCAGAACTCTGGGTAACGCTGCACTGCAAGGGTTAGGTTCAAAAATAAAGTTATACTTAGCCGATCCTCCAAACAAGATTGCTCTTAGACCCGTCCCTTCTGCCTTGCTCCCCTTCCACTGCAATAGTATGTCCCTCTGTGTTCTCACGTCCTATACATTGTGTATAGAATGTGATAGCTCAGGGACCATAGACCGCTGCAGCAGAGGAGGAGAGAGGCTCCAGGGACCGGTCTAAGAGCAAGCAGCCGCCGAGGATTGGGCGAGTATAGCTTGCTTATCTTAGAACCTAGCACCACTGCAAGTGTTAAGAACATTTTTACCTGTAGTTCTGTTTTAATGTCCATTGCATTTATATATATATTCTTGCTTTTGTGCATTGGATTTTAATTGTGTACTGTCCCAATTTAACTTTTACAGTTTTTGTCTTTCTGTGAAAGAAACAAATAACAGAGCTAATGAGGGTCTGTTTTGGACACAAGGTGCAAGATAGTTGAAAAACTATGAATTTCAGGAAAAATATCAGGGAAACGAAAGGTCTCAATTTAGCTTAACCCTAGAAGGGAATTTTCCCTATTGTAGTAGCCATCACTGCTTTTCCTACCTTGGATTTTTACTCCTTTTTGCAAGTTCTACTACATTTTAAATAATGTAAAGTTTAAGGAGATCTGAAAGGTTGCCAAAAAATTTAATATGACGTTTAGGCAGAGTGACCCCATCAAATCCTTAAAGGAGAACTATGAGGTGAGTGAAAATTACTCATCCTTATAGTTCGAGCCGACGTGCGACAATGAAGCAACGTGTGGTGAAAATGTATTTCCACCACACGTTAAAATGAGCACTTCAGCCCCCGAAAATTACTTAAAACCCTAAACCATTATATTTGTTTCTGAAAGTAGAATAAAAAGATGGCAACCTTTGCAAATTATATTTGTGCAACTGTTTTTTAAATCCCGATTTGAAGTAAAAATACACGAACACTAATTTTAGTTTACACAATCACAATCTGTTCACATTTGTTTGAAGAGTTTAAAAGAGAAGACTACTTTGAGTAAATAGATAGCAAACATGTCAAGCCATAAAACGGTTAGTGAAACGGTGAAGTGAAAAAAAAAAAAAATCAGATTCACGCAATTCACAACCCATCAGTTTTGAGTGAATGTTAAATAATGGCCCTGTAATTATTATTCGACTCAGGCATGGGTGGCAATGCCCGATATATGTTATGCAACTGTTGATTACGTAGACACGTGTCTCCTGGGGGTATGCAAGTTTACATATGTGCGGGGGGGCTGTGCTGTGGGTCTCCTACACTCGGTATAATGGTATAATGTATTCTAGTCAACCTTATATTTTTATTATTTGGATTAATTTTATTTTTAACTTTACTTTTTGATATCACAAGAAGGCTGACAAACCCGTATGGGATGACATTGTGAATAGCGATGTGTCACTTAGATTTTTTTTGAATGTATTTTAACTTTTTTTTTTAATTATTTGTATTCATTGTCTTACTTCTTTTTTGATTGTTACAAAGGGGCTGACAAGCCCCTATACACTAGCATGATGCAGGTGACCGGTCCTCTTTTTGGAGACATCGGGGGTCCCACAGTACTTCCAAGCGAATCAAGTACAATCAGTACTAGATTTCTCTACCTTTCTGGCAGCCAGAATTTGACATCTGTGAACCCAGAAGTGTTAAGGGCAGAGAACTTCCAGGTTCTCTTGAAAGAGGGAGGATAAGCAAACAAATGTTCCCTGTTCCTTCCCCTTTCTTGGCCATCCAGAACCCTTGGTGGGGATGTAACTCTGTCCAGAAATAGAATGTTAAAACAGTTACCGTGAGTAAAATTCGGGGATAACCGTTTTCACATTAAAATCCTGACCAGAGTAACGCTCAGGGTAAACAACTGGAAGGTTAATAAAAACCTTTGGGTCTAATGGATTAATTTTAGGGCTGGTAATGATTAAAATTTTAGTGTTCGATTAATCGAAATTTTTTTTAATCGATCGATTCATTTTGATTAATTATAATGCACATACAGATCCAACTACATGAGATCCAACTACCTGGTCGCAAAAGCGACTGATGCAGCCCTGGTAGTTTCGCCAGTGCCGGTATTTGCGTTTAGTATTGGGTCATTTTCACGAGTACGAGTGCTTGTGAAAATGCCCGGTATTGGCACAAGTGCATCCCTACTTAATATAATGTATTGCTGGGACTTGCAGTCCTGCATAGTTGGTGGTATTCTGCATTGATGTATAATCATTATACATCAATGCAGACCACCACCAGCTATACAGGGCTACAAGTCTAAGCAATACATTATAATGTAAATTAGCAGCTGATTGTGCTGCCTGGCGGTGCCTGTGATGTCTGTAGCAGCTCAGCCAGGCAGACAGGTGACCGACACAATCTCCGACGGAACTCTCGGAAGACCCGGAAGCCGGCGGATCGGTGAGTACCGATCAAAAGAATTTTGATCAAACAAAAAAATGAACGATTAATCTAGGGATTAATCGTTAATTTTCGCAGCCCTAATTCATTTGATTGGCATATGTGTATCACATTAAAACAAAGATCTATTTGTCATTTAGTTATGATCTCTGTTCCATTGATCTTGATGTACTGCTGCTCCTTCGCTGTCCAACCACAATCTAGGTTGGGTCCAAGACTAGGCTGTATTATTCAACTGCAGTGCAGTCTGTAGAAATCTCAGGAAGTGCAGGGCAAGATTGCTTTGTGTGGCAGGGGTGCCTGGATTACAAGACTAGTTGAACTAAGCTGCAAATCTTTTGGTAGGTAAGACAGCAAGATTAAGAAGAAACTTAAAGAAGCCAATAGAATCCATTAAAGCCAGTTGCAAAGCTGAATTCCTAAGTGTAATTACAATGAGATGGTTCATGATAAGTTCAGTTCTATAAGGAACAGCAATGTATCATCTTTAGAAAGCAAGGCTTACATTAGAAGGAAGAAAATAAACACTCTGGGATAATATTATTGCACATTTTAACCTGTATATTGTATCGATCTCACAGCGGATTGTGTGTGCCTACACTCCCAAAACAGACAAATCAATTTACTTGTTAGTGTGCTAATTACATAGCAGTAAGTACAGTAAAACCATGGAGTGTCCATCACTAAAGCAGCCTTTTAGAAAGAGAATACAGCTCTCTGCAGAAGCAAATGTTCCTACAGAATACAATTAATGCAGTAAGGCTTACGTAAAGGAAAAAACTCCACTTTTATGGAGAAATTGATTGAACATGTATAATTACTACTCATGCAATTTTGTAATTAAATGGTAGTAAAAAAAATACTTCCCGGGTTCCAACTGCCAAAAAAACCCACCAATGTTTCTTCTAACCATGCCAAAAGTGAGGGGTATATACGCGGTTTGAGTGCTGCCTTAGTTTGTCATAAATTATTATTTTATGTTACAAAGTGATATTTATCACCACCTGTAACGCCTTCTTCCCATAAGACACAACAAGAAGCAGCATGTTTACATCAATGAGCAAATATGACTACTTCAAGTGCATATCTAATAAAAATCAGCCAAGGTCACTTCCTGTTCCTTCACTGGAGTCCAATGACTGCGGAGGAAGTTGAAACTCTGGAAAAGATGCGAGCAGAGGAAACACCTTACAACGCATACAGGCCAGGCAGCAGAATACACCATACCTAGAGATGCAATGCTATTACTGTGCATTAACCCTTTGCTATCCACCTTCCACCACTATTAACCTAGCACTTTCACCTCTCTGTACATTACATTTTTTACAGAACAATTTCCAACCACTGTACATTAAATCTTTAATGTTTTCCTTACATTAGGAAATCCATATATAGAGCAGCTGTATTGCATTACTGTAGTCAAATCACTACTATAAAAAAAGCACAAATGTGCATTGCGCTCTGCTTGCTTTAGGCCTACATAGCTAGCAGAGCACAATAAAAATAATGAAGGGGAAAAAAGCCTGGTCTCGTGACCTGTCAAAGTCATCTTCCTGTCCTTTTCTTCAATCATGGATTTCTTTCTGGGATTCATTTTTAAGAGAGAGCACATATCACTGGTATAAACCACTAGGTTACTGCGACCTGCAGGCCATCATGTAGAGCATAGAGTACCTCACATAGTTTCCCCTGCTTAACACAGCAGAAATAAATCCATGATAGAAGCCCTGTTGCTGGCAGCAATTTAACAGGATCGCTATGAAGTGCACTCACCTGCGTCTGCTGCCTAAATGCCAAATTGCAAGGGAGTGACCGATTAGGATCAGCTATGTGTTTGCTGTGCTTTCTTAAGGTGGCCATACACTGTACAACCATCGCAAGACCTTAGTCTTGCGATGGTTGTAAAGTGATTAAAAAAAACGTACGATCAGCCCATCTTGGACAGGCAGATCGCACTCTCGATCATCGCAAGCCCGCCCCCCTGAGGGGCGGGCTTGCGATGACCGCAATGCTGAACGGGCAGTGTGCGCACACCGGCCCATTCGGCATTTGTCTCCCAAGCACTGTTCAAACCAGCCGAAAATCGTACGATTCTCGGCTGGTTTTCTAACATGCTCCTTAGACAAAAGACGTGCGACCGTACAGTAGAAACGGTCGCACGTCTTCGTTCACACTGTGCGATTCTCGTACGATCGCGGGATTTCCCGCGATTCTCGTACGAGAATCGAGCAGTGTATGGGCACCTTTAGTGATCATGTAACGAGTTGCCAGCAACATGCAAGAGATGGCCTTATTGTGCAACCCTCAGTGACAACACATTAACCTGTTATTGTATCATTTTACACACATTATACATAACCCCTTTAAATGTCCATTTTACATTAAACCTTTTCCAGCCACTTCTCAAACTGTATACTACATTTCTTTTTACTTTGCACTTCACATTCACTTGTTGGCATTAGCTATGTTACAGCCAGGACATTCTGGCAGGTAAATACTAGACAGCCTTGCCTATTAGATTAGTGATAGGGCAGTGTGGGGCTGTAAAATACCTCATGTTAGCATAGCAGAAAGCTTTATCTTTGCTTCACAAATTGCTCTTTACATCCCTTTAATTTAGCTGCCATGCAGTAAAAATGTTATACTTCATTATAACACATTGCTTAGTAAAATATATTACAAGTGGAGATGGTAAAAGATCTAATTCTCAGTGAGATCTACCATGCGAGCAAAAGATAGGTGATTAACTTCTTAAACCGACAACATATATAAATATATATATATACACTATAGACTGTGCTGAAAATGTCACATTCATGCATATCTCTCAAGGCAAACCTGTGTAATGCCATTTAATAATAGAAACCTGTTTTGTATTTTAATTGCTTCTGTGTGAAGCATGGGAAGCATAGTAATTGACTTTGCCTCCATAAACTATACCGTACATTTGAGGAACATTCTACAAGGTGGTGAGCAAGTGTAGAGAACAAAAGTTAGTCATGCAGACAAAAAGCCAAGGGACTGCATTTAAAAAGTATGAATGCCAAGGGTATGCAGTTACAATCAAACACAAATGAGTTTTAGAAATCGAATTATACTAAAGTGACAAAAACTGACTTCCGATATGATCACTATGGTGACAACACATCTGTGTTTGCATACTTATTAAATAATGTCAATTGACAGTAACCAACAGGGGCCTTGGAATAGGGGTTTGAAGTGGGTCGGTTGCATCTGTGATGGCCTGTGATGATACAGTTATGCAAAGTGCATCAGCAGAGATGGGAGTTGTGCTGTGAAGATGACTGATAACAGAGCGGCGTGGGGAGGTGCAGAGCTGGGGAAGAGTATAGAAATATTTCCCCATGTGTTCTCTATGATTGTTCATGTTATTTGGGAATTCACATGACCAAGTGCAGATGCGCCAGCCTTGTATTTGCCTCTGCAGCTCTTCTATTAATCATCTTCAGATAACATCTTAGAGGGAGCAATCTGAAGAACAGAATTTTATCCCTGAGCAGTAAAGGGGGGCAGCATGGAAAGTGGGTAGTAAATCTGAAGAGGGGAACGAATGCAGTAATGCTTGGGACACAAGTCCAGTCTTTACTGGCTAGTGTTTCACAAACCAACTTCACAGAATAAATAAAAACTGCATATCTAGAGGTTATGCACATTGTAAGGAAATAAACATTCACCTCTTTGATGCAACCCTAAGTATCATCTAAGTACCACCTATACCCACATTCAGAACCTAAGTGAACCCCTCATTCTGATTATCTGACACCCCAATTTGATTCTATGCACACGCTGGCCCCCTTGCCCACTGACGATACCTTTCTTTTCAATAACGGCATTATCATTGGAGAGGGTCTTATGTCTATGGTCAATGATTTCAAAGCCTGAGACTGAAAGCAATCTCCGGTAGAACGATAAAGAGTCTTTTCTGGACAAGGTTGGTAATAGGACCTTGTTCTACCAACTCTTAGGCAACACTCATTACTTTCAGATATTCAGAATAAATAACAGGCTACCACTGATGGACTTTTTAATTAAAAGGGTTCATATACTAATGCAACAGATGGGATCCAATGTCAGGTTCTAGCAATTTAGAATAATCCCAAAATAAAAGATACCTTATGACTGGTTGCCTGGGGCAACTGGATCTCATTGCATCTTGTAATTACATAAAGCAGTGTTTCAAATGTAATGAAAAATAAAAGTATATTATGTAAATTGTTTATAATGGCACAACGGTGCTATCGAACAACAAAGAAGCTAGAAAAATCAGATTTTCAATTTCCGACCACAGCGTATAATGACAGAGTATCATGACTTCTGCCAAGATATTATTAGCTGTGGATTACATCCTATATATTTCTCCATGTGAATGTAATATGCGCAGAATGATTTAACCAATTTGTTGTTTTAGCCGATGTAACCCTAATCTTTTCTTCAAAGAAAGGTAGCAGCAAGCACAATTAGGACTTTGTCCATACCTTGAGGGCAAAGGTTTCAGCCAGGATCTATGATTTTACCCTGCATCTAATGAGCTACTAATGTAAAACATTAGTTATTGAATTTATAGAGCTGCTGAGCAGAACTCTGTATTGAGCATCTTTGAGAAGGCTGGGGGAGCTGGCTTCTGTTTGCATGCTGCTATATAATATCTGCACACTTCACTTATATGGCTGTGTAATCACTTTGCAGATTTCAAATAATAACACACATAAAACAGTACAGTCCTTGAAGAGGACATGTCATGGCTGGACTAATCCAAGAATCTGCATATTCTATCTTTCATCAAATCTGTAGGTATGTGAAAGCAGAACTATGCTTCTTGCCTTGTGTATAAGACACTTTCACATACTTGTATGTCATGTTTGATATTCTGCAGATTTCCCAGGAGATGCTCCAATATGCTAATAGTAACCAACCTCTTTTGGCTACTGGCTCTACCTATAACCTTGTCTCACTGCGTAGAGCCAACAACCAAAAAAAGGTGTTTTTTTGTTATTTGTATATCCGAGCCCCCTGGCTGTAGGGCTCATGTGGTGGCTCTATGGAAAATCAAGCATGATGTCAACACCCGCAGAACCCTTGAACACCAAGGAAGTGTCATAAGTACACTTCAAATTGTCATAAAAAAAACATAACTTGTAAACCGATTACTACACCTACCCTATCAGAAACAATTGACATACTCAACACCCATGTATTTTTGAATGTATTTTTGCAGAAGTACGATGTAAGGGGAAGATCTTCGCCAAAAACTGGAAATGCTTGCTCGATGACCCTTGATGCACAGTATATTTAACTTGATAAGTGACTGGTATTTGTATTACTCTCATTGTTCCTTCTCTCTTCTACAGACTTCACTTCTCCT
>NW_017306417.1:410693-473513 GCF_000935625.1 Nanorana parkeri
TTTTTTAAAATTCCTTTCTGCAAAGTTGAAACTTTAATAAAGACTTAATGTTTAAAAAAAAACCAAAAAAACAAACCATAAGAATTTATATACCCAGATTTATGTTTACTTACAAGGATACAAGGATTCTGATTGTTCCCGGATAAGAGGTCATCTGGGGTCTGACAGTGTCTGCCCTGTCAACTGTCTAACCTCATTTCTATCTTCCAGCTTATGGCCAAACATAACAAACTCAAATGCCAGTCTGATTGCTTTAGGTCCTTGCACTTTCCATATTGCTCTTTGCCTTGTCAAATGTGTTTTGTTAACAGCACTACATGGAACTCCATCCAAAATCTTTTTCTATTTTTAGATCGAGTGGGGGAATAGTCAGAGACCATGCCAAGTTTTAATTGCCGTGTTCCCACTGAGGAGATTTTGTTTCACTTCCCATCCTGGGGTTAAGTCACCAGAAGAGTGAGAGACGACAAAAACCTACTCTACCCAAAACAGAAGAAAAAAGTTTTGGCTGGAGATCCGCTCTCATGTAAGGTCTTCATGCTCCCAGAAGAGGATTTGTTGCAAATGCCATCCGGAGGTGGCAAAAAATATATTTAAAATAGCTCTTGCTCTGCTTCCTGCCATTATTAGAACACTGCTTCCCAACAGTCTGCTCATGAATATGATAAAAGCAGAAACTCATGTTAATCATACGCGTAGGCAAAACAGGTGGTTTAAATATTTATAGCAACAGTTAATGTTCTTAAACAGAACGTTCTTCCTTTCTGGAAAATTGGAGTTTGGACTACCTTAGCTGTGCTGCATGAAGACCTGCTGTAGTAGCAACTCTGCCTTACAGAAAATATACTCTGAAAGACAACTTAAGATAATGTCTCCAAGTTGCTCAGACCAGCCTGTAATTTGAAAATGTTAAGCATGGATAACATAGGATTACCATTGCTACATATGTGACAGCCACTAGATAAAGTCTAGTCTTCATAAACCTTATTATTATTTTTTTTATTATCCAGATTAGCACAGCTACAATCTGTGTGCTAGCAGTAAAACCGATGTATATCGTGAATAATCACTGTAGTTTAGACTTTATATGAGCTATTCTTAGGATTTTCTGCACTGCTGAGCCGCAGTGTACCTCCCGGTTTTTGAAGATTTTCTAGGAAGCATTTTAGAGTCAAATATTTAGGGCAAAAGACAAAACGGTGCCACAATCTGTGATACTTCCATCATTTAAAAACTTTGTGTTTACAGAATCTACGATGACCAGTAACAAATAAAAGGGATAATACACAAGCACAAGCCTTTAACAATACTGGAGATCACTGCTGCTTACCACAGCCAAATTCATGTTCACAAAAAGTTAGAAAATAGGTATATTGGTTGGTATAGGCAACACTCCTACTTTTCGCTATACAAATATCTGAATATAACCTTAAAGCTGAATACCGTGCAAATCAAATCTTAACCCTTGTCTACAGTGCTAACATAACAAAGCTATACCTGCCCAAACCGCGATCCTGGCTTGTTGTTACACCGCTCCCTCCAGCCTGTCTCTTCCTCTGCTCCAGCGATGCTATGTACCTCGTGTTCTATACACTGTATTGGACGTGATGACTCAGAGTACATTAGACCACTGGAGCGGAAGGGGAGCGAGGCTGAAGGGAGCAACCTAAGAGCCAGCCGGAATTGTGGTTCAGGTGAGTACAACTTTTTTTGTTAGCTCCCTAGACAAGGTGAGCACTTATTTGTTGTAGTGTGGTGGAGGCCCGACTACAAAGTTTAAGATTTGCCTGAAGTTCTGCATTAAATCAATACAAAGACGTTTGATAGACCAGGCATCTAGATATTAAAGGAACCAATACATTTAGCTAAATTAATTTTTTTAAATGCATTCCCTTTAAAGCAACACTAAGACTAGGAGGAAGGGCAGTGCTGGGAACCAATAAGGGTTACAATATGCAAATGTGCTGACAATGAACATACCGATAGGAGGAAAACAGCCAGGACTGAGGAGAGGACACCACTGTATTTCTCTTTCAGAGAAGGTGGAAGATATACATATCCTTTGGCAGGTAAACTATCATCCACAACTGTATGTCATCTTTGTATTGTACCCACAGCTTTTAGTAGTACATTTATATAGACCTATAAACCAGGATGGATTTCAGTGACTTAAAAGGAGAACTATAAGGTGAGTGCTTTTCACTCACCTCATAGTTCTAGCCGACCTGTGACAATGAGACTGTCACAGGTCGGCTCAGTAGATCAGGTGGTGAGCGAACACATACCGGCGTTCGCTCACCTCTCGATTCTGTCACAGCTCTCTGCCGTGACAGGGGAGGGGCTGGATTCCCCCTCCCCGCTCCGCCAGCGCTGACTGGTGGATCGGACGGGGGAGAAGGCGGGTACAGCTGGCTCTGCCTCTAGATAGGCAGAGCCAGCTGTCACTCACGCAGCGGGGCGGGTCCAGAAATAATTGTCGGGATCCGCTTCAGCTGCGGCGTCTCAGTATACCGCGAGCGGTATACTGAGCTCAGGGTGACGGGAGGATGCTAGTTTGTGTCCTCCCGTTACCCTAAGGAGAACTATGGGGAAAAGACTTAACCCCATAGTTCTCCTTTAAGCCTCTAGGCATGCAAGCTTTTGTGCCCTGTATTAGGGTCATCTCTTTAACACACAACATTTTCTTGTTTTACAGGTCAATTCAGGCCTGCTTATATAACATATCCTAAAATAGAGCTGTGGAGGAAAAAGTACTAGGCAAAATAATTTTTAGCAGAGATATGCAGTATAATTATTTTTAACAAAATGGCTGTAGTGATCGGTCTTTGGGATTGTCATGTGACCATTTGAAACAGAACCTTCACTGACCAAAATATGTAGGCTGCCATTACTGACCCCCATCTAAAAAATACTAATCGCCTGGTTATTACTGGCTTTAGTATTTTGACCTGGAACTATGTGCAGCCTGTGGAGTCAGATGAAGTCATAACTGAACAGAAGAGCTAGTGACTATAGGAACTGAAGCTATTAGAGGATGTTAGCCAGGCCACTAGGATGTTCAAGAGGCCTTTCATGAACATAGTTCTAGCCGACCTGTGACAATGAGACTGTCACAGGTCGGCTCAGTAGATCAGGTGGTGAGCGAACACATACCGGCGTTCGCTCACCTCTCGATTCTGTCACAGCTCTCTGCCGTGACAGGGGAGGGGCTGGATTCCCCCTCCCCGCTCCGCCAGCGCTGACTGGTGGATCGGACGGGGGAGAAGGCGGGTACAGCTGGCTCTGCCTCTAGATAGGCAGAGCCAGCTGTCACTCACGCAGCGGGGCGGGTCCAGAAATAATTGTCGGGATCCGCTTCAGCTGCGGCGTCTCAGTATACCGCGAGCGGTATACTGAGCTCAGGGTGACGGGAGGATGCTAGTTTGTGTCCTCCCGTTACCCTAAGGAGAACTATGGGGAAAAGACTTAACCCCATAGTTCTCCTTTAAGCCTCTAGGCATGCAAGCTTTTGTGCCCTGTATTAGGGTCATCTCTTTAACACACAACATTTTCTTGTTTTACAGGTCAATTCAGGCCTGCTTATATAACATATCCTAAAATAGAGCTGTGGAGGAAAAAGTACTAGGCAAAATAATTTTTAGCAGAGATATGCAGTATAATTATTTTTAACAAAATGGCTGTAGTGATCGGTCTTTGGGATTGTCATGTGACCATTTGAAACAGAACCTTCACTGACCAAAATATGTAGGCTGCCATTACTGACCCCCATCTAAAAAATACTAATCGCCTGGTTATTACTGGCTTTAGTATTTTGACCTGGAACTATGTGCAGCCTGTGGAGTCAGATGAAGTCATAACTGAACAGAAGAGCTAGTGACTATAGGAACTGAAGCTATTAGAGGATGTTAGCCAGGCCACTAGGATGTTCAAGAGGCCTTTCATGAGAAAAACCAACATTAAGGCTGCCATTGTTGAGCCATGCTTTAGAAAATGAACATGAACTGGCTGTCATATCAATATTCTGAGTTAATGATTTGGAACAAGTATGCAGATCAGGATTATATGCAGTTTCCCTAACCTCCTTGTTCTACATATTGTCACAGGTTAATAATTCAAAGTATTAAAACTGGGTGGGTAAAAATAACAGTCACAAGTATGGCCAGGAATAGTAGCCCCCAAACTTCACTTATGACAGGTTTATCTTACAAAAGGTAGAAAATAGGAACACAGGTTCATATGAGCCACATCAGTTTGGGATTTTGTGCAGAGCAACATCAGGAGGCCAGTGGAGGAACCACTGAACACAGCACACGAACATCAGGAAAGTTAAGTATGTACACTCTTCTTTAGCAGGGTATATTTTTGGCTGATTTCATATTCCTAACAGGGTTGCTTTAAGGAAGACATTGATATCACATTACTACTATGATTAGGTCCTTGTTTACTAATCAGAAAATAATGATCAGTAAAGTTTAGTAAAGAGCTACTTACTAGTTCAGTCTTCATTTTGTTTGTCCAGCTCAAGCAAGAGAGTTGCTTGAGCTGGAGAACTCAATACAGCAATGAGCTACAACCCTGGTCAAGCAGTGACAGATATCTCACATGCCAGCACTAAGTCCTCCCATTGTTCATATCAGTAACCTGTTCTATCCATCTATCCATCTACCCATCCATCTACCCATCCATCTACCCATCCATCTACCCATCCAAGGCAAACAAACAAAAAATCAGCAAAATTCAGAAAAATCTGCAATGGTTCTCTGAGGGACATAACTGGATTAGTCAAGTCAGTCGTATGTCATTTTATTTTTAGATTTCCCAAAGCTGTAAGGTGCTGAAGAAGTTTTTAGCATTTTATACAGAAATACTAGCCATGATAATCATGCAGATTATTGTAAGTGCATCCCTGTAACTATAAAAGCAAAATATTTTTTTATAATAAAAATCTGTGCCTGAACACAGTGTCTAAATTGCTTTTTATGCATATGTTATACCATTTTCCAGCTACATCACCATGTTGTTTTTAGACTGTTTAGCATAGGGGGGTCAAGCCACAATCTCATGCCATCCACTGCCCACTAGGCATTACACAACATTTTGCCAGTAGGGTTTCAGACCATAAATGTTACAATACAATCTGCTTTTATCAAAACTATGCACCATGAGGACCTACGTAAAATACCCAATGAATGTGTATTCAGTTAGGCCCTTGCACTACATGGTTGTAGTGGTTTAGTTTAAAAGGAGATTGTGATGTCAGATTGTAACTTCTAGCAAGCTTAAAAAAGAACTATTGGTCGAGCAAAATGTACCCACTCCAATAGTCTGAGCCGGTGTGTGACACTGCAGCTGTCACATGCCGGCTCTATAGCTCGATGACTGAATGATCACAAACCGCTGCTCGTGCAGCTTACGGTTTCTCTCTGCAGAGAGCGATGACTATCAGTCACTTCCCCACAGGACAGACGGAGGGGAGGCAAAGCTTGCTCCGGCTCTAAAGAGGAAGATGGTTGGATCCCGGCAATTTTGGTGGATCCAGCTGCAGCGCTGCTCTGCCCGCTAAATGCTGACTTTTGTCACAGGAGCATATTAGTATACTCCTGTGACCCAAGAAACAACTAAAGCTAAAAAAAGGTTTGGCTATAGTTCTCTTTTAACCCTATAAAAGGTGGTAATGTTGATAGACTGTTGTTAGATTATACACAGCCTAATCTTCAAGAATGTTTCAGGAGGCTTTTAGAATGCAGAAAAGATAGATATGAGGAGGGGGTGGGGTGAGAGAGCATGTGCCCTAAACAAATATTTGGGGCGCTTATTAGTACCTAGTGCCTACTCTGGGCCCTCTTCATAGGATGGCACCTTATACAGCCTTACGTAGCAAAGAACTCTACTCTTATTAAACTGTGCTCATACCAAATAATGTTACATTTGCCTACTGTATTGACCTATTCTTTGTTCATATACATGATACAGTTTCTTTTCCATGGCTCTCTAAAGTGTAACTACGAGAAGAAAAATAATGGCATATATGATACATTCCATCACTCACATTAACACAGCAGTTCCCCTCCCCGTAATAGTTTTATTACCTGTTGATTCTGGCAGATAATGTTATTTCCACTCTTCTATAACAGGCTATAAGTCAGAGATGGATACATTAATATGGAATTCAGGAGTCAGTCTTCCCAATCCAGAAGCCAACAGGATTTTTTAGGAGCCAACTCTATTGACAACAACTAGAGAAAACCTCAAAAGTTAGGCGCCAGCTGTAGGCCAGGTTTTAAGGAGCATTGGCTACCTAACTCCTGGGATTTGTCCAGCCCGAGCTACGTAGTCCATACAATTAGCAGTTACATGGGTTGGGAAAAACCATATTACACTGTAGGGAGTACATACAACAATCTGCTCATATTTATATGGCTTAAACCTTTTATTTCAAAAGAAAACTGATGCTGTAAGTTAGTCTTTACTAGTATTGCTTGCTTGTATTTTACCAAGTTCATTCAAAACATGTCCATCTAAGATTACTCAGGGTGACAATGCTGCCATGCAATTTCAGTGTGGAACAAAGAGCATTGCCACCCTATGAGAAGGAGTTGGAAAAATTGTCCTAATGCAGGATCAAAAGGTAATAAAATAATCCTTTTCACAAATACTAAAACTTGTCAATCTATGTTGTTTTTACTCCATACATGCCACTGCGCCCACTTCTTTTTAGAATATTGGCAATTGTCTGCCCGCTGTATTAATATGAACACGTTGGCCAAAGTACATAAAAACATATTTTTTTTCAGTTGATGACCCTAAAGGCATTCAAGCTATTTAAATTCTATTTTAGGATATGATAGCTGTGTTATGATGGGTATAAATAATCTAGTTGAATAAAATCTCCAGGCTTGACTCTTATCTTACGCCATAGGCATCAGATCTAGCACCGTGTCATAAATCCTTATGGAAATGGCATGTCATCTGAAAATAAAATGCCATCAATGAAAGGTATAAACTGTTCCTGTAACAAATCACGGACGCATTAACAGAATGTCATCCCTACATGTAAATCAACCTAATGGCACAAAGGTGATAATCAGGCAAAATTTGTTTTGTTTTTTTAAATCAATGTGAATGTTAATTGATGCACAACTACAATAAATTATGCATCCATAGTTTAAATTACAGAGCATATTTTGTATTTTTATAAAAGTTGCATATATATAGTATATTATTAGAGAGTAAAATTACATTACATTGTATTATATGTTAGCTGCGAATGCATCATCCAATGAGATTTCACAAATCATTTATCCATTCCATGAAGAAGTGATAGTGTTATACTTTTTCTTCCCTCTGCTGATTTTAATAAATGAGTGGCACATAGATTATAGCCTTCTCTAATGCACAGCATTATTGGTTTTACAGAAGAGACAAAATGTACAACAGCAAAAGTATCCATTTAAGAAGGGATCAATTATGCTAATGTTACCATATGTATAAAATCAACATCCATAACATAAGTAACATTACCATAGAACAAAATAGCGAAATGTTCCATATCCAAGTAATCATTTAATATCTTTGTGATAGAGGTGGCTGTCAAGCTGCCCACATTTTACACCTGCTTCACAATAATACAATCATCTAGCAGCACATTAAATATTTCCAGTCATATCAGTCAGCCAATCTGTGATATCTATGAAATGTAACCATAACACAGGCAAATAAGAAACCGTGCATTATATAAAATATTGTAAATTTGGTAAGCTGAGAGATGTTGCACAGATGTGGTTTAACAATGCAATCTACTTACTGTGTTGTATTTGTCTCTGTGTCATAGTCACAGCAGAAGTAAGAACCCATCGATTATCAGTTACCCTTGTTGTCGGAGCTCCATACTTATCTGCAAAACAAAAAAATAATTACCGAGAAAGAAAAATCTAATGTCCTAAATTACGAATGATTAATATGCTGTAGCCCAAAAGTAAACAATCACAATTCATGTTTTTATTTTAGGAGACCCTGTTGCCTTAATAAAAACAAATTGTCAGTCTGTAATAGGAGCAGATTATTACTCCCCTGTCCTTTGGGCAGCAAATCAAATGTTCATTTAGATCAAGGGACACCAGTGTTGCTATTATTTGGCACATCCTAGTGTGTAGGATAGAATGTACTCTGCTGCATGCTCTGGTTTCTCTCAAAAAACATATGTGTTGTGTAGTAATGTAGAGGTCTTGGTTATAGGTATTTACATGTAATTTTTTTGCATCACACACCCAACCACAAGAAGCTTATTTCATTTCAGAACAATGGGCAGCGTCTTGCATATAAATGCTTTATGTCTCTGGGCTAACTGTGCTCCTCAAGCATTGGTGTACAACACTATAATGGCCTAATATTACACAGCCATCTGTGCTATAACAAAATGGTTCTAGAACCAACATGAAAAAGCAAAATGAAAAAACATGCATGGCATCATTCCTTAAATAATTAATACATCTTTAACCTGTATTCATATTCTATGATTTAAGGTTTCCTTGACTTAGAGTGGCTTATAGGGCTGTTTAGTTCTTTTTAGCCCTGCTCACCATAACTGGTCTGGTTATACTTTTGTTTTGTTCAAAGTGAACA
This sequence comes from Nanorana parkeri, assembly GCF_000935625.1. Taxonomy (NCBI): domain Eukaryota; kingdom Metazoa; phylum Chordata; class Amphibia; order Anura; family Dicroglossidae; genus Nanorana; species Nanorana parkeri. The sequence goes on from NW_017306417.1 coordinate 419,316, forward strand.
TTGTAGCTATAATGCAAGGTTCGCTTTTTAAAGGGCCCCCTCCCACCCTTGCAAAAAAGTAGCATACATGTTAAGAAAAACATTGAGATTTACTGGGGGCAAGGGTTCGATGGTATATTTACCTCTACTATGGCTTCCTCTGGTGGTTCCTAGACGAGAGTGACATTTTCCTTCTTCTGGCGAGATCCTGAGAAATGTAGAGTACAGTATAATTTGCTGAGAAGATGCTACAAGCACTGTGCTGCAGTGTTTTCCTACAAGATTTGAAGTGCTCACCATTCCCAGGATCTCGTCGGTAGAAGGATGACATCACCCTCTGCTCCATTGAAGGCAGTAGATAGGCAAGTATGCTATCTATCCTCCATTCCCCCCTCCCCCAGAGGATTTTTTAAAAATAAATTTGTGCCTACTTTTAGCAAGAGGCAAAAACCTTGCTTTAATTGAAAATTATTATCTACTGCCATTAAGCAAGCATTCTGGCTTGCTGTGCTAATTACCTGAACACAATTTTGCAAAAACAAGCTTGCCAACAAGAGTGCTCCAAATCGATTTGCATGTTTTATTGTTAGCTGTGCATTAACAGATTTCTTTGTGGGATTCTCTGTGGCATTTTGTTTTGCAAAACTGAAGGAAAGTCCCCATACTAAATACTCTATATGTATGATGTTCTAAAATCTCAATTCCAAATTCTTCCTGAATGACTCTGTGCTGCATTAAAGTAAGTGGGCTGCATTGTGTGCCCATGTTTGACAATGCAGTCCAGTCCATTTTTATAGCTCCCTAATGGAAGCGCAGAGAGAATTGCAAGGCTAATTCCACAGAAGCTGGAATTGCTTATCTATCCTTCCTCTGTGTACAAAATCTGGTTAAGCTCCTGGAATGGACCTAAATCTTGTTAACAGTCTTGCTGGGATGGATAAATAAAGAGTTAATATGTTAGCTCAAATAACTTTCCTTGTGAAGATGCCAATGCACTTGGTCACTAGTCTCTGCTGAAAGAGACACTTTCACTTTGCCCATTCAGGATTTGTGAGAGGGCCTGTGTCGAGGGGCTTAGGGCTTGTGTTGATGGCATCAGTTTGACATTAGTCTAAGACACTTCTAAGTTCACTCAGAATTCGATGATAGGTGCATTTGACCTGCAGAAGACCTCCTTCTGACCTGCATGAATGCAAATCCTGTCTGACACAAACAAAAAGCCATTAACATAGACTCTAACCATCAATCACAACCCATTGGCAAATCTCCAGCGCTCCCCTGCAGCTCCTTACTCTGTTGCAACAGGCACAAAATACCCTGTACTTCCGGGGAGAGCATGTAACCTCCTCCCATGATGCAATACTCAGGCCTAGTGTGTGATCACCAGGCCCAAGCACTGTGTCATGATGTTGTGGACAATGTCAACACTCCTCTAGGGACCAAAACCCAGCTTTAGGTAGACTGTCACTTTTAGGTCAATTTAAGTCTATTAAAGAATATGTTTAGCCAGTCTTCCCTTCAGCATGTCCTAATGCTTAGGTCTTTATACAAGTGACCAGATGTGACCCGCACTGAAAGGAGTCTGGAGCAGCATTTTCTGAAGTAAAGGTAAGCAATCCAGCTCTTAATCTTTATTGAGTGACTATACTTCTGTAGTAACATTTGAGTATAGGTCTGCTTTTACCACAGAAGTTAAAAACGAGTTACGGGACAAATTTTTTAGAGAGTTGTTGTATTGATAATTTGCCCTACAATGATTTTTGCATATAAAAGTGGCATGCTGTGCACATGACAAAACAGTGAGTACATTTCCTAATTACTGCACCTTTATGCTGTTTAATGGTGCACAGCGTGCCTCTCTTTCCAGAACGGTAACATACTGTATACCCAATGACCGGTAGCATGCAATCTGACTAAGCTATAATAAAAGAAATAAATGTTAATTGGATTTTCAGGAATACATCCCTTTATGCTGTGTAATGGGGCAAAGCATGCATGATACAGAACAGTGACTAATACAAGGCTGCTTTGTTTCTTGTTTGAGGACAATTTTTTCCTGGTCTAGTTTGGAAATAAAATGGCATAAAATGAAAGTTAACTAATGGAAATCAAAGTCTTTTGATGTTTGTTTGTTCCTAGTCCCTGTGCTTCATTCCATGTATATATTTACAGTTTTAACTTGAGAATAATTTTAATAATTGACAGAAGCTGAAAATTGTGCGTTTCAGCAGGCTGGCTTCACTACATTCTCAGTCAACAACGTGGAACAACCTGACAGATTAGTAAGTCAGAACGTCAGATGCTTGTTCCGGGTTCCTAGAAAAAAGAAAAGGCTAGTTGCACTCCTTACTGGTATGACCCCGTGATCGGGGAGGGGTGCTCGGAGTGACTGCGGATGGCGCCGCCAAATACAGAAAATTGCAGAAACGTCACCAGCACACCAAATCCTTATAGGATCAAAGTTCGTAGATTTTGGGGCCTCTCATAAAGCATTTCGGGGCCACACAGGGTCCCTTCATCAGGCATAGCAATGACATGAGTTTGCAATAAAATCTACGAACTTTGATCCTATAAGGATTTGGTGTGCTGGTGACGTTTCTGCAATGTTCCGGGTTCCTGCCTCAAAAAGCATTAAGGGAGAACTACGAGGTGAGTGATTTCCACTCACCCTCATAGTTAGAGCCAACATGTGACAAAGAAGCTGTAACAGGTCGGCTCTATTGATCGACATACCGTCGCTCGTTCACTTTCCGATCAACTCCTTGCAGAGAACTGTGACTTTCAGGGATTCCCCCCCTGCCCGCTCCGATCCTCCAGCCCTGAGTGGAGGAATGGACGGGGGAAGGCGAGAGCACAGCTGGCTCTGCCTCTAGATAGGCAGAGCCAGCTGTCGCTCACGCAGCTGGGTGGATCCCGACAGCATTGTCAGGATCCATCCCGGCTGCGTGGCTCTCAGTATATCGCAGGCAATAGCCTGTGATATACTGAGCTTTGGGTCACAGGAGGTTAGTATATGTCCCTCGTGGCCCTAGATAGAATTATGGGGGAAAACACTTACCGCATAGTACTCTTTTAAGGCCATCGGATCAGCAGGACAACCAAGATACTAGCATTTTTAGGGTCAGCAATATAAGCCTCTATGTATCGCTCAGTACAGGTTTCCTTTAGGTAGGTAGGATCTAATAAGGGAAAACAGTACATCCTTATTAGAGCAGTGATGTCACAAGAGAATCCCACCCCATAATCTGCTGTGCCCTCTACCAATAAAAAGAAAGCATGTTTTTCTCTGGGTCGGGCAATCAGAGTGTAGGCTTCTTCAACCGGAAGTCTGGGATTCCCATAAAAGTCATTCACTTAAGAGCTGCTAAGGGGTCCAAAAGGATCATTTTACCAGTTCACAAAAGAGCGGATCACTTCTAATGGGTGAGTAGATGTTCATAACAAGTCACCCTGATTTCTTAATCCCTACTTGTCCCTGTTGCCTGAATCTATTGTCACCCTAGAACATTTCACTGGTTCTTTTACCCAATGGTGTCTAAAACCAGCACTGCCCTGGAAAGGAGACAGCCTGGGCTATCTCTGGTATGAGACAAATGATATAGCCCAAGACTTGGGTAAGCGACATGCAGCCTAAAGTTGCTACCTATGTTAAGTATGCTGTACGCTCCAATTTGGTACTTTAATCTATAATATAATCTATAATCTAAACTGGTAAAACTGCTGCTACAGCCATATTTTCCAGCTGCTCTATTGTCTTGCTTATTTAATAACAAAGAATATCATTATGCAGTATTCCACAGTAACCAATCAGCAATTGATTTTCATTTCCCTGTCCATTATAAACTGTTGGAAGCTAATTTCTGACTGGTTGATAAGGGTTCTGTAGACTGTCCTTCGCGTTTAATGTGTGGGTTTATTTATTATCAGAAAGAGTTATCAGATAGTGCACATACAATTAAACTGGAAACTAATGTCTAAGACTATATATTTTACATTATCATCTATTTGTTATATTATTTTTTTAGATTCCTTTCTAGAAACACACAATAGGTACACAAAATACAGAACTAAAATTTAAGACAGTAGTGCTTGCCTACTGGAAAAAAAATATCTTCTACTTTCTAACTAAAGGACAGAGGCTTTCTGGAAGGCAAACGCTTTGCTTGTGTCCAGTGGAACAGCTGCAAGTCGGTTTAAATAACAAGGGAAGTACAGTGCCTTATTGTTCTAGGATTTGTTTCAAACTCCGAGGCTTACAAAATAGCTTTTTTGATCTTCTCTCCAACAGTTAATGCTTGTTCAGTTGTGCCCAGAGAGCTGCCTAGTCACTTACACACTCCAATGTTCTTAAAGGAGTACCGTATATACTCGAGTATAAGCCGAGATTTTCAGCCCATTTTTTTGGGTGAAAAGTGCCCCCCTCGGCTTATACTCGAGTCAGCGCCAGCGCGTCATCTATGTACAAGGACTATGCCAAACACTCTCAATACTTGAAACTAGTGGTAAATTATCACTACTGGAAAATGTGCCATTCAGCTACAAAGGCCAGGGGATCCCAGCCGACAAATCCATATATGACTTTAAAAAAAAGGGGGAAGAGGTCTCCTCATAAGGGATTGAAAATGTTTTTTTTCCCTTTAATTGGATTGCTTATCTGAAAAGATTACACACAACAGAGTTTGGTGCAGGTTGGTGTAATACAGACATCCTTAGATGAAAGTCTGAAGTACTGAGCAAGTAGCCTATTTTTTCTGTGCACATTTCAAAGTTGATGCATATCTAAAATCCAATAACAAAATATAATATATTGCAGCTTACCAGTTCTTAGATGCAGTGGCTGCAATATATTTTTTTCCAGATTGCAAAGATCACTTACTGTACTGTATTTATGAAAGAGCAGCATGGTCACCATAGGACAAAAAATGTGCTAAAACTACAGAGCATGCCCCCTCTCTATAGCATACAGGGAAGGTGTTTTGTATTCCACAGAGGTGAACGTGGCAGTGCTGATAACATTACTTGAGATTTAATTGCAGAGAGTGAACGGAAAGTCATCAGCTTGGTAAATGTCTGGAAGTATCAACAGGTATGTTTTGCAGTCGTCAAAGATATATAACAAAATATTTTCAAATGGTATATTGAAGAGACCAAAGGGAAACAAATGAAAAGTGTATTATTAGGGATTGCAAACACTTGTCCATTATCATTAAGCGTATACTTAAAATGTTTATGTCCTGCCATCCCCCCTTTTGCACTAAAATGGGCTGATTTTCTGCAATTATCCCCAGAGTCCGCACACTCTGTTATTTTGACAGGTTGGACACAACTAAGATGCGCCATTGTTAGCGAAGCTTGGAGGGAAATCCAATTTAAACTAATCCATCAGGCATACTATGGCTTCAATATCACCGCGGGTCATAGACCTCCAGAGTGGCTGACATCCTGCCCGAAATGCCATTCCCCTCTGCCCGATTTAACACACCTTATGTGGCTATGCCCCCATATACACTCATTATGGACGGATGTTGTCTCCTATATGAATGTGCACTCTGGAAATATTAGAACGCCCTCTCCGGATATCTGTTTATTCCACGGTCCTTCCCCGGGGCAAACCAACACAACACTCCCATTGACCAGATGGGAACACTTATGCATCATAAGTACAAAAAGAGCCATATTAACTGACTGGTTATCTTCTACCCCAACCTCCTCATCTAGGTTCAAGACAATGCTCCACCGACTCATGTTGCTCGACAAACTATACACAAAGTTTAATATGCACCGAACTAAAAAGTTTTTCGATACTTGGTCTGCCTACCTGATTTCTGAACTATCTCTAGATCAGCTACGTGACCTAATGCTTATCTTCCAAAATTCCAAGTGGTTTTACAATGCCAAACTCACTAACACACTTGGTGACTTTGATGTCCTTTGATATTCCCCACACCTATCTCACGCATGTATGTATATTCCCCCACTCAGATTACCAAATTTTATCCCCGAAATGCCCTGCTAATATTATATGGTTATTCAAATTTATACTACCAAATGTCACCTCTGTTGCTGTTTGACATTTGTGTTTTACCTGTATTCTATCATATGAAGGCCTCTTAAATTATATGACTGTACATTACTAGTGACCCACTTTGGATGCTCAAATATTTGATTCTGCTTCCAAAAAATGTTTGTACATTGTACCTCGTTGTCAATAACCTATTGTACTGTACTTTTTCTGCAATAAAAAACATGCAAAAAAAAATGTTTATGCAACCAATTTCCAAGGTTATTTTTATACATGTAAATGTATGTGAATATACATATCAGCCTGTTAACACGCAATATCCTATGAGCTGTTCCTTGGGTTATCCATAGCTATTAAACACTGGCCTATGACTGGGAAGTAAGGCAGATCTTTGCGCATATAAACAGGTGAAAGCTAAATTATTACCACTCCAAATTAGCATTTTCACCTAATCAAAAAGTAAAATTTTCATGCACCAACGAGAACAACTTGTAGCACTCCAGGGCTAGAATGGAGGTGGAAGATAAAAAGAAGAGGTGGAGAAAATTCAACCAGCAAATCCAAGTCACAATAAACTGAATATCTGAACATACCGAAATCATAATATACAAACCTGTTTTTTGGTTGCCTAATAGGATGCTAAATAATTTTTCTTAATAAAATCCAGAACAGTAATTTTTTTCATTTGATTTGACATTTGAAATTTACTACAGTGGTCATTCTCAGCGGCCTGTAATTAATCAATAACTAAAAAAACCCCAATAAATTCACATTATAGATTCATTTCTAAAAGGCTTTGGTAGTATCCAATTTTTACACTTACTCTCTAGCTCCACTAAAACCTTGTTCAATTTCGCATTGCTGCTGGCAACCTGAATTATATACCGGCCTCTTACATCTCCTGGGAACCACTTACCAGAATATGAAGTTCCAACAAGTTGGAACCTTTTACTGCTCTTTTCAGTCAGAAGTGCTTATTATTGCCCCAAAAGAATATATGTGTATTGTATTGCTATGGTAGAGCATTAACTACTTTTAACAACTCACCATATGTAGTTTTAAAATTCTCTCATCTCTAAAAAAACACGCTCTAAACTCTAAATGCCCATATAGAAGCACATACCCCAAAAATAGCAATGCCATTAGGGTCCATTCACACTTTTGCATGGTGGCAAGAAAGAGGGGTTATATAATATATTTTGTTGTGGATGTGCGCTAACATGGCAGTGTTTTGTGCTGTTACTAAGGTGTGATAAGGGGCACAACAAACATTTGTTCTGAACACATCAAAAGAAGCCTGCTGTGGAGCCTTGAAAGATGGGTTTTAAAGGAGAGATGATTTCCACTCACCTCATAGTTCTAGCCAACATGTGACAATGAGACTGTCACAGGTCGACTCAGTAGATCGGGAGGTGAGCGAACACATACCAGGTTCGCTCACCTCTCGATCCTGGGAGGGCTGGATTCCCCTCTCCCCGCTCCGATCTGCCATCGCTGACTGGCGGAACGGATGGGGGAGGGCCAGAGCCAGCTGTCACTCACGCAGCTGGGCGGATCCCGTCATCTACGTCAAGATCCGCTCCGGCGTCTCAGTATACCGCGAGCTGTAGCTCGCGGTATACTGAGCTTAGGGTAACGGGAGGACGCTAGTTTGTGTCCTCCCGTTACCCTAAGGAGAACTATGGGGAAAAACACTGACCCCATAGTTCTCCTTTAAGGCTATATAAAAGTTCATATCTCAGCCTGCTGGTTCTGTAGGAGGCAAGACACACCTTGTTTTAAAATGAACCTGCCAGGGTTGACCACATTTTTAAATTGACCTGACTTTTTGATTGTAATTAATGCAAGGTCCCCAGGAAGTCCAAGTCCAACCCCCCGATATCAGTCACACCTTAAATCCATTATGAATTCATAATGGGATATTGGGATGACAAGCTGTTGGGACATACAGTAGCTTTGAAGCTATGTCCCACAAGGCGTATAGGAATATGTGGTAAATGCTAACTTTTAGAAAGGGGACACACTGCTTAAAAAAAATATGAAAAATAAATTCCTTAACCTCTTGCCGTCTGCCCGTAGTATTTTTTTTCTGCTCGCGCGCACGGGCGGAAAAGACCCGTCCAATGCGTTTCAACTGCATGACGGAATAAATGTCAGTCAAAGTACCGCAGCGCTGAATACTGAAAAATGGCCTGGATGGGAAGGGGGTTTAACACCGCGGATGTCAACTGGTTAATAAACCGGCTCTTCACACTGCCAAGCATATTAAAAAAGGCTTGTGCTATGCATGCCCAGAACATGGACTGAATACAGTAGGTCCTTCAGGGACCTCTGTATATTTGGCACATATGCACACACCTGGCACACTATCACTGTGCAGGGAGCAATACAGTGAGCTATAACTGTTCATTGTATTGCTTACTCTCCCTCACCATTAGGAATATTTTGCAGGGGCGAGAGAGAAGAGCAGACAGCAGAGCAACCCGTTTCGTTTGGTCAGTATCTTTCTGGAAACTCATCACAGGGAACCTTTCAGCTGCTTTCCCTATCCCCCTCTGCTGATCTAGGCATTGAGAGGGAGGGAGGGAGGGAGGGAGGGAGCAGGCAACATTTCCCAGCTCAGTCTCCCTCTGTTTACCATCTATACAGAATCTTAACAGAGGAAATCAGCCCTGTGCAAATCTTAACCTGGTTAGACCAGGCGGAGATTTGCAGCTAATAGCTGCTCTACATTGTAGAGCAGATATTAGTTGATAGGGTGCAGAAACTGACATTCCTATTACAAACCTTGTGATTTGTCAAACATGTTACAAATCCTTTTCAACATAGGAGTGCTATGTTTTTTATTTGGAACATGTGAAGTGTGTATCACACACGCGCCAAAAAAAGTTGGAAAAACAATATTTTTTCAGGCCCATTATTTTGTAAGACTCTATAGGGCAGTGGTTCTCAACCTGTGGGTCAGGACCCCCTTGGGGGTCGAATAACGATTTGCTAGGGGTCGCATAGTCAGAAAAAAAAAACCACCATAGGAATGCATAGCTAGATTCCTATTGGCTATTTCACTTTGCAAAAGCCAATAGCAAACTAGCTATTGCAACCGCCCACTGATGCTGCCAATCAGCAGAGGGGGACCTGAAGTTCGGCACGTGGAGCTGCAAACACGCCCAAGCCCATCCCTATCAGTGACAGTACTGCAGAGTATGTACCTCATACGTTATATAGCCACACACTTTAAATCCAATTCTTCTAGTTCCAGCTGCAGAGCCCGGTCCGGTCTTTGCCTATAGCAGTGGTTTTCACCACTCTCTCCTAGCGCAGCAGTGTCAGTTCTCCCGCCACGCCTCCAGATGTCGCTGCAGGAGCCGCGTCATCCCTAAATTTTACCTTTGGGGGTCACCACAACTTGGCAAATATTACCAAGGGGTTCCGGCCCTAGAAAGGTTGAGAACCACTGCTCTAGGGCATGGAGTAATGTGAGCGTAAAGCATAATGGTGATACTACCGAATATGGAAATAAATAAACCAGGCCTGGTGATTGGATTTATAGATTGCTGTGTGTTTGCATATAAAAACTCTTCCAGCCTACAGTACAAGATAAACAGTATGTCCTCTAAGGGCAATGGTTTCCTCAAGCTGTTCCCAGTTGGACCAGATATCCATAAAGATCTTTATGCAAGGCCTTAACGTTCCACTGGTTATTATTTTATTCACACATCACCTATCAAGCCAGCAGCAGAAAATGAACTACATGAACTGTAAAATAAAACAGTATGATTTCATTATGAATGCTTCCGAGTTTGACTTTAGATGCTCTTGACCTCTCTAGATTGCAATACTAATAAATTAGGTTTTATACAAGATGGGCCCGTAGGACTCTAATTATTCAGTTAATCAGTAAGTGTTGTATAATAATAACTGACCCACTGGCCAGATACGCCTTGCACATCTTCTTGTCATTATGTATCCAGAGATCTTCCTCCTTCATTTACTCTACACATCTTATACATACAGATTTCTTCTCAGCACATTTACATATCGCCCTCCAATTTTACAAAATGTAAAAAAGGACAGGTTAGCCCCACTGGGCAAGTGCAGTGCAATTTTGCTTCATAAGAGAGAGAAATAAAATATGACCCCTTGAAGGCAGTAAGAAACATTAACTGGGCCGGAATAAACCCAAACTAGTTCAGTAGGTGTGACATTGGATGACTTAGTTAAAAGAAAAATCATATATATAAAACCCTTTTAAATGAAGGAACTAAAAGTGACCACCAGGGTCAGATACCACCTGGAATAAGTTGGAAAAACAATATTTTTTCAGGCCCATTATTTTGTAAGACTCTATAGGGCAGTGGTTCTCAACCTGTGGGTCAGGACCCCCTTGGGGGTCGAATAACGATTTGCTAGGGGTCGCATAGTCAGAAAAAAAAAACCACCATAGGAATGCATAGCTAGATTCCTATTGGCTATTTCACTTTGCAAAAGCCAATAGCAAACTAGCTATTGCAACCGCCCACTGATGCTGCCAATCAGCAGAGGGGGACCTGAAGTTCGGCACGTGGAGCTGCAAACACGCCCAAGCCCATCCCTATCAGTGACAGTACTGCAGAGTATGTACCTCATACGTTATATAGCCACACACTTTAAATCCAATTCTTCTAGTTCCAGCTGCAGAGCCCGGTCCGGTCTTTGCCTATAGCAGTGGTTTTCACCACTCTCTCCTAGCGCAGCAGTGTCAGTTCTCCCGCCACGCCTCCAGATGTCGCTGCAGGAGCCGCGTCATCCCTAAATTTTACCTTTGGGGGTCACCACAACTTGGCAAATATTACCAAGGGGTTCCGGCCCTAGAAAGGTTGAGAACCACTGCTCTAGGGCATGGAGTAATGTGAGCGTAAAGCATAATGGTGATACTACCGAATATGGAAATAAATAAACCAGGCCTGGTGATTGGATTTATAGATTGCTGTGTGTTTGCATATAAAAACTCTTCCAGCCTACAGTACAAGATAAACAGTATGTCCTCTAAGGGCAATGGTTTCCTCAAGCTGTTCCCAGTTGGACCAGATATCCATAAAGATCTTTATGCAAGGCCTTAACGTTCCACTGGTTATTATTTTATTCACACATCACCTATCAAGCCAGCAGCAGAAAATGAACTACATGAACTGTAAAATAAAACAGTATGATTTCATTATGAATGCTTCCGAGTTTGACTTTAGATGCTCTTGACCTCTCTAGATTGCAATACTAATAAATTAGGTTTTATACAAGATGGGCCCGTAGGACTCTAATTATTCAGTTAATCAGTAAGTGTTGTATAATAATAACTGACCCACTGGCCAGATACGCCTTGCACATCTTCTTGTCATTATGTATCCAGAGATCTTCCTCCTTCATTTACTCTACACATCTTATACATACAGATTTCTTCTCAGCACATTTACATATCGCCCTCCAATTTTACAAAATGTAAAAAAGGACAGGTTAGCCCCACTGGGCAAGTGCAGTGCAATTTTGCTTCATAAGAGAGAGAAATAAAATATGACCCCTTGAAGGCAGTAAGAAACATTAACTGGGCCGGAATAAACCCAAACTAGTTCAGTAGGTGTGACATTGGATGACTTAGTTAAAAGAAAAATCATATATATAAAACCCTTTTAAATGAAGGAACTAAAAGTGACCACCAGGGTCAGATACCACCTGGAATAAAGTAGATAACTAAAAAACAAAAACAAACAAACCCTCAATCCGTCTACATGAATACAACATAAGGCTCAATTCACAAAGTATCTTAATCTTGGCATGTTAGCGTTGTGAATTAAGCCTATAGATTGCCTACTTTTTGCAGGCCATTGCTGCAGTACAATGGAAAAAAAAAATGTTTTTCAGTTAGGAAGATTCTTCAGTCAGGCATAGAAATATCTTCAATTCTATACTAATAAAGCACAGCTTGCCACTCAAACAGCGCTTTCCTGTATTAAAAGCAAGGACTGAACCAAATTACAGTTCCCTTTAGTAAACAGGCTGTACCTTCGTATTGGCAGGAACACAAAGCTGTTACACACACGAAAAAAATTCAGTTCTGACAATCTCAATTCTTTTTATTCTTTCTTCCTCTCGGAGGCAAGGTTATAAATAAATTATATTTACAGACAAGGAAAGAAAAGCTGTATTCATAAATCTTGCTTCTTAACATAAATGGTGGACAGAAATGCATGACAAGGTGACAGGACACAATACATTACCAGACAGCGCACATGACACGTGCAATGCTCTGTGAAATAAAGGAAACATTGTAATTCAAAAAGGTAAGACATATTCTGAAACATTACAAGGTTATGGACACCAAATTGTTGTCTGGAAAGTACTCCGTACAAATACCCAACAACTTTTAATGCAGACTGGTAGCCATTTAAAAAAAAAAAAAAGGGATTTGATATGTCCCCAGTTCCCTAAAATTGCCTAGCCATTCATGATTTTTTTTGCCCCCATGTTAAACGATTAAAAAAATCAACACATGCTGAATAATAATTAAAGTCCATTTTATTGTGTGGATAGAGTGGGGAAGAGTTAGAGCCCATCTAATTTTAAATGCTGTGTGTGTGCCCACCAGGGAGATTTCCCATCACTTCCTATTTCAGGGGTAGGCAATTTCAGGACTACAAATGTTGTGGAACTACAAATACTGTGTTGTATCGCTTTTCTTTTTTTCATACCTCTATAGGTTGAACTCAATGAACATGTGTCTTTTTTTCAACCTGGCTAGCTATGTAACTGACAGCCACAGGCATGACTCCCAGAGGCAGATGTATGGTGGGATTTGTAGTTTCACCACATCTGGAGTGCCAAGGTTGCCTACCCCTGTCCTATTTTTATCAATCAGAACAGGAAGTGGAGGCAAATCTCCACCAATATGAAGACACTCAGTAATAAATATTTGTTTACATTTATTTGTGGGGGGGGGGGAAGATTGCAACTTTTTTGGGTTTTGACTTTCTTTGGGTCATTAAGAAGGTGTCTTCCTACTTCCTTGTCCAGAGGACTCTGTATGGCTGTGCATGTCCGTGTGAATGAGGCCTTAGAAATATGTTACTCTAGATGGGAAGTTAATAAAATGACATAGCCCACCCCTGACCCATCTATCCCCTTCTCTGTGCTTCTCCACCACTTTGTTGCTCCTGGAGTTCACACAGTTAATATGGTTATGTGATAGTGCTTGGGCCTGGTAATTTGCTATTTGACTTGAGCTTGCATTGTGGGAAATGGTCACATGCTACAGCATACCCATGGTTATCTCAAGGAAACTCTGATGAAGCAACAGATCAGTGTGTGGGTACAGTGGGTTGGGGACTCTAAAGAGACTGTCACTTTGCACTGATTTGGCAAAGTAGTAGATTTTAAAGTACATCTGAACCTTTAGTAGCAGTAATGAAAAGTAAAAATAATTACAGTGTAGCGCTATCACCAATGACAACAACAATTTCTACTAAACACTAAAGCAAACAACTACCTATTATGAACTAGCATAATAGTGCTAAACAGTCTATTCCAAAGTCATAACCAGTCAACAGAGGGTAAACCTTACAAAGGATGCTTCCCATGACAACAGTCTAAAAGGAAATATCCCTGACATCGGAAACATTTTCTCTCACTTTTTGCTAAATGTACAGGACTAGCATTAAAAAGAAAATACAATAGTGAGACACAGATAGCTAAAAAAGCAGTGACATGCAGTAGTCAGACAAGTCGGTGCTTGGTGAGGCATTCCCCCTGCCCGCCTCACCCCCTTCCCCAGCCTGCCGACGCCTCGCCCCCCCAACTGTTCACAGAGCTACGTGTGGAGGAGGGTGGGAGAAGGGAGGAGACAGGGAGGAATCTCCCTGTCCCTCACTTGCTCGTAACTGGTGAGGCATCAAGATAGATGTCCTCAGTGTTTTGTTTTTTTTTCTTTGTTGTGATTGGACAGCTTGGACCAATGGCACTTTTGCCATTGGTCCAAACCATCCACAGAGCTCAAGCCTCTAACACAGATTAGAGGCTGTTGCACCTCTTAGCTGTCAAAAGCCGGATGCAGTGCCGCTTGTAATTGACAGGCAGCGCTCCGTCCATGACAGGCTACATATAGTCTTTCCCTGCTGTGTAACCTGTTCCAAGCCACTCTGAATAGAGAAAAAGCTGCCCGCTTCAGACTTGAAGCTGTCAGCTTTTTCCTCCATAATACTAGGTGAGGCTCTGCCTCCCATAACCGCATGTCCCTGTAAAAGAGTAAAGAAAAAAAAATGAATGGAGGTGATCCTTGAGAAAGGCGGGCTGTCACTTGCCGAAACATTGGTGTAATAAAGCTATTATCTGATGTCTGTACTCCTATGCAAATCCTTTGAGTATCTACCAAAACTTTGCTAAATTACTATATTGCTGTGGAGCACCAAGGCAGTACTTTTTGGATTGAGTGCTGGATTCCCCGATACCGATACTAGTATCGGTAACGATACAGCGCATTTTTACGGGTACTTTTATTAGTCAAAATTCCCCGATACTAAAGGCTGATACCGATACTAGTATCGGTAAAGATACAGCGCATTTTCACGGGTACTTTTATTAGTCAAAATTCCCCGATACTAAAGGCTGATACCGGCCCTTTCAATTTTTAAACCGGGTCGGCTGCCTCAGGTCCAGCGCTTGTGGAGACCTCAGGCAGCCTGCTGGGGATCTGGCAGTAGCGGTCTTTGACAGGTGTCTGCCTGTCCCACATTTCCTCCTCCTCCTTCCCAGCATAGGCACAGCCCCACCCTGCACATACAGCCCCAGAGCCAGTGTTCTGTTACTTGCCTGCACCCGTTCAGCTCACCACCCACCTTTTCAGGCTGGCACCTGCCTGCAGAGCTCTGGTGACATCTGTATGCAGCCCTAGTGAGAAGCTGCCCTAAAATCATTACTCTGTATTGTTTTAGAAAATAAATGTCACATGTCCCTTTAAGAAAATGTATTGGTAAGAATCTGAGAGAAAGTACAACATAACATTCTTGCAAGGCTTCAAAACACAATAGCAGCCTCCTGGCTTCCACTTTAAACAGTAGCACTTCTGACCCACTGGTCCTCTTTGAAGTGCTGACCCACGCCGATACTGGTGGCCCCTCAGGCTCACGGCTCTTCTAGCCCCACCAGTTCTCTCCCAGCCTCTTTGGCTGTCCTAGTGTGCCTCCAGCACACTCACTACCTGACTCCTCTCTGACTTCTGGGGGTGTTCTCCTGACACCTGAACACGGTCTGTTCCTCTTTCCCAGCAGGAGCCAATTCCCCTAGCCAGCATCCTTTTCTTAATGGCTGTGCACACCTGTGCAATTATCGAGAGCTGGCCACTGCTAAAGCCTGGACCAAGGACTAGGGATCTCATCTTACCTCCAGAATCACCTTGAAACCTCCCAGTTCCAGGATCCCAAGCAGAATCCAGACAATCCCTTGCTTCCTGGAACGTTTCAGCCCATCTGGCTGAGAGTCCCAGGTGAACATCACATCCAATTCTACAGTGGGATTGCCACACAATACCACAATATATATATATATATATATATACCGTATATACTCGAGTATAAGCCGAGATTTTACACAGTTTTAAGCCTCTACTCAGTTAGCTGCAAAATTACCCTAGCTGCAAAGCTGTTTCTAAACCTTATTTATACCTAGCATGCTGCATACTCCGTTAGAATTCTGGGAGTCACAATACAGTAAAAAAGGTACTAATTAACTGATGATTTGCAGAACCCAATTATAGATTCATCATAATGAGCAAAAACTACAACCAAAGAATGCACTGAAAATGTCAAATTATCAGGAAACAAACACTCAGCCTGAACAAGGAAGATGCAGAGCAGCGTATTGCTTGAGCAGAAGTCACCAATCAATACACTGTAGAAAAGTGAATTTGATGCTTTATTCCTAGAACAACACATTTAACAACATCTACATACATCTAAAGATACATTCAGAGGGGGAGAATCACTTATAAGCTACATGGATCAATAGGCTTAAGTCTTCCCTTTCTTTGCTTTTAACAGTGCAGAGTATTTGTTTCTGGATGGAGGTGGTAATTAAAGTTAACCCTATCCTGTGACCCAAGAAGGCCAATTCACAAAGCTCAGCTTTGCGAGTAAAAGTCAATTTATCTGTTCTTATTTTACCACTCTTTATTTTGAATGCAATTCACAAAAGCTGCAATCATTATTGAATACTCAGTTTAACACCGCAAACGTGTTAAAATAGCACTAAAAATTATATTTAATCACCGAAAAAGATAAAATAAAACCTGCAATGTGTTATTTTAACACAGACTTTATTTTCATCGATTCCTGTAATAAAGTAACGTTTTGAGTGTTAAACACTTTTGCAGTGTATTCTTGTAGCAAAAGCGGTCTTACAATTTGAATTTACATGTTTACCATGTTTAAAGCTGAACTCCAGGTATAAAGTATTATGCATAGTTGCATTGATATAGCTTGGTGTAATGTACGTATGTATGTGTCATACCTGATCAGTCATTGTGGATTCTGTAAAGCACTGTAGTAGCTGGAAAGCAATCTTCTGTGTCCTGTATGCACTTGGCTGAGCGACTCTGCTCTGAAAACACAGGGGTCGGTCACTCACCACTCAGAGACTGCCTAGTATTTTTATCAATGAACAGATTGAACGAGGAGCGAACCATGATGTCGCCACCCCTGGTCCATTTAGAGAATGCCTGGCATTCAATGATAAAATTACTAGGCATTCCCTGATTGGCCATTGTCCAAAACAAGCAACTGCCAGCACTGTAGCAGCTCCAGCTTCCACAGTGCTGTACAGGATCCCTATGGGCCGATCAGGTATGGCATATACATGTTTACATTGGGCCAAGCTGGACCAATGTAAGTATGCATAATAATGTATACCCAGAGTCCAGCTTTAAGGAAATAAGGATTCCACATAAATGGAATATTTTTGCCGCCTGCATGCCAATATAAATATAGCAAAGGAGGAATCATTTTTGACAAAGCAAGAATAGGTTTTCTGAGCAGAATGGCTATCTGGAATTATAAGTTGATTTAGATCTACATATGTCAATGATTAGACAAGGCAAGGAAAGGGCGAGGAATTAATTTCACAACCCCAAGTCTATTTTGAGATATAACATTGTGAAACAATCCATTTGTACTACAATTCCAGAGATGGGTGTCTAGAGGCATTTCATATTTTGTGTTTGGCACAATTTGTTGACAAGCTAAAAAAAGACTTTGTCTTTGTGGTTTGCATTTTAGGCAAATTTTATTGTTCTGGTTGATGAAATAATGTCTAAGTAGGTAAAATAACACCTAACATGTTAGTAGACCACTACCATAACACAAAGGCCAGCATAAGAAGCCTTACTGACTTTTGTGGATTGATTAGCTTTAAGCAGCTACACAACGTGTGATATCAATAAATTAACACCAAAAATGTAGAAAAAAATCTTTGTGAATTAACCTTGGAGTAGTCTGTTGCACTGAGACTTGTAAAGCAAGTTCTGGAGTAGTGAACCTGCCACTAAAGCAGTCCTCATTGTTGGGATCCTAAGGCTAGGATCTAATGAGAGGTCCTTCAACCCCCAGATGCCACCTCCTCCAAATCATCATGATCACAATGTTGATGTATTGTCCAATGAGTAGGCTGGTGACACAGGCAGCTGTAAGCTGAAACTGGAAATATTGGGCAGCAGTGTGTGAATCATAACATTCACTAAACAGAATTGCAAATGCATGTAGACCAGTTCACATACATATTTCAGTTGTGTATTTGGCAGTTTACCTGGAAGCTGCTATCAGGTATAAAGTGCAGGAATGTTGTTCTTATACCTAGAGGTCAAGGCAGCATCTGATCAGGGGGCGGCAGGTGGGAGGATGGCATAGGGGCTGCCACAGCATCCCAGGTTGCCAAGAGCTCTTAGTAAACTGTGATGCTCTCTCCAGCTTCCGGCCCATGGCCAGCTCATAAACGTCACTGGTCGCCATGGAGTTGAGTGGACCGATCTGGCTGGCGTCCCGCCGAGCTCCTGGCAACCGCTCACTGCATGGCTCTACACAACTGTTTCTACCCTTTCCACCACAAGCACTCCGACCCCAGCACTATTGGCAGCAACTGCGCCCCACCCACAGGCTTTCATAATGTATATGGTACGGGCGGCCCTGCTCATTCCTGCAGCAGCATTCACCGCCCACTATATCTCTATATATCTATATGCGTGGCCAGTCTAAGCTGGTAAGGCTTCACCAACTCCTAGTACTGCCTGCTCCTGCCTCCTACACATTCCAATTGGCCAATAAAGTCATCCATCATGGTGATGCGTCAATAGGAACGTGTTGAAGGCAGGAAGTGCTTTTTGGTGCCTGGACTTAATATCTGCTTGAAGCTTTATGAGTTTTTAATTGAGAAAGCCCCTTTAAATCTACCAATTACAATACACAGAAGTAATAGGAGTAGTATTTGCTGTAGATTTATATTCCAATACTGTAGTAGTTTAGTTTTTTGTTAATTGCTGGAGCTTTTACCTTGATTAATATTTTACATGGGCTATTTTAAGCAGTTTAAACAAAGATCAGCAGAAATATCTTTAACATATAATGGATTTGACTAAAAGCAATGCGAACAGATTCATAATTCATAACACTTGCTTCAATATTTCATATTAATTTAAAAAAAAAATAAAAGCGTAACAAACTGTACAAAGTGTGCCATAGGCAATGCAGGGGGAAAAAATGTATCGCTAGATAATATATTTGTTGAAAATGTATTGAATTCAAAAGTGAGAGAGCCCAGGTGACTTTGGATATCAAATATCCAAGCCAAATTAGTCACCAGGCTAGCACACACATACATCCACTATTAATAATTAATAAAATTACTGTGTAGCACATGGATACATTGATCTTAGTGGCAGGGGTCCCGATGAGCCATAATGTGAATAAGAGAAACACAGAAACTCATCATTAAACCAGTACACCAGTTGAAAACTTCAATTAACCCTCACAGTGGGGCTACACACGCACTGCAAGGGTTAACCGCTTGTCTGGATAATTGCACCGCCAGATCGGCTGTGGTGGGCGGGTCTGTGACCGCCCGGCAATTCGTGCGCTTTTCTACATGATAACCGTGCAGTTAGGAGTTGCCCAAGTGTGACCTTAGCCTTAGACTAGTCCCTGCTGCCTCACTCCCCCTCTGTTGCAGTGGTCTAAGGATCCTTGAGTCATCACGTCCAATACACAGGGTATAGAATGCAATGATCTTGGACTGCTGCAGCGGAAAGGGAGAGAGGGTCCATGGACCGTTCAAAGAGGAAGCCGTCTCCGAGGTTTGGGGGATTATAACTTTATTTTTTCCCCTAGGCAAAAACAAGCAGCTAACCCTTGCAGTGTTGGGGTTGCCCCACTGCAAGTGTTAATAAAAGTTTTAACTGGAGTTCTTTAAAGGGAAACTCAACCTTTGCTTAAAAACTGTGGCTGCACAAGACAAATCTCCTCTTGACACTGAAAAGCCAGATGGAAATGTTTAAGCCCAATTATGTTTTCAGTTTAAATCAAATACACTCCAAGGTGCATGAAATCCAAAGGTGTTCAATGTCTTAGACTATTTTCTCTCTAAAGTAGCCACAGTCAGAAAAAAACAGCATCTGCCAGCTGCTGCAAAGTGGGACCCTGCCATCTGTGGGCAAACAGTGGCCTCTCTGCAGAGGTCCAGCACACCCCCTGCTGAGTCAGACCTATAGCTCTGCACAGGGCTGGACAAATCCCAGGAAACAGGTAGCCAATGTTCCTTAAAAATTACAGCCGGCATCTGACTTTTTAGGTTTTCACTAGTTGTTGTCAATGAAGACGGCTCCAAAAACAATCCTGTTGGCTCCCGGATTAGACAGTCGGGCTCCTGAATTAATTTGTCCACCCCTGGGCTCTGCCGTGAGCAAACCTCATGCTCCACTCTGATTGGAGAGCTCTACGTCTGACAGCAGGGGGTGTGTCGGACCTCTGCAGAGAGACTACTGAGAGCAAAGGTCCCTGCAGCATACTGACAGGCCAGACTTTTTGTTTACTTGGGCTGCATCTACTTTCTAAAGAAAATGGCTTTGGACATATTTATTTCCGATGCATATGGAACATATTTAGCCGATTTAAACTGAAAGTTCATTAGGGCTTTAACTCTTCTCCACTCCATCCAATAGTTGAAATTAGATTTGAAATTACTTTTTTTACATTTGTATGCCTTAAATATTTCCAAACAGATGCTTATGATGTAAAAAAACACCACCCAACAGTGTGTCAGATTTTATTTAATAAAGAGATGAGCACATGTTGTAGAGAAAACTCCTCCTCCTCTTAGCTTTCATAAGCCAAATGCTTTATTTTTATTTTTTTCATGACGCTGTGAAATATTTCTTCGCCAGTTCACATAACTGCATATCACACGGTAGAACCACAGTGCAAACTCTTACGGTGCCAGACAACATATAATACCCTTTTAATTCCCCTTGACAGCTGCATGTAATCCCAATCCATCCAATTATCCAGTGTACCCCAGAGGATATTATGTCTGCACTTTTTTTTTTCTCTAGCAATTACCCCGGTGCTGTTCTGTAGGCATTCACCCGAGGCAGCTGTCAGAGCAGTAAAAGGAGCATGGATTTCCGGAAGACAGCCAGTTCAGGTCTCCAGATACCTGCTAGAATGACAGCCAAGGACAGGCGCGGTCACCTGATGTATAAAATACATTTTAAGGGCATTATAAATACATTACTAATACCTCATATATGAAGCAAATACTTTTATCACTACCACAACTATTGCTAGTTCTAGAACTGCTCTATGTACTACCGCTCTTCTTATTACTACTATAAATGAAGTCCTGGCATCACTGCTATTGCCATTACATATACCGGTGCTACATTAATACTGCCGATATTAATAGGGGAAGCACATTTATAGCAAGAACATATTTTTAACATATTTCCTACAGTCATCTTGAGTATTGCTAGCTTTAACTCTGCCATACACCATACAATCAGATACGTAAAGTCTCCTACAATCTACATCTTCCAAAAACTATGGTTGTACAAGAGCCAGTTTGATTAGATATTATAACCAAATTATATCTTTAGAGTTACCAAAGAGTTTTGGTAACTCTAAAGATAATCATACACATTACAATCCAACCTAACAATATAATCCGTCTATATCCAGTCAGGCAGGATCTCATACTATATAGTGGTTGGTCGATTGAACGAAGATTTAGATGTGTGGTGAGCTTAAAGGAGCCTGTACAGAAATTGCACAATCAGATTGTATAGTGCACTGGTCCCCAACCTTTTTTCAGTCACAGCACCCTTTAAAAGTATGCAAATTCTTGAGGCGCCATGAAATCTAAAAACAGCAAATGAAAAAAAAACAAAAAAAAAAACATGCGGTCCCTCTAAAATCCATATCAAACCCTTATACGAGATAGAGATTTGGTATCAAGCAAAAACACACAAAAAAAGTAGGATCCCACCTCCCTCACATCATAGTCCTTTTAAAATCCCAGCCCCTCTTTCACATCAGAAGCCCCCCCGCCTTCACATCAGAGTCCCGAGTCCCCCTCTTTCACATAAGGAGCCTTCTTCACATCAGAGACATGAATTTGTGTTAGGATTTTGAAGGAACCCCTGAGGAGGCCAGAATGCACACCAGGGTACCATAACATACTGATTGACTAAGGCTGGTATAGTGTATAAACTAGTTTCAGAATATGACAGGTTACAATGTGAGACACAAAATGATGCAAAGTAGAACAGAATGGTTTAAAGTAAAAAAGAAAAATGGGTGAGCGATCTGAACAGGTCTTACGGGTTGTAAGTGACAAGTAGTGATGGCAATCAAAATTTCCGATTCACTAAATTTTCCTGAATATCTTCATGAAGATCTTTCCTGACAGTGGAGAATCATGTAGTCTGGTTCATGTAGTCTGGTAGATTCTCTGCTGACTAGACATAAATCTGAAAGCCTATATCAATCAGATCACACTACAAATCGCAGTATGCCCAATTTGCATGCCAATTTGCACATCACTCATGAAAAAGTCAAGTTATCATCAGAAAGGACCATGCTTTTGCTTGTTGGTTGGTATTTTTTTCCAGCATTTTTTAGTTGTGGGTACAAATAACCTCTAAGGGCTTGTTCATGTCGGATTATTATTAACCCTTGTAGTGGGGGCTCGTTTTTGTCTAGGGAGTTTTGTCTAACAGAGTTATACTCACTCAATCCTCGGACCAGTCACTTGTGACAGCATTCCCTCCAGCCTGCCTCTGCTACAGTGATGGTATGTCCATTGGCGTCCTCATGTCCTATACAATGTGTATACAATGTGATGATTTACGGGACTTTAGACCACTGTAGAGGAGGGGGAAAGAGGATCTAGGGACCACTCTAAGAGCAAGCCGGCTTGGAGGATCAGGTGAATATCACTTGTTCTTCATATGTAATCTGAAAGCATGCACAGTAAAATCAATTACTAGTGGTGTGAACTACTAATTTTTCTAGTTCACACCACTAGTTTCAGTCTAGCAGCATGCATTTTTAGCACCAGAATGCACATAAACTAGTGTTAACGTAATGTGCATACATGCTAGTGAGAAGAAAAAAATCATTTTTCTAATTGGACTACTCTGGATTTTTTGCAGTGAAGTATAAAAATTAAGTTTAAGAAAAAGAAAAAACACACAACAATGCTTTTGTATACTTCTGCATGCATTGTATATATGAATGCAGAAGCACACACTGAACACGGAGATTATGGTGTGAACAAGCCCTAATGGCCCATTTATATTTCTGCATTGCGGTAACGTAGTTGCATTGTGAATGGCACTACAACATACTCTACAATATCAGCTAATGCACCACAACAAACAATGCACCTGTTTTTTTTTTTACCCATTGCGGCACATTGACATCCCATTCGAAATGAACTGGCTGCCTTAATGTAATGCACATTAATGAATAAGGATTGCAATGGTCCTGAGTGGGCCCTAAATGTTCTGTTCATTTAAAACAGACATTTTAATGTATGGTACCCACAGGTTTGTTTCTTTGTTGAAGTTCCTGACCCCACTGTTGGTCTGACTCCCCATACTGCACCAGAGTGAGTTTTGCTACTTATGTTGAATTGGATTATAAAACAGAAAACGAGGAAGCCCTTATAATGGTTATGGTGGGTGACCCATCATAAAAAAAATCCAGCACAGAGATCTCACTTCCAGAATGGCAAAGGAAAGGTTGTTCAACACGCCAGTGCCCATAGAACATTAGGCCCTATAAATAATGAAGAAATCTGCCTTCTTTTATATGGTCTCTTGTTAAAATGCTCTGGTTTTTTTTCACATTTCCGATAAAGCAGCTTCCTTAGTATCAGAGTAACATTTGGAGCTTGGCCAGTTTAGATTTCTCCGAGCATCCTTTCACTTCACAAAAACTGCTGAGTGAGTAAAACGGACGGAGTATAAATATAGGAGTCAGTGGTATAACTTTTATGTGAGAAGGGCAGCAGTTCAGACTCTACACCTGTTCTCCGTGCTAGCACTTGGCGTGAAGCTCTGATCCTACACATCAATCGTAAAAAGATTCATTTGAATTTTACAGATATATTCCGTACATACTACCAAAAAAAAAAAAGAAATGATTGTAAAGTAAAATAACAAATTTTCGTGCATTGACCCCGCATGGTTATTCTGATTAGATTAGTGGTGCCAATGAAATTACCCAAAGCTTTTTCAGAAGCACCTGGAAACCCAGAAACCCTCATTTATGTAAATTCTGACATGAGGTGGGAAAGTTATGGCTTCACCTGTTCTCTCCTGCCTCCTCCCCCTCCTTACTGGTCAATTAAGATGATGGGCATCTTCTCAGACCAACAACAATATAGGAAGTGGGAGCATTTGAGATGTTTGAAAAAGCATACATTTGTGTAGAACTGTCATTAAAACTAGAGGTGCACCGAAATATAAATTTCAAAAACGAAACCGAAATGAAAAAAAAAGGTCAGGCCGAAAGCGAAAATGTTTTTGTTCTTTTTCAAATTTTTTCAAATATTTTACTTTTAATAAACTTTTTTAATTTTTTTTTATAGTTTATGTTTATTAATTTTTATTAAATATTTTTATTTTTGACTTTTAGGTGCTTCACGGGAAATATTAGAGGTCTAAATAGACCCCATGAGAACAGAGTATGTTTACTATAACCACAATTATGAATGAACAGGAGGTGATGTAGATCACTTCCCATTCATTCATTATTTAGGATCTAGTAAACATACTATGTCCTGAATTATTTACAAACACTCAGCGGTCACTGATCGCTGACTGTTTGTACTCGCTCTCCTTCCTGACAGCTGTCACAGGAGGTTGAGCGGGGTGGTGCAGGAGGAGAACTCAGCCTCCTTTGACAGCACTGGCCGTCTCTGTCCACACCGCTGTCCCTGTAACAGGAGGCTGAGCGGTGCGGGGAGGAGAGACGCCGGCCACTCACAGCACTCTCCTCCTGCAGCGCTCAGCCGCCTGTGACAGATTGTTATTTTGTAGGGTTTGTGATATATTACGATATATCAAAATAAAAAAACAGTATTCTAGCAAGCAGTACCGTCATTTCTCTTATGCAGCAGAAAAACAGCATTGGATCTCCTCTTCATCAGAGCAGAGCCTACCAGTGACCTGGGTTAAACTTTCCAGTTGGGTAGATCCATCCATCACCATTTGCCACAGATCAGAGACACCAGCTACTCCTAAAGCAGGTCTCAGTGCTTCCACTATCTTCCCCACTGCTGTCTAACAGAACTCTGGTATTACAAAAAAAAAGGGCAGGGTTCTTTGGGTGTGCACATCACTGCTGTCCTGCAGCCAGGTCCTTAAATTTTTATTAAATATTTTTATTTTTGACTTTTAGGTGCTTCACGGGAAATATTAGAGGTCTAAATAGACCCCATGAGAACAGAGTATGTTTACTATAACCACAATTATGAATGAACAGGAGGTGATGTAGATCACTTCCCATTCATTCATTATTTAGGATCTAGTAAACATACTATGTCCTGAATTATTTACAAACACTCAGCGGTCACTGATCGCTGACTGTTTGTACTCGCTCTCCTTCCTGACAGCTGTCACAGGAGGTTGAGCGGGGTGGTGCAGGAGGAGAACTCAGCCTCCTTTGACAGCACTGGCCGTCTCTGTCCACACCGCTGTCCCTGTAACAGGAGGCTGAGCGGTGCGGGGAGGAGAGACGCCGGCCACTCACAGCACTCTCCTCCTGCAGCGCTCAGCCGCCTGTGACAGATTGTTATTTTGTAGGGTTTGTGATATATTACGATATATCAAAATAAAAAAACAGTATTCTAGCAAGCAGTACCGTCATTTCTCTTATGCAGCAGAAAAACAGCATTGGATCTCCTCTTCATCAGAGCAGAGCCTACCAGTGACCTGGGTTAAACTTTCCAGTTGGGTAGATCCATCCATCACCATTTGCCACAGATCAGAGACACCAGCTACTCCTAAAGCAGGTCTCAGTGCTTCCACTATCTTCCCCACTGCTGTCTAACAGAACTCTGGTATTACAAAAAAAAAGGGCAGGGTTCTTTGGGTGTGCACATCACTGCTGTCCTGCAGCCAGGTCCTTTCAGGATCGAGAAGAGTAGCCTGAAGCAGTGACGTCAGCGCAAGGCGACCATACTATACAGAGGGGCATTGATGGGACAGTGTGGCTTCCACTTAAATTTGCTGCAAATAAATGCTACTAACATATCTGATTTAATACAGTGTTTGAGGAGTGCAAGCTATTTCTGCTTTAGATGTGTGCAGTACCACCATTGGCCATGCTTCCACCTACAATCATTTTGGGTGATAGTGTGGGACAGGATGTTGAATGGACATATTTGGTATTTAAAATGAATGCTTCATAAAAAGCTGAACTCACAGGGCTGCCATGGGTATTCAGGGTAATATGGGATAAAAATATTTACAGCAACACACCCCGTGCTATTCTATTACATGGACACAAGTATGTAAGTTTAGGTTATTACTATTATAGAATTTATAAAGAAATAAAAAAACATTTATCAAATCAATCTGGGGAATGTTACATAGAAGAATGGGAAATGGAATCTATAAAGCGGACTTTGAGCTACAAGCAAGGTATGCAATTTACCTTTGGCACCCCTCCGTCTTGCTAAAACTCTTGAAATAAAGTTACAAACACCTGCAGGCGAAAAAAAAAGATAATATACTCGCCTTTCCTCTGGCTTCCATGGCGCAGGGGGGTGGCATCATCATCCTCCAACCAGATCCCAGTGAAAGCTGAGTACTATGAATCTGACCAGAAGATACTTAAGCATGGTGCTAAAAGCATCTCCTCAGGAAGATATGGAGTACTCTACATTCCTCAGATCTTGCCAGGAGGATAACGTCACCCTTGCATAGGCGCACAGATGGAAGACAAGGAAAGGTGCATATACCATCTATTTTTTTCCTTTCAGTGTTTTTTCTTTACACTTTTTCCAGCAACTGTGGAAGGTGGGGGGCAAATTTAAACAGCAGACCTAGCTTTTTAGATGAAAAGTCCACTTGAACCACTTTAGCTCCTACAGCTGTATACCTATTATAGACCAGATACATTTTTACAATCCAGCTATGAGCCTATTGATTTGGTAATAACTGTGTCATTACTTATATAAAGAACTAATACATACAGTAGTTTTTTTAGACAAACAAGGCTTTCATAAACGCAGTATGGTCCTTCAAAAATTATTTTCTTTTTAAGCAATCCACAGGCAAAAAGATGTTCCAAAACAAATATACCTTTTTTTTCTACTTTGACCAGTGAATAATTTAAAATAAATAATCCTACTGTGCATTTGAGAAGCACATGAAAGAATAAGAGTAAATATGTTGTAACAACAATATTGTTACAATGAATTTGACTGCAAACACTTTTTAGGGCTCATTCACACAATCTACGTTCGGGATGTGCTAGCCGTTTTTTCCAGCGGAGCCCGAACACAAGACAAGGCAATTTGTCTTGGCATGGAGGGTGACAGTGTTATGATGTGTCACCTGGACTCCTTACAGTGATTGAACCTCTATTAGTGGTTCTGGCGCTCATAGTGATTACACAGATCGCGCCGTATTTTCCAAAATCGTAAAGACGGAGATCACCAGCTCTCAGTCAAAAGCAATTAGTTTGCTTATTTATCGAAGAAATGTCACAAGCATTAATTAGCCAATGTTTCGGGTCCCTTCTTCAAGGCGACATAGTGACGGAGGGTGACAGTTCACTCCACTGCGGGTGATGTGCGCTTAACAAAAGTGCACCACAGCGAGACATGGTACATCCGCATCACACCATGGTGAGCTCACAGAAGTTTGTGAAGTGTCATTGTGACATTTCAAAAAAGTTCTAACAAAAAGAGAAAGAAACAGTGTGATGCAGCTCAGTCGGGCACATTGCCACCGTATGGGCATAAGCACACCAGCAATGGTGCAGTTGAATATGGCTGCTGGTGTTAACGAGCCCTGAAACATCTTTAACACAAAAGCCACCGCACCTGCTCCTCAGATTCAGAGAATCCGCTGTGAAAGGAACAGTTGGGACTCCATTAAAGCGGCAGAACATCCACAGTGAGACGGAAGGACTTAAGATACTTAGATGGAGTTTTCTGGGTCGCACACCCAGGGTCACATAGGCTGAAGGGGAATGTACCCAGGTGGGCTTATAGTAGCCTGAAAGCCCAGGGTGGGGTTTGCCATTGCGCTGTTTTGCTATTCAGATGACATTGCCCCTTAAAAAATATTTTTTATTTACCCGCATGAAAAAGAGCACTGTCCCCCACTTCTGCCATGGAGGCTAATTTACAAGTTATTCTAGGTCACCATGCTTGACGCTTTTACTTACAAGCTTGAATGCTCTCCTTTATTAAAATAGTCAAGTATTAACCTATACGTAAATGAAACTTCATGAACATATCTTGTAACATATTTTACCTTACATAATACATCGGTGGACTGAGATTTTTTTTTTTTTTTTACAGTCAATGTATGCCAGAATAACATATCCTAAACAAAAGACCAAAACCCACAACACATTCTAGTTGAGTCACAATAGGACATGGCAATAGAAAGTAAGCAAACCGAGCTGTATCGAAATATGTTTCTGAAGAACTGAAAAACTTACAATCGCTATGGTTGTCAAGGAAACAATTGAGCATGGAGGTTATAGAATTCTATAGGACAATACTATCGCTGTGCTGTAATGTAATACAATGAGCTGTGAATACTATGCAGACAAGTAAACGGCTTTGTATATATTAAAACTCGAAAGCTTTCACATTTCACACTTAAGCATATAGTTCATTTACTGTACGAATCCAGACTACCAACAAAAGTTGACTTGTTCAACATTTTTTCCATATTTATAGTTGGTTACTTGTCTGCCCCCTTTCATGATTCCTCACTTGAATGTCCCTTCTTGGCTATGCCCAGTTTTTCAGATTCTAGTGGTTAATAAAGGCAACCTGTAAAAAGCAGAGCCCATGTACACAGCAAAGTCAGCCTTATAGGACTTTGGTAAAGGATTCTGTGTGAAACACGGTTGGGAAAAGTACAAGCATACTTACAATATGTGTACACGTAGGATCAGTGGCCACCTAAGCCCTGTCTGCATATGGCCTCAACAAAACCCAGACAATTTACCAATAGTCGTATGGTCACTGTGAAATAAAAATGGACCATCTCCCTTTCCTAGCACAAATCGTAGCTGGGTACCAAAGCAGCTAATTGCCCAAGTCAAGTACCCAAATTATGTGGGGCCAGGCAAAGGGTCAGTAGCTCTAAATCAGGCTTAAATAAAGCTTACATGTGTTTTTTTTCACTTGGCTCAGGTGGTCATGAAGGCCAAGGGTAAAAAACAGGAGCTGTAGGGAGAGGAGAGTGGGCTAGATGGGCAAATTACATGTTCTTTCTAAGGTGCATTCATTTATCAGATTAAAGCATATCTAAAGTCTGTGCCCCTTTGGGGAGAATTCTCTGTACTTTCTGTCCCATAGGTGCAAGTAAAAGCAATCTGGCAAAAGTGAGGAAAAGTATCGCAACCATTCTCACTGCAACAAGTGTTCCCAAGTCAGGGGACAAGTCAGGTTGAAAAAAAGAGATGTCAAAGTTCAATTACAACTGGTGTGAGTGCATCCAGACAGGAAGTGGCAGGGCTTTGCTTCCTCAAGTCAGAGCCTCCAGCAAGGAAAGCAGAGAGCAACACAGTAGTGACATCACAAAATCACACGTGCAATCTCCCGAGACAAGCAGATAGAGGCAGCAGTGCCTTGGATCTCACCCTGCAGATATGCAGCTATGAGGCTGTAGGCACAGGGGCCTCATTCATTTTGAATTTGCTACCAATGTACCTCAACAGTCAAAAAGAAGAAAACGAAAAGCAAAATAAACAGACATGTGCACCATGTGACAGTGTGCTGCGATGCAGCTCAGGTGCATTACTTCTGACAGTGTGCTTTGGGGTGCCATACTTAATGACTAGCACCCCAAAGCACCTCACAAGCTGCCACATATTTATGTATAGGTCTGATGGGGGCCTCAAGTTTAGCTTACCGATCTATACTTGTTCCTTGGGGAGCCCTTGCTAGGGTGCAGGGGAGTAACTAGAAATCACAGGGGCCCATAGCAAAATTATGTATGGGGTCCTGTGATTCCTAGTTACGTCCCTTGCAGAGCCCACCTGAGATCCCACACAGCCCACCTCAGAGTGACCCTGCAGAGCCCACCATAGACTCTTTATAGAGGGCTCTGCAGGGTGTCAGGTGGGCTGGTCACACCCCTGCACACCTCTTACCCGTCTGCACCGATCCGCTGTCGGTCTTCTCCACCTCTGGGCCCCACCTCCTTCTCGGTCGCCAACCTCCTCCATCGTCGCCGGGCCTGGCCCCTCCTGCCTCCACCGCCACTGGGCCCTGGCCTCCTCCACTGCAGCCGCTGGCCATCACTGACTCAGCAGCGCTGTGAGGAGGAACGCGTTACTGCACAGATCACCGACAGGTTTGTCAGTGATCTGGACAGCAGCGCATTCCTCCTCACAGCCTTCAGCGACAGCCTGCGATGTCATAGCGACCCAGCCGGCCTCGCACAGCATCATGTGGATCACGTTGCTCCTTGTCATGGCTGGGCCCCCCTGTGTCCCGGGCCCCATAGCGGCCGCTAGGGTGCAGAGGCATCTATCAGGCACCCTATAATAGCCTAGGGCCTGTATTGAAGGGCTTTTGTTCCCATCACCTTTAAATTAAGGGTCTCAAAAAAGTGATGTCCAGCTGACGAGTGACAGACCCTTAAAGTGAGCGATGCCTTACTATGGCATCAGACTATTTATCATGGTCCTCCAGTCTAACTAAAACTGCTTTAATATACCTAAAAGAAAACTCAGAAAATCAAATAAAATAAAATTCAACTGAAGGAAAGTAAATGCACTTGAAAGCCAAAGATACACAAATATGATTTTATTTCATCTTATGGACTGAACTCTGAATGAACCAGAGTCCTTCTACAGTGCCACTAATATAGGGAAGGATCTTGCCTGCTTTTTATTAAGTGGGAAAAGGCCAGCTTTATTGTAGGTGTAAAAAAATAGAATATTTAGATGCGATTATAATCAAGCTGTGATAACGATTATACAATTATTATTAACTGTGGTATAATATAAGGCAGAAGCAGTTAAGATGTAATCATTGCTCCCCTGATGTTAGTCATTAGGTTTCTGTAACAATATGGTCATTTTCTAACATTTCGCTGGGAAGTCTACTGTTGTACCGAGGTAAAACAAATTATTGTAATGTTCTCTGAAGTTTTAATCCTACCATTAATATTTCAGTTTTAGGGGGATATCAGCAGCCTGGATCGTCCATGAGCTTCTTATATATATTTCAGGGTTCTAGTGGTAAAATCTCTGCAGTTCCCAGTAACATACACCAATCATCAGGCTCTCACTTTGACTTTTCAGATTTTTCACAGTGCAGAAATTTCAGATTTAGGGGTAACTTCAGTTGCAAAATCTCACTGCTGGATTGTTTCATAAGAAGCCAGCAGCAGATTTAAAAGAGAACTATGTGATAACCTCTTTATCCCATAGTTCTCTTAATGGTCAAGGGAGGACATATACTGGTGTCCTCCCGTGACCTAAACCTCAGTATATGGCGAGCTACAGCAGACGGGACAGATCCCAACAATGCTGTCAAGATCCACCCAGCTGTGTGACAGCTGGCTCTGCCTATCTAGAGGCAGAGCAAAATGTGCTCGCCCCCCTCCCTCATGCGTTCCTCCAGTCAGCGCTGGAGGATCGGAGTGGGGGGGGGGATCCCTGCAGGGGGCAGCGACTGACAGTCACAACACTCTGCAGGGAGATGTATAGACCCGACATGTGACAGTTTCAGTGTCAAAGGTCAGCTCAAATTATGAAATTGAGGTAAAATCACTCACCTCAGTTCTCCTTTAAGCCCACCAGCACCCAACCATAACTGGCATATCGGTTTTTGATGGACTGCTCCCTATTGGTGAGGACAGGGATATGGAGCTGCCACTGATGACTTGTTTTTAAACATAAAAACTCTGGGGTAATCCTGGATTTTACTTTATAGTAATCACTAGGCTGGAAAGATGAGAATTCTGACATTTGCGCTTTACTGGCTGCATACTTGGTTCAGGTTATCAACTATGCACTCGGTCAGTCACTCCCTCAAGTTGAAGGTACCTTGTCAGGAAAGAAACATGAGAGCTATGATAGCCAATGAGTTTATAGGTACAAGCTCCAGTGCAGTCATCCTCACCCTGGATTCAGTATCTACAGGTATTGAAAAGGTATTCACCCAGTGAAGTCTGTCAATCCGCATGCTTATTTCAGAAACTGAAAATACCACTGCGCAACTGACAATCTGTTGCTATTTAGAAAATGTTCTCCATCTCTTCTAAGATAGCAATGAATACTTGTGTACTTCCGACACCAATATCTTTCTCTGAAGATCTAAGCTTTGTTACAGTGTTCAATGTTCAACACTTGCGGGAGTGTCAGATGCTGGCATCCTGTGTTGTGCTCTGTGGTTCCTTCCACCGGCGCCTATATGACTATTTTGTCTTGCAGTGACATAGAGGCAGATGGAGGAAACCAGATGCAATGGGGGGCACCAGCATCTGACACTCCCTGAAGTGCCAAACCCTGAACATTCCTCATCAAAGCTTAGAGATTCAAAAGATGCCAACTTCAGCAGGCAAGTATTTTTTGCTTTCTTTACATGGATGGCTTCAATTTTTTTTTTTAAATTGGAACAGAGTAGCTTTAAAGAAACATGTAGATTGTTAATTGATTTTACTGGGTGCAAACTTGTTCCAAGCCAGTGACTCTACAATGCTTGTAGATATATAGATGAATGAGGGCTTGTTTTTACCAGTTGTCGACTCGGGTTTGTTACATTTACCCAAAATACTTTATAGAAGTATGTCTTTGCCCTTTTGCTCTGCTGCTGCCACCGCTTACCACTTCCCCAGCATTTGCTAGCTAATCACCACTGTCAAAGGGACAGCAGGTAGCTCATGTGCAATTTAAGCAGCTGTAGAAGCTGCTGCTATCAAAAGAACCTTCTGACAGTGTTCATAAACATTGATCAGATGCATAGATACAAATCTAACAATGTTATTTTGTATCTATCTACTCTGTTTCATATATCTGCAGATCAAAGGAATGACCTGTATCTCATGTCAGCTAAAGCAACCTGACAAGTAAAAAATGTTCCTATTAAAGCACTTTATTAACCCTTCATTTACACTAAACAGCCCCATTAAACTCCTTCTTTCCATTACCCCCAGCTGCTATTTTGATGTTTTTTTTTTATTTCCAGTTTTCTAATCATTAATAATACAACTTTTTTGTTCTAATTTGTTTTGCTTGATAATTTTTGTTAGTTTCCTATTAAAAAAGAAAAATTTAAAGAAAACCCCTTTATTTTATTTGAAAATAACTTTGCAATGCTTTATACCAGGATGATCATTTTAGTTAGTAGGAAAAAATATGGAATAAAATGCATAGCTTTTTCCACAATCACACTAATTTTACATTTAAACTAACATTAATCAAGTGCTTTTTTTGTTGTTTTTGTTTTATGTTTATGGTTAATGGATTGCATTAAAACAAATAATTATTTTGCAAGACAGTGTCATCAAAACAAAATCTTGCTTGTCCTAAAAAATTTTTAATTATATATGTAATTTTTGTTGATTCATTTATGTTATGGATTCAGCAATAATCAATAAGTCTATAAGTCCATAACATGAATAAAAAAATTGCTCTGGTCCATAGGGGGTATACAGGTGAGAGCTGAAGTACTTAAACCGTTTGTTCATAATCTGAAAATACTTTAGTGTGCATGATCTGGGCAAAGGTTCCCTTTAATGCTAACAGCAAAGTTTACTGCAGTTAGCACACATCTTCCAGCAGTCCTCACGTACAACATGTTATGCACACAAATAGAACAGAAAAGTAAATAACCAGCACTCAATAATATGATTCAATATGACGTCACAACAGTGAAAGCCGACGTTTCGAGACCACACAGGGTCCCTTCCTTAGGGCAATGTCTTTTTGCCCTGAGGAAGGGACCCTGTGTGGTCTCGAAACGTCGTCTTTCACTGTTGTGACGTCTTTGTCCAATAAATGGACATATTGAATCATATTATTGAGTGCTGGTGATTTACTTTTCTGCTCTATGTTTGCACGGCGCCATCCGTGATTGTCATTGCGAGCACCATCTTTTTTTATTGGCCGTGACTGCTTCAAGGTGTGCGGAGGGCTCCCTCCTCTATATGCACACAAATAGCTCTGGAGTGCGCAAAAGTCAGAGCTGATATTTAGTCTCAGTCCCGCTCAATTCTGGCTGCCGATTTTGAGTAGCTAATAGTTAGAAGCAGTTTCCATATAAAAGGCTACTACGGGCTGATGTCGTTGCTTCTTGGCACACTCTTTTGTAACGCAACAATATATAATTATAAAATGATCGGATAATAGCAAAGTAATTGCAGAACACAAAACAAGTGGCTTTATCGGCTCTGTGGCTTTATTGCCAATAATAAAGCGTACATGAGTGGTGCTCCATTTTTCTGTCTGCTATGGTGTAAAAATGGACAGATGGGAGGAAGAAAAAACAAAGACAGGTGGAGAAGTATAAAAAGGGAAATCTGTGTGATTCTCTGACTGGTTCTGTGCAATATTAACAGCAAAGCAAGCTTTATTCTTTGCTAAATGTAGAAAGGTATTATACAGAATTACAGTGCATTAAAGTGGACCTATACAGTTATGTCTTTGTTATTTTATCAGTCTTGCCGATTGTTTTAAAATACAACTGAAGCTTCACACTTTTTTTTTCTCTTTATAGTTCTGTACCACCGTATGTTATGGTTTGTAATGGATTTTCTTTGAAAATGACTTAAAATAACTTTTTTGCTTCCTGCTCTTCCACTTAAATACTGGAGAAGCCGTTCACGGCAACCAATCAGCTCCTCTCTATCAGTTTATAATCTTAACTGTACAAACTGAAGAGGAAAGCTGATTGGCTGCCCTGGCAACTGATCCAGATTCTGTCTGCTCCAGTTTTGATAAAATTGCCCCATCTCGTTTCTGCTAAAATTACATTAAAAAACCACATGAACACTTAGTCATATGCTCATATCATATGTATGGAATCAGCGGAACGCTATTATTCTTAAAGGAGAACTATGGGGTTAAGTCTTTTCCCCATAGTTCTCCTTAGGGTAATGGGAGGACACAAAACTAGCATTCTCCCGTCACCCTAAGCTCAGTATACGGCGAGCTACAGCTCGCCGTATACTGAGACGCCACAGTATACCGCAAGCTACTGCTCGCGGTATACTGAGACGCCGCAGCTGAAGCGGATCCCGACAATTAAATTACACACTGCACTGGGTGTGTTTATCATCATTAAAAGGAGAACTATGAGGTGAGTGCTTTTCACTCACCTCATAGTTCTAGCCGACCTGTGACAATGGAGACTGTCACAGGTCGGCTCAGTAGATCGGCAAGTGAGCGAACACATACCGGCGTTCGCTCACTTCTCGATCCTGTCACGGCTCTCTGCCGTGACAGGGGAGTGGCTGGATTCTCGCCGCTCCGATCCTCCAGTGCTGACTGGCGGAACGGACGGGGGAGGGTACAGCTGGCTGCCTCTAGATAAGCAGAGTCAGCTGTCACTCACGCAGCTGGGCGGATCCAGACATAATTGCCGGGATCCGCTTCAGCGTCTCAGTATACCGCGAGCTGATGCTCGCGGTATACTGAGCTTTGGGTGACAGTAGGAAGCTAGTTTGTGTCCTCCCGTTACCCTAAGGAGAACTATGGGGAAAAGCCCTAACCCCATAGTTCTCCTTTAAGAAGCTGTGTGTTATGTACAGAGGGCAACTGCATAGTAGAAACTCCCCTGCAAATAAGACAACTTGGCACTTAAGGGCAGGCGGAAAGCCCTCCAAGCTTTACAGTGCTCCAGTCGCATCACCCACCCCTTTTCATTATCCTCACTTTAGAAAATGTCTTGTATTTTTTTTTTAACAAAAAAACTAATTCTGTGATTGGAGGAGGAGAGATAATGTCATATCCCCACTCCCTCCTCTTCTCCAATCACAGAATGTGTATTTGTGTTCTTTAAATACAGACATTTTCTGAATGGAGTACAGTGAAGAGGGGCAGGTGATGGGACTGGAGTGCTGTATAGCTTCTTACTCATTACTCCTCTTCAGTGCCTGGAAACTGGGTGTTGTGTGCAGGGGACAGCATGCTGCAAGGTAAGATTTTTCTCCTTTGCAGCCTCCCTCTGCACATAACATTCAGCTTTTTAAAAGGCAATTTACCCACCCAGTGCGGTGGGTAAATCATATTACCCGGAGTGTGGCTTTAAGAGCTGTAGAGGTTTGCTCTGGATGTACTTTCAGAGCCGTACTGTTTGATTAGTGGTCTACTGCATTCCAACTATTCCCCTATTGTAGGCAATATACTATATAGGAAACCACAATGGAAGCCTGTGGCCCAAACAACAGCTCAAGTGTATTGTCCCCCTTGGCCCGTCATTAAGAAGGCACTTGGAAGGGGTCAGAACCATCTGTCAACTTCTTTTTTTTAATAGACAAAATATTTATATAGACCACTTGTCCCTAAAAAGATCAAGACACCTGCACTGATCACACATGGAGGCTGCCATTACAGACCTCTTCAAAATAATAGTTGCCTGGTTGTCTCTGACTTTTTAGAGCCACTTACCAATAACATGCATGCAGAGAAAACCAGAGTCAAGTCAAATCTGCATATTTGTTCCATTCATTGACTATAATTATTAAGGCCATTGGACTGGTCTGACAGCCAGAAGTTTGCATTTTTACAAGGAGAAGATGGTAAGAACAGCCTCCATGTTTCTCTTAGTACAAATATCCTTTTTGAAGTAAAAGCTACCAAGGTAAGTTTATGGGAGTTCATTCAACAAATCAGGGAACTGGTGATGCTATCCAGTAAAAATTATAATAATGCTTCAAGATAAACTCCAGGATAAGCAAATATTGTCTAAATATAGGAGTTCTATGTTCCTACTCAGTGTGCATTGTGTACTTCCTCCAGATATGTGCAGTAATCAGGTGGGAAACTTTGCCTTTGTGCAGGAGCTTCCTGTATTGCGACTGGTCACTGCTGTGCTCTCTCCTTGTATAGGGTGATTGGTCTTGTCTCTACCCCCGCCCTGAAGTTTTAAGCAGGCAGTCTCTAGTGGGTGGAGCCAGCTGCCCCCCCAATCTCTGCACAGGGTAGGTACAGCATAGTGATGATGGCACTGCTACTTTAACAAAAGTAATATCTAGGTTTGCAAAGACATTTGGTTCACACAAAGTGGAATTATATCCTTTGTGGCTATTGAGCAATATATTTAAAGGAAGCATTTTGTGCCCGCAGTTTAGCTTTAAGTCAAACTTTTTAATCTGAATCCATTGCAGCCTTACTATTAGAGCTGCAACAATTATTTGATTAAGTCGATTAAAATCGACGATGGAAAACGCTGTCAACGTTTTACACCGTCGATTCATCAGCTAAAATTCAAATTTCCCGCTCGCCGCTTACGCCACGCCCACGTCAGTTAAGCCGCTCGCGCCTACGCTGGTATACCCGCTCACGCGACGCCACTTACGCCACGCCCACGCTGAGGACATGTGTCTGGCCCTCTCCTCCCGGTGAGCTTCCCGACTCGCCGCTGCCCGCCAACAATGAACAACGCTGCTGCCCGCCGGCAACACCGTCATTCAAGGTAAGTCGAGATCGGCCGGGAGCATTGTAATGTTTCCTGTGTGTTTTTTTTTTTAAAGCGGCACACTGCAGAACATTAGTAGCTATAGAGGAACACCAAATCCCAGCAATAATACATTAAACAGCCTGTATAATGTATTATTGCTGGGATTTGTTGTTCCTCTATAGCTGCTGGTGTTCAGCAGTGTGCCGTTGTATTATACATTGGTATTCTGTAGAGCTGCAACAATTATTAGATTAAATCGATAAAAATCGACGATGGTAAACGTTGTCAGCGTTTTCCATCGTCGATTCGTCGGCTAAAATTGAAAATTTCCCACTCACGCCCGCCTGTTCGCAGCTCCATACACAAGTTACGCTATGCGCGCTGCGGAAGCCATGCCCACCGCGCACACGGCCGCCGGACACACGCCCGCAGAGCACGCTGCAGCGACTTACAAGGGTTCAGAAACAGGTAAGGGGGACCTGTTTTAATGTTCCCTGTTTAAAAAAAAAGCGGCACACTGTAGAACACCAGAAGCTATAGAGGAACAACAAATCCCAACAATAATATATTAACCACTTCATGACTGAGGCCCTTTTTTCATTTTTTGCACCCATGTTATATTCCACATTTTAGGCCTGAAAATGACATAAAACCCCCCAACATTATATATTTTCTGAATGCCAAGACCCTATAGAATAAAATGGTGGTAGTTGAAAATTTTTATGTTGCGCAATATTAGCGCAACTCCTTATTAAACCCCAAAATTTAGTGACAAATTTAATTAAATGCCCCAAAACACAACAAATTACCCATTTTTTTAATGAAATATAAAAGATGAGGTTACAACGAGTAAAACGATACCCAACATGCCCAGTTTACAGATTGCGTGCGACCGTGAAACGGCACAAAACTGCAGTACCACCAAAAAGTCAATAAAAGACGCTTTAAAAGCCACCACAGGTCATCAATTTAGAGATACCCCAAAATACTGGCCCTAGAATTATTGCTCTCACTCGGGGATACCCAACAAGTGTAGCGCGTTCGTCGGTTTCATGCGTAGGCGCACCCGACAACACTGTACGTCGTCTATCACGAAGGGGTTAAACACCCTGTATAATGTATTATTGCTGGGATTTGTTGTTCCTCTATAGCTGGTGGTATTCTCAATCGCGCTGCTCCCATTGTGCAGTATAATCATTATACAGCGCAATGGAGAATACCACCAGCTATGGAGGACTACAAATCCCAGCAATAGTACATTATAGTATAATGTTGTACTGTTGTTTGGCATTTGTTGTATTCATATATAGCTGCTGGTATTCTGCATTTCGCCGTATAATCATTATACAGCGCACTGCAGAATGCCACCAGCTATAGAGGACTACAAATCCCAGCAATAATACATTATATACAGTGCAATGCAGAATAACCCCAGCTACAGAGGACTACAAATCACAGCAATAGTACATTATAGTATAATGTACTATTGCTACATTCCTCTAAAGCTGGTATTCTGCACTGCGCCGCTGTATAATGTACTATATTGCACACCACACTCTTTTTTTTACTTTCACCGCGCCAAGCTTGCTCCCGTGATGGACTACAATCTCAATAGAAACTAGTAGTCCATCACTGGAGCCTTTTTTTTAAAAATCCGATTAGTCGATTAATCGACCTTAATAATCGGCTAACTAATCGATTATGAAAATAATAGTTAGCTGCAGCCCTACTTATTATACAGCAGGGCCTCCTTACCATCTTGTCTTGAATTGTGATTGTAATGTCTTCCTTATATTGTAAAGCGCTGCACAAACTGTTGGTGCTATATAAATCCTGTATAATAATAATATAGGATTTATATAGCGCCAACAGTTAGTACTCCTGGAAGGGATTGCAGCCCCTTGTTACAGCATTTAAAACTATCCAACCTCGGTTTCTGAAAACAAAGGGACTATGGACACCCATACAAGCGCTTATATAGGGCCATTCAAAAGATTATGATACTGACCAGCACAATATATTTAGGAAGCAGTGCAACCAACTTTAGAAAATAGAAAAGAAAAAAAAAAAAAAAAGGGCGGAACAGATATTTCAATTTAGTGCATTTTTATTACCAGTACACAAATAAAACTGAAAACTAATAAATGCATTGTTCAGCTGCCAGTCCTGGTAGACCCTAAATTCTCATTTTGCTGTTTGCTAAAACCATCTTCTCACACTCATCCATCAACTTATTATAACTAATTAGGTGTTTGTGAACTCCAAATCATCTCATTTTTACACAAGGGGTGAATTAACATCAAAAGAAGACACATTGCATCGAACGGTTTTGCTTGCTTTCATTAATGTTTATTTAATACAAACTAATTAGACCAACTCTGTCCTCTCTCTTCCCACTCTCAGTAAGAACTTATGTTTTTCTCTCTGCAACAGTTTTAAGAAGATGATCAGAAATCACATTAGAAACTTTATATACAGTTGAAACTCTAATAATTAGAATATCATGCAAAAGTAATTGCAGTAAGTGCTGCAAAAGGGGCCCAAACCAAGTACTGAGTACATATGCATGCTTGTACTTTTCAGAAGTCCGATATTGTTCTATGTACAATCCTTGTTTTATTGATTGCATGTAATAATCTACTTTTTTGAGGTTGTGGATTTGGGGTTTTCATGAGCTGTAAGCCATAATCATCACAATTATGACAAATCACAGCTTGAATTATCTTGCTTTGCATGTAATGAGTCTATCTCATATATTAGTTTCACCTTTTAAGTTGCATTAGTGAAATAAATGAACTTTGCACGATATTCTAATTATTCGAGTTTCACCTGTAGTTGCATGGTGAAGAGCATTACTGCTTATTTATAATTAATGTACATACCAGTCAACCATAAACATTTGGCATTAAAAGTGAACTCTTGGTCTCTGTGTGTGTTGTAAAGTAGCCACAACTCCAAGCTCACTCCTGTGATGGACTACAATCTCAATACACATTAGTAAACTAAACGCAAGATTGTAGTCCATCAGGGGAGTGAGTTTGGACTGGTGACTACTTTACAACACACACAAGGACCATGGGGAACAAAAGTAGCCACCCTCCAGAAAGAAGGACCGTGTGAGCACCAATTCAGAGATGATTTGAGTTTCTACAGCCGAGTGATACACAAATAAGATACATTTCTGTTAATAATTAAGGTACTTGACTCCTGAGTTTAGTGTCATGTTAATGCAGCTCTGTGCTAATGTACTTTTATATGCATTTTTATAAAATGCTAGTGTAGGAACCTGACTGAAATCCCTGTACAGTAACTCTCAGATTGGGAGAGGGAGGTATTGGAAATACAACAGAAATACTTGGTCTTTTGAACTGTAATGGACATTTTTCTTTCTCTGTTTTCTTCACGATGCTGCATTCATACGTGCATTGTTCTTCTAAGCAAGTAAAACCTAATTCAGAATTCCTCAAGATGTTTCATCCAAACACATAACCATCACGAGACACAGCACAAGGAGCCAATCAGGTGAGCTGCAGGCAAATGTGTTGACATGGAACTGATGTCAAGGTAAAAGAGCAGAGAGATGACCATCAGTTTGCTGCTTCTCCTTCACGGGCCAACCAGCAGGTCGTGCCGGAATCAGCTGGGTATTCCTAAATAGTGATGAGCCGAACACCCCCGTGTTCGGTTCTAACTCGAACTTTCGAACATGGAAAAAGTTCTAATTCGAACTTAGAACTCAATGCAAGTCTATGGGGGTAGAACTCAGAAAATTAAATGTCCCCATTTTGAAGCCTTATATGCAATTAATTGGCCATAAAAAGTGTATGGGGATCCGGGTACTGCCCTGGGGGACATGTATCAATGAAAAAAACACTTTTAAAAAATACAATTTTTAAAGAAGCAGTGATTTAACATCACTTAAAATGAAACATTAAAAATAAAAAATTCCTTTAAATGTGGTGCCTGGATCATACATACAGATGCACCACTTTACGGTCAGTGAAAGGGACCCCCCAAGCACCATATATAAACAAATTTTTCATTTTTAATGAGCGAAGCCCATCCCTATTCCTAAATTGTAACAGAGTAAGTATTATCCACCTGGTTGAGTTTCCTGTAGAACAATATGGCTTTTTGTCATAGTTGACATCAGGTATTTAATTGTACATTTATTTTACACTACGTGTATGAAAATGCACAACATTTAGTTTTGGATAAAATATGGAATCGTTACAATCCCCATCAGATTTGTTTTTGTTCTCTGTGTTCTGTTGGGTACATTGATCTAAACTTACTGTCTCAAAGACACAACAGGTAGCGTAAGGAGATCTCTCCAAAGTGAAGGCAATTCCCATCTTAGAAGAGTGTGACCATAACAGATTTTCCCATTGGAATATTTCTCCTCACCTCCTGTTCCAGTTACCAAACATTTTGGACTACCCATCACTTTCTGTACCTGAGACAAAAGCTACCAGGACAAGAGTGTAAGAGTGAATCTCCCCAACAGGGACCAAGACAGTAATTTAAAAAAACAAACAAAAAACCTAAACAGAAGTTCTATCCCAAAACAAAAACTTTTTGGCCTTACAAGATCTTCTGTTTCTGTACCAAGGGCTTAAGCTCATTTTTAATCTACATTCTAAATGCCTCACTTTCATAAAAAGGCACCAAACTGGGTATTGCTGTGTTACAAGCAGTTTGAGTAGTTTCATTTTACTTACCCTTGCCCTAGAAATGCCCCATAATCATTTCTTGCCACAAAGTTTACTAGCAATCACATTGTAAACACTGACATTTTGGAAATGTGTAACTGCGAATATAAAATATTATTAGTAAAATGAGCTAACATCAGTCTCTTTAGCACTGTAGCATGACATCCAATTTCAGGCTGCCTTCCATGGACAGACATATATATGTGTTTCATTTGGCGGGGTCATAGAATTGAGATGTGTTCAGAAAGCATATTCTGATCACTGTGCGCTTAAGGTATTTTACAGCCGTTGTGCGTATTAATGGACACCATCTTACTAATTAACAGGGGCTCCAGAGAAAACCAATTTTGGATGTAATTAGAATACAGAAGAAAGAAAAGATGTGCTTGAGAATTATTAAGGGAGTGTATTAAATCATTCTTCACTGTGCCTAATTTTAAACTTGAAGCAATGAAAATTGAAGGATTATTAAACTTGTGCAAGCTGAAGGCTAATGTGGACAAACCTCAAATTTATCTTGTACCGATGGGCTATCGAAATTACTCCAGGTGAGAGCAATTCTTTCTAAGTAATGTAATCTTAAAGAGTAAGTTTACACAATAAAATTTAGAAAACAAACTTCAAAAAGGTTTTCCAAGGTAATAGAAAATGTAATCACTGGTACTGCCATCTTTATTGGCAGTGCTCAAAGGAATCCCCTCTCTTCCCTATCTCTTGGGTCAGAGTAGCCCTTATCTTCCCTATTTGTTGGGTCCCAGAGTACCAAAGATATAATTTACACAGACACCGAGACTCCTACAGGTGAAACCCGTTATAGCAGTCTTACTAGTCAGTGGTCATTAAGTCTGTTAAATCCTGTATTTATACAATGCCGTCTTTTTACAATGAGTTTAA
The DNA here is from genome assembly GCF_000935625.1 of Nanorana parkeri. Classification (NCBI taxonomy): domain Eukaryota; kingdom Metazoa; phylum Chordata; class Amphibia; order Anura; family Dicroglossidae; genus Nanorana; species Nanorana parkeri. Next base: position 462,315 of record NW_017306417.1, read on the forward strand.
TTAAAATATATAGAGCAACAACCATCATTCCAGGGCCTATTGTAGAATATACTGCAATACGCTTCCAGCAGACATACTACAAGTGCACACATACAAACTTCCATAGTCGATCAGATTAGAAAGCAACTGACTTACCATTATGTATTCACAGAGAAAGCTCATAAGCACCTATAAAAAGGCAAATACCATTTACAGGGTGGTTGGTTTGCTCAAGGAGCAAAGACTGTTCACTTTGCAAAGTGAATGTTCATTTAGCAGAGTGAAAAAGGTGATGCAGAGTGCACTTTAATAATCCAATCACGAACAAGAAAAACTCCTGTTTTTCCAATTTTTCTTGCATGATATTGTGTAGTCAAAGTTAATATAGTTTCAATTAAGGATGCAAAATAGCGGTCAGTCAGCCGGCAGTGCGGGGAATAGGAGGCCGGCTGGCGGTGCGTGGAGGGGAGCTCGATCTGACAGCCGACTCCTGCCCCCGCACGGCCGGCCTCCTGGGACAGTGCTGGCTGTATCCGCCCACACACCGCTCTACCGATCTCCGACTGGAGGCTGAGCGGTGCGGGGAGAAGAGACACCGGCTGCTCACAGCGCTCGGCCGCATGCAACAGTTTCTCTCCTGTTTTTCAAATTTTTCTTGCACAATATTGTGCATTCAAAGTTAATATAGTTTCAATTAAGGATGCAAAATAGCGGTGCATCCCTGCTTTCTCTCCTCCCCGCTGTGACACATAGCAGCGCCCAGCGAGGAGAAGAGAAAGCAGGGATGCACCGCCATTTTGCATCCTTAATTGAAACTATATTAACTTTGAATGCACAATATCGTGCAAGAAAAATTTGAAAAAAATGAGTTTTTCTTGTAGATGATTGGATTATTAAAGTGCACACCACTTGCTCAGCCTCCAGTTACAGCTGTCAGGATGAGAGTGAGTACAAGCACTCAGCGATCAGTGACCACTGAGTGTTTGTAAATAATTGAGAACATGGTATGTTTACTATATCCTCAATTATGATACATGCATACATATACACACACACACACCGTGCTTGCCCATACGTTTTGTTATCCTTTACATATACAAACGTATTCCATTCCAACTCTGAGAAGAGCACAGGACCTTCACTGCAAGCCTCCCATCTATCTTTATCTTGTGCTGCCTGCTTCTCACACTTTTCCATATACCTTTTATATTTTCTCATTTTTGGTTGTTTAACAATGACAACAAAAGTCATATTAAAAAATATATTGGAGAAAGATCAAAAAGGAAAAGCACAAGATGTGAAAACCTCCCAGCATTTCAGAAAATGATAAGGGATTTTCTTTCTTATCCAGGCAAGATGCACTGTTCTAAATCTGAGATTATGGTATCATACACAGGCAGAACATTGAATAATCCTACATGTCAATAAGCAGAAAATCTTCAACTTGGAGAAAAAAAAAAGAAGATTAATTTTTTTTCTCGAGAAAGGCTCTGTGTAAGATAAACAGGCACAGCTCCTGAAAGCACATTATGTATACATATATTGCATCCACTGTTAGCAGCGTAAAGACATACAAAATGCAGTTACATGTAATAATCAATAAGGTTTAATTTTACTGCAGCCAGATAAGTTAAAATAACATTTTTGCTCTTACTGTAAAATCTTTTTCTCGGAGTCCACTGAGGGACATAATGAGGAAGATTTTCAGAGACATGTGGGTTATGTAACTGCCTTCAGGAAGTTGACACTGTCAAAAAAGAAAAAAAATCTGTTGAAGGTCTCCCCACCACAACCCTGCACTGGTCATCTTGCTTCAGTTTTGTGAGTAAGCAGCACATACAGCCAGGACACTGGGGGGCTGGCACTTGGGATCCTCAAAAGACCCCAAGAAAAATATTTTACGATGAGAACAAAAAACATATTTTCTTTATCTATTGAGGGGTACAAGGATGAAGACATTCAGAGACATGTGGGACGTCCCTAACAAATGCAACTAAGGGGTGGGCAATCAGCACTTAAGAGATCCAATCGATTTGGATTAAGGCAGCATTACCCAGAGGAAGAAGTTGGCTCAAGGGCAAGAGAAAATGTCTAGGAGCAAATGGGGAATTGCCACTGCAAGGGATGCAACAAAGCAGGAGACTGGTGCCACAAAGTCAACCAGTCAAGGAAGATTGTCACAGAAAGGATCAAATAGAGCAGAACAACCAAGAGAAAACTACAGGTGGACCAACAACAAGGCAGTCAATAGAAGTAGGTGAGGTATAAGCCATAACCTAGACAGTCCCATCTTTAATTGAAAGGGAGATACAAGAAGGAACAGATCCTCAGCAATAACACATGAGGGAAGAAGCAAATCTTCATTAAGCAACTAGGACCCAAATGAACCTCTAGAAAAACAGGAACGCAAGTCTGAACATAAAAAAGAACCGTCACTGATAGAGGGAAATATATGAGAAGGAGCCTGGAAACAGTTTGATACCTGAATAACACTGATTCTAGAGAATGATTGTGCACAATTCAGCTACCTTTTGGCTCAGAACTACATACAGATGCAACATCTGGCATATAAAAGGACTAACGCTGTGTATAGTCCAAAATCCAAAGTGTGTAACTCGGTAAAAGAAAAAAAGGGGCAAGTATGAGAATAAAGTTCCCAAAAACTCACAATCTCGCAGGGAGTAAATAGGATAGTGTTATACTCAGTAGAGGAGTCAACAGTTGGTATGAAGAATAATCAAAACAAGGTCACTGAAGATTTCAGTGATTTATGAAACCATTTAATGAAAGGAAGGCACTATAGTAGACCCGTAGTTCGTGTATAAAATAAATTAACTCTTGTGAGGCTCAGGTCGAGGCATGGTAAATAGAAGCAATACTGAGAAAAAGCTCAGTAGAGTAGAAGGGGTAACATGGAGAGACCCCAACCCACTAGGAGTTGGGATATGGTTTTAAACAAAAGGTTTAAGACTGCAAATCCTGCAAGTAACATGGGAAATAAAAATTTTGGTTGCCTGCGAGCCAGAGAAGCATTTTAAAATGTGATCCAATCTGTCATGGTTTCACCAATATGGGTTGCTGCAAGACCACTGGGGTTGTTCAAACAGTGTGCACAGGCAGGGGGTGCACGGGTGCCAGGTGCTGATCCTGGGTTGCTCAGATGAGCGGAGACCGGATGGAGCAGTTGGTCGTTAATTTATCCAACTGGGAAATCAGGAGGCCGACCAGATCAAACACAGGCGGGCAAGGCAGTACAGAGGATTATCAAAGAGTCGTCAGGAAGCAAGCCGGGTCGATAACAGGCGGGCAAGGCAGTACAAGGGATAATCCAAAGAGTCGTCAGAAGCAAAGCCAGATCACAGGGTTTTCAAGGAGACAAGAGCAAGGCACAGACATCCACACAGGCTGAAGATCACTCAGCACTGAATGAAGGATCTGAGGTGCCTTATATAGCCCTGGGATGGGTTATTGCGCATGCGCCGGCGTGATGACGTCACCGGGACGTATCCGCGTAGTGACGTCACGCCGCGTGACCCCGCCGGGCCTGGATGCGCCGGCGGACGTCCCCTCCATGTGCGTCCCCGCACTGGAGCCCGGATCGGGCCCCGATATGCCCCACGGACCGGGACCCGACATGACCCACGGACCGGGACCCGACACATGGGCTCCAACTGAGAACCAGTGTGGTGCCCACATGTAAAAACAGTATTTACCAAGAAGATAAGGTGGCTTTTGAGGTGAAAGACAGGAAAGTCCACCAAAAGTTGGGACACATTGCTCCGGAATTCCCTATGTAGAAAAAAAAAAATACTCTCTCATATGATCAGTAGGAAGCCATAAAAGGCATAGGAGTGTCCGAGTCTTAACACAGGAAGTTTGCCAAGGAAGGAAGGTACTGGGAGAATATGTAGGAGCCATAGAAGTGTCCATAGCTGTAGCAGCAGATTGAAGTCCTGTAGGAATGGCTGTGCATACAAAATGAATTGATCAAGGATTTCAGATGGACTTTTAGACCAACTGAGAAAAGACCCCGCAATACTTCTAGTTGTAGAGTCAGAAGTCAGAAAATCAGGCACAACGAAATTAGCACAATTCTGAACATAGGCAGAGGGCTCTGCAACTGAGGAACAGTACAATGCCTTGAAAACACTAAGGCAAAATTGAATGTCCATGTAAGCGATCAATGGAGAATGGGTATACTGGAGCAATAGCTCTTCTCAAAGAAATGAAAGTGATCAAATGGCCAAAAGACCCAGCACAATGTAGAGCACAGTGCTTGAACTAACACAAGATACCTTTGCTATTTCCTTACGTTAATTAAATAGGAAAATATCAGCGACCGGGCACACCGAGAGAATGCCTTTGCTCCAAATAATGACAGCTTTTATCTAGCCAATGCACCCAGGAAGCTAGTGGCTGAGTGAGAACTACCTTCTGTATAGCACTCTGCGGTTAACGGACAGAGTACATGCATATTTAGAAGTGTCAACATGCATAGGGAAGTAACAGAGACTGGGTTATGCATGAGCTTATACCACTGCTCTGAAAACTGAAGAGCACTCTGCAGCTGACATGGGACAAGACCAGAAAGTGCCACATGCACAAGTGCCCAGTGTCTAAAGTTCATATTCCAATATCTCATCACCCCCACATGGACATAATTCCTGAGTGAGTCTTCATGGATTGAATACACCAAAGGGTTAGTCATGAGGCCTGGTTCACACCTAGGCGGTTTCAGTTTTTTTCTGCGCATTTTTGCTAATTTTAGCTTTTAAAAACGTGTTTCTCACTGCAGAGAGACGTCTATGGGACCAGAACAGTGCGACATCCACTTGAAAATAACCACTGCATCTTTCCGTGTGGCAGGCGTTATACTACATGCGCCGCAGCGCTAAAGTGTGAACAGTCACCACTGACTTGCATGGAAATGTGTGTGTTTGAAACAAGACGCTATCAGGTGATTCTACTTAAAACTATACACAATTGCACACAATTACAGTTTTGGATAACACTGTCCTTTATTCAACACAAATAGCTTCCTCCTAGAAAATGGCCACCTACATCACCCACAAAATGGCTTTCTGAACTGTGCAAAGAAGATATGGGGCACCAAAATACATTCCAATTCTGCATGTCAGTATATGACAAACTCTTTTCACATTTTTTGACATGACATTTTCAAAAAGTTAACAGTACAGGAAGGTGAGTGAAGACTACCAGACAATGGATTATGAAAGGATGAATTTTATCTTCATTGCAAACACTTTCTTGTACAAAATGCTGCACAAGGAAACGGCCTGTCATTTTGCTCAAGCAAACATTTACAATTTTAAAGTACATTTTAAGCTTCAAAATGTGGTTATTCAGAGGAACTAACTAGAAAAGGGACAACTTTCCCCAGCTGTAGCAAGATAAGACAAAAAATTAACAAACTATTAACTACAATGTTAGACAGATTACATTCTATGAGGTGGGGGGAAATATTGGATTTTATGAGGCACTACATCCCAGTTATTGTATAGACAAAAGGATCACACCTTTTTTTGTTCTTTGGTATCCAAAAAATAAATAAAATTAAAAAAACAAACAAAAAAATAAGAAAATACAAAAGATGTATTTGACAAACATAAACCTATTTACACAATATATAATTTAGCTACAAAATGGTTGATACAAGCTTATAAATGTCACGTTATCACAACACAGTTACTTATAGTTTTGAGTTAACAGTAACATGTGTAAGGATTTATGTTTATCAAATAAATACTTTGTATTTAATTATATTGTGATTTTTTTTTTGGCTGCTATTGAACAAAAAAATACCCTTTTGGTATTTTTTGTTCAGTAGCTACTATTTTTGGTTCTAATTACAATATTATAGAGTTCCTGCAATCATAGAGTTCAAAGCAATCATGGGAAAAGGCCACATGGTTCTCCATACTTTAGGTATTTATCTCACACAGCAACACTAAGTATCTTGTATGATCACCTTTAAAATGTAACTTTTGCAAAACCTCAACGTCAATAGGGGCAAGGTCTGAGAAATTAAAAATCTACCCTTGCAGTGCTGAGGGGGGCAACTTCTCCTTTTTGCATCTTTTTGGTCTATTAAATAAACAAATAAGCATTTTCCTTCTGTGTGATCTGTGTATTTTGCATAGGGTTTAACAAACGTTGTAGCAGACTTACCTGTTTCTGTTCTCAGGAAAAAGTGGTGTGTTTCCCTAAGGGCTGGTTCACACCACAAAGTCAACGTTCCAGTGCGTTCTGCAAAAATACTGCAAGCATTATTTTTGCAGATCGCACTGGACTGCAAGCACTAATGTGCCTGCGTTCCGGGTGCGGGCAATCGCACTGACAAGGGGCGTGGCTGCGGTGCCATTAACATCAATGCACTGCCCCGCTCCCTTCTGCCCCTGTACGCAGGGAGACGGCCGGCTTGCGTTCCAGGGTCCTAACATTCTGGAACGCAGACATTGTGATGTGAGCCGGTCCTAAGTCCTTTTCAGACGGATTCCTGAATGGGAGGGTTGGTCTTCATTATAACAACCTGCTGCACTTTCAGTGGACTAATGAGGAACATTGCAGTGTCAGCATCTCTTGAGAAGTAGTCAAGCTCTAGAGAGTATTTCTCCAAAAATTTTATTCCTATTGCATGACATACTTAAAATTTGACTTGTATCTTAGTGAAAACATCTGGGTCTTCAGCCACTTGATTGGCTGGACCACCATGATACAACTTGCATGCGTATAGGAGTTACTTTGTCTTGGCAAAAATCTTGTCGAGCTTGTTCAAGGAGCTGTGCATGCAGCTCCCAGCAGGGAGGAATGCTGATGGGGCTACACACTGTTCAAAGTCGAGCAGTGTAGGGCCACAATAAGAGCAGGGTACACATAAGGGTCTATTTATAAACAATTTACTCAGCAAATGTCTGTGAACCTCATGTTGTGCAAATAATGGCAAAACAAACGTTTTTATTACTGTATATTTTCTTTTCAGGTCAAATGTATTGTGCTATAATACTGCATTATGACCATTAGATGTTGCTTCGGAACATAGGAATAAAACACTTATTTTACAAGCTCCTGAGCACCACCTAATGGTCATAATGCAGTATTACATCACAATAAATGTGATCTGAAAGGAAAACAAAGAACTTCTGTTTTTGCCATTAATTGCTTACAATGAATATACACAGATATGTTAGGGGTGAATGGCACTGTAAATGGTTCATAAATAGACCCCAAGAGTCCAGGCATCTGGTCCAGACACCAACCCTGCACAGTTCTGCAGATATAATTAGCATCTCTCGGTCAAGTGCCGAAAGTATTAGTATCACTAGGTAGTAATGAGGGAGGCTACGGGAACAGAACCCACCCTCACCTGCGCATGTAGCTGATCACTTTGTCCCTACAGTAACATTTCCAGAAACAAAAAACTCGGCAATGTCTATCTAGTATAAACCTTATTGGCTTTCCTGTGTGCTCTGTATTTAGGCAAATTTACAGCGAACTCTAACGGAGGTGATTTATTAGAGTCCATTATGAACAATAGGCCATAACTTGTATTGGCATAAATGAAAGTTATGATCAAAATTACTCTCACTGCTCTTAATGAAAAATTATGGCTCTTCATTGTTGTGAGCTAAGCTGAAACCCAGGAATATTCCCTGCCAAATTCATAGAACCATTTAAAAGGTTTCAGTCGGTACAAATTATTTACCGTATATACTCGAATATAAGCCGAGATTTTCAGCCCATTTTTTTGGGTGAAAAGTGCCCCCCTCGGCTTATAAGGGGGGAGAGAGAGAGATTTATTAAGCAATTATATATGTATTGTCTGCACTGTATTAGCAGTATATACTACATATAGAGTGCACTGAACAATAGATTTACAATTATCCTCTGCTAATATGAATGGGTTAAATGATCCGTAGTACATGATATGTAGCCCTGTACCCCCTTTTCCACTTACAGAGCTAGGTTATTTTTCTTTTAAATAAATATTAATGTAATTTTATTGGTATCTATCTACCAGTAGCTGCCTCATTTCCCACCCTCGGCTTATATTCGGGTCAATACTTTTTCCCAGTTTTTTTTGGTAAAATTAGTTACCTCGGCTTATATTCGGGACGGCTTATACTCGAGTATATACGGTATAACAAACAAAAAAGATAAAAAAGAAAAATGAAAAAACTTACAAAAAATTTAAAAGAATCACAAGTCACGCAAATATTGTTCGCCTTCTTTAGTAATAGCCAGTAATAGCCAGAATTTTCAGAGAAAACTTTTGAGTTAAGATAAATAAATCACCAGGCAAATTTACATAATATCATCTTATGCACAGTTGATGTTTCTTTTTTTGCTCATGAGCTATAAAATTCCCCACACTAAAGCATATAAATCCCTTCCCTGCAGCTGGGACCAATTTCTAACCAATCGAATCAGATGGATGGGAAAGGTCACTGTTGGATTGAATTGCATCCTTCCAATATCCAATATACTGAATTAGTAAAACAAGGTTTCGGGAGATTGCCACTTCCTGTTTCACAGCTGGAGGATTCTGCCATTGATGGGTTACGAAATAAATATATGTAAGCTTTCATTGCCAACTTGTGAAAATGCTCGATAACTGGTTTCATTGTTAGGCCCTAGCCTCAACACTTTGAGACCCCGATGGAAGCATGCAGAAAAGGAGTGATTACTTTATTCTGACTGCAAAGTATGGAGGTCTGGGACAGCCAGGAAAATGTCATTTTGAGAACTGGGTCACGTATTTATCATTAAAAATTATCTCTTTACTGAAGTGTTGTGCTTACAGTTCCCATTGCAATCCCAGGTGTAAGGCAGAGTTGCCGATAAAATTTATAGTGGCGGCATTATAAGAGTTAACAAGCAGAAGATTAAATGAATTATTAATTTACACAAACTGATTATATGGGCTCAAAATGACTCTAAATAAAGCAACAGCATTCTAATATTCTTTTCCTTCTTGCTGCTCTTCTGGTACAGCAATTTTGTACATTGTGCAGCACTAAAATAGGCTAAAATACGTTCACAGTTAATGGAACATTTTTACCTACTCTGCAATTTAATTTGGCAGTACACTTTCAGAGCTCGCAAATAACCAATGCTTTACATGGAAAGAAGATTTTAACTGTGCGTGTTTTACAATAAATTACACTTTATGGCGCATCCTTTCTTATAACGTTAGGGTGTCCCATGGTTTCTATTTAATCTCTCAAAAAAGCTTACACGTTAAGAAAAACTTTCTTTAAAGCTGAACTCCGGAGTGAGTCAATATATTAGCCAGTCAGTGTTTCTCAACCTTTTTTCAGTCACGGCACCCTTTAAAAGTATGCAAAATCTCAAGGCACCCCAATCTAAATTATAAGATTTTTTTTTAAATGTGTGGTCCCTCTAAAATCCAAGATACGGGTCTGGTATGCATTTTAAGAGGGGACTCCATGCTTAAACACCAAAAGTATGATTCCCCATTCACATCGGGAGCCCTGTTCTTTACACCCCCATTTCATATCGGAGTCTCCCTTTTCATATGAGAGTTCTCCCTTTACATCAGAGTCCTAAGTCCCCCCTTCACATCAAAGTCCTGCCATCAAATCAAGCAGCATGGCAGAGGGCAGGACAGAGCTGTAGCTAGATCTTTTTGCACCCGACGCAAGAACAGAAAATTGTGCCCCCCCAACAGACATGTGCGGTATGTGACGTCATGCGCCCCGTCTCCAGGATGGTGACACGCATGTGCAGAATGCGCTGGTGGCCAAATCCAAAATAGTCTAGACAGACCCCTGAAATTTCCCTTTTGAAATAGAAAAAGTGCTTGAGGACACAGAGTCCTCTGCCCATACAGGTGGGGGAGAGCAGCGGGGATCCGAGGAGAAGCTGGACCCTGTTCCGCTCCTCTTCTCCCTGCCGAGCCCTTTGCTCGCCATGGCAACAGGGGCAAGGGGGCGCAGCCAGGCCGGCCCTGGCTGCACCCCCTCTCAGCTGCCCCTGAGGTGAGTGCCTCACTCGCCCCATGGTAGCTACAGCCCTGGGGCAGGAGGTGGAGCAGGCCAGGGTGAGGGCAAACCTCTGTCCTTTTCCAAATGGATCCCACCCTCCCTGGATTAGTGTCATTCATTTCCATGCAGCTGGAGGCCAGCTCACCTGCACCACAGAAAGGCATGATGCTGAATGAAAATTTCAATGCACCCCTAAGGATGCCAGAAGGCACCCTGGTTGAGAAAAGCGGATATAAATACAAAAGGCATGGGTATTCTTAAGCTGATTACACACAGCTATATTTTGAAAGATTCCTCTATTCCGCTAACAGCGTGGATGAACAAATCTTCTGCTGTGTACACTGTATTCTGACAGTGACACTGTCTGCTGTCCAAATACCTGAACAGTGCTACAAAACACAGTTCAGCCGTATGTTATATATTTGCAAAGAGTGCAACCATGTAACAATGGTCAGTGCAAGTAAAACAGAACCTCCGTCCCTCCCTCCCTCCCTCGAGACATGATAGTATATAGGTTTCAGGCCATATGAATAACCTTCATGAGAACATGTACTGTATATTTTTTTTTATTTAGGGGCTCATAAAAAATGTGTTAAGAAAATGGCTTCTTACCATAAAAAAAAAAAAAGGTTGCTTCCATCTCAGCACTTCACTACAAATGAGGGTTGAAAGCTGATCGGATGCTATGGGCAATTAGTGATAGTCTTGCTTAAACTTTTTCCATCCATAAACCCCTTTATCGTCTCATTGTTCACTGTTAATTGTCATATGTAAGTTGAGGAAAGCCATGGCTGACTGTTTAAGCAAGCTGCTAGCAGGCTATGCTCGTGTTATAAGTAGTGCTGAAGTGTTCTGAAGCCTGGCAGCAGCTTCCATAAGTGACATTTAGGACTCCAATTAAGGTCTGTGTTTAAAGCAGAAGAAAAGGCTAAACAATTCTACATTTTGAACATTCTGCCCTTAGCGCCGGTTCACACTATAATGGCGTGCTAAAGGAAACGTATCCGAGTTTAGCACATGCTATTGCAAAGCGCAATGCATCATGCGCTAGGTTGGTAGGTGCATTGTGCTGCCATTTATTCTGAATGGTATCTGAATGCACTTTCCATGGGTGTGTGTTACACTGCAATAGAATGCATTGCGGTGCAGTGTGATGAAAAAATAATGCATGCACTGTCCAATCACATGCAGCCCC
>NW_017306417.1:477473-477965 GCF_000935625.1 Nanorana parkeri
TCCATCCTGTTGCCTCATTAGTGACGAGTAAGTGAGGGGCAGGGAGGCTCCTCCCCATCTCCTCACACATGCAGATGAACACATAGCTCAGTGGCCCGAGCCTGGGGTGCCTCACCTGCCACTGACCTTACCGTACATCCCTAAGGCCTAGTAAGTTTGCTGTAGGCTCTGCTCTTATACACGGTGAAGCCTGTGTGTGTGTATATGAGCTTATAAGTATAGTTGAATCCCCACAATAAACTCTCTTAATATATAATCTCTGAATATGGTTGTTTTTTCAAATGCTTAAAGAATGCTTTAACCCCTTCGTGACGGGAGACGTACACTGTACGTCCAGCCACAAAGGGACCAAATGACTCGTCACGTACACTGTACGTGACAAGTTATTTGCTGCACTAGAAGGCTGCTAACCGCTGAGAATCAGCGGTTACCATTCAGTAATGGATGTCTAACTATCTAGAGATCCATTACTGAAAGGGTTAACCTTTTTCA
>NW_017306417.1:478432-493990 GCF_000935625.1 Nanorana parkeri
CTGCAAAAAAAAAAAAAGAAAAAAAAAAAAAAAAGAAAAAAGGAAAAAAAAAAAAAAAAAAAAAAAAAAGAAGTGTAGAAAAATTAAAAATAAGGGACAAATAAATGAATGTATGTATTGCATTTTTTTTTAGCTGTGCTGGTTTTGTTAAAAAAAATACTACAAATCAAAACTGGGAAAAAAGTGTTTTTTTTTTACGTTTTTTCCTCTTTTTTTATATTTTATTTGTCCTAAGTGAGGCGTTAGACACACATATGTGATATAAATATATAGCCCTATCTGTCCTCTAAAAAACAATATATAATATGTGTGGGTGCACTTTGTAAAAAAGTATATTACTGACGTGGAAGAATCACACAGCAAAAATGTCAAAAGTGTGTCAGTCATTTACGAACAGAAACCAAAAACAAGCTCAGTCATGAAGGGGTTAAACACATTTTTTGTCAAATCAAAGTCTATGTGCCAGGCTCTCCTGCTTTCATCTCTTGTCTGCGATGTAGGCAGGGTTGCCACTTTCAGGTTCACGGCTATGCAATGTACTCTCTAGGAGCCACTATCAATCAATGGTGCAGTGGATGGCATAGAGCCTCAACAGTTTACTTAGTAAATTGCCATATTTTGCTGTGAGCTACCAAACTGTACATGCTGTGTGTGCATCTTGTAGTCCGCAGCAAAAGCGCACATCTTAGGGTGACAACACTGCTTCTGCTTAGGAAGCGTGGTCACCCTTGGATATAAAGTGGAGTTTTTTTACTGGCAAAATAAATAAACCTCTTACACTAAATAACCTCTAATCTCCTGCATATTCAACTTGTTCTGCACTGGAACTCTCAATCGGCAGCATGCAGGCCCTATGCCCAAATCATGCATAGCCGAGATCCTGGCAACAGAAGAAGAAACGGCTTTAAATCTCCTCTTAGACAGCTGAAAAGTCACAGCTTGTATATGCCTTAGGCACATGCGGATTATTAAGTCTTCTATGCATTACGGTTCTTCTGTAATAGCTGCTTTGCATCAGTTAGATGCGTCTCTCAGATCCCAACGCCAAAAAGTTTTACAGCTCTGGTTTATTTTGTACACTACATTTTAAGAGAATACAAAACAAATACCTTGGGAGAACTTAAGCGTTATAACAGACTATCTTTTTTATATTTACAAAGTGCTAAAATACATCTATTGTTACTTTCCCAAAGCCTATGAATATTGTTGCCCGGGGACACTCCACTTGGATGTAGAGAATAATTTTTCCTTTACAAAAGAAGTATAAGGACAATCAACTGCATTATGGAATGTAACAACATTGTGTGTTGATGACAGCATTAACAACAAATCATCAATTAAAGTGGAGCTCTAAGCAAACAGCTAAATAAGATATACATATATGAACATACACACATATATATCTGTAGAGTTAAAATTATTCGAGTTTCACATATATATATACACACACACACACACACGCATATACAGTATATAGCCAAAAGTATTGGGGCGCCTGCCTTTACATGCAAATTAACTTTAATGGCATCCCAGTCTTAGTCCATAGGGTTCAATCTTGAGTTGGCCCACCCTTTGCAGCTATAACAGCTTCAACACTTCTGGGAAGGCGTCCACAAGGTCTAGGAGTGAGTCTATGGGAATGTTTGATCATTCTTCCAGAAGCGCATGTGAGGTCAGGTACTGATGTTGGACGAGAAGGCCAGGCTCGCAGTCTCCGCTCTAATTCATCCCAACAGTGTTCTATCGGGTTGAGGTCAGGAAGGGGCCATCCCCAAACTGTTCCCACAAAGTTGGGAGCAGGAAATTGTCCAAAATGTCTTGGTATGGTGATGTCTTAAGAGTTGAGTTCCCTTCACTGGAACTAAGGTGCCAAGCCCAACCCCTGAAAAACAACCTCACACCATGATCCCCCCTCCACCAAACTTTACACTTGGCACAACTCAGTCAGGCAAGCACCGTTCTCCTGGCAACCGCCACACCCAGACACGTCCATCGGATTGCCAGACAGAGAAGCGTGATTCGTCACTTCAGAGAACATGTCTCCACTTCTCTAGAGCCCAGTGGCAGCGTGCTTTACATCACTGCATGCGCCGTTTTGCATTGCACTTGGTCATGTAAGGCTTGGATGCAGCTGCTCGGCCATAGAAACCCATTCCACAAACCTCTATACACACTATTGTTGTGCCAATCTGAAGGCCACACGAAGTTTGGAGGTCTGTAGCTATTGAATCTGCAGACAGTTGGCGACTTCAGTGCACTGTGCGCTTCAGCATGCGCTGACCCCGCTCTGCCATTTTACGTGGCCTACCACTTCGTGGCTGAGTTGCTGTTGTTCCCAGTCGCTTCCACTTTGTTATATTATCACTAACATTTGACCATGGAATATTTAGTAGCAAGGAAATTTCACTGATGGACTTATTGCACAGGTGGCAACCTAACGCAGTACCACGCTTGAATTCACTGAGGTCCTGAGAGCGATCCATTCTTTCACAAATGTTGGTAGAAGCAGTCTGCATGCCTAGGTGCTTGATTTTATACACCTGTGGCCATGGAGGTGATTGGGACACCTGAATCCAATGATTTGGAGGTCTCTCTCTCTCGATCCCTCTCTCTCGATCTCTCTCTCTCGAAATATAATTGGCTATGCGGTGTGCCACAGGTTTGTGAATTACAATACTAGCTAGATAGAACCACATATACTTTATGTACGCATAAATATTTCAAATGTGTATTTAGGTGTTTGCCTTGAGTTCCACTTTAAATAAAGTCAGGTGTTTTAAAATGACTGCTATGAACAACAAAGCCACATATGGACTTGCTTAACAAAGCATAAAACAAGCCCTGGTGTGCAGTAATACACCCTTTATCAGTTTAGTTCAATGCTTCACAAAGTGTGGGATTAGTAGCACCAGTGATACTAATCCTCTCTATGGGTAGCATTCATCAGGGCTCTCAGTGCATAAAGGCTTTCTGGGTGAATATGCTTAGTCTAATGACAGCCATTAGTTATACACACCGAAAAATGCATGCATCTCTTGTTCTATAGGCTCAGTTAACCCTTTGATGAAAAGATTCCTTTGGACAGTGAATGTCACAGTGTGTAACTTTAAAGTGACAGTAAAGTTGTGTGGTTTTGTTTTTACATATATCTACTGCTAGCAAGCAGTAGTAGATATATGCAAAAACATTTAAAAAATACAAAAGTTACCAAATAGGTAAACATTTACCTGAGTCTCCACCACTTACTCCCGCTGTAGATCTGGAGTTTCTCGAGCGGCCGAGCAGGAGGATGTGTGCGGGCGCATGCGCAGTGAACATCACCGGCGGGGAGAGGAGGAGAGCAACAGTGAAAGTCAATGCACGCACCCGTGAGTGTGCACATCAGACAGACTCCGTGGGACAGGAAAAGACAGCAGTCTGTGCTCATAGGCCAGCACCAGTGCTGGAGGGACTGCTGAAAACTACTGGAATGAAGAAGATGATCGGATCAAGAGGCATCACTTAAAGTCCTTACAGCAGCATTGGAGGAAAAAAAACAACCGGAGGGTTTAATGTCACTTTAAGCACAAGGCGTCATGGAGTCATGACTTCTGGCGACACTAAACCACTGTTATAGCTAGTGCTGAACGAAGATTAAAAATAATATACTCATCAACAACAATTAGTTCACTTTACTTTTATAAGTATCTCTAAATTTGGTAGGGTAACAGCTGTGCAGCCAATACTTTTCAGTATGGGCCCCACATATTTAAAGCTTAGATTGTTTCTTCTCCGGTCTTTTCCAAGCTCTTCACCCTTTTGTGAATAACCCTGTAAAGTTTTCCCTTGCAATAGGGCTGCCTCTTGCATTGCAAGGGTTAGCTACTCAGGGTACAGGAAAAAAATGATTTACCTGATCCCCACTCCCCTAGCATTTGGCCCTCTCCTCTTCTGCCCCTCCCACTCCAGCTGTGGACTGTCCCTCTGTATCCTCATGTATAATGCAGGGCTATTTACTTGATTACATCATCAGTTCTTAGGCTGCTGAAGTGAAGGGGAGAGGAGGCTGCTGGGACCTGTCTGGCACGCTGGACAGAGCCAGGAAGAGTGGGGTATAGGTAAGTAAAACTGCTTTTTTCCTACCCCCTGAGCTTCCCCATAGGTTCATTTATTTGATGTGTAGCCCCACTGACCAGTAGGGGGCTCAAGAGCTGGGATGGGAGGGGCCAAGCTTGACTTTAATGAGAAAAGTCAAGTTTTGTATGTAAATTTAGTTGCCTACATCTCTGGACTACTATTATGTGTGACCAGCTTTTCTTTTTTTCTTTTTTTTACAGATGGTGGCCTCTGCTAATGCATTATTTTATGATTTGACAAGTTTAAATGCCTATATCTTTGACAGATTTACTTTAACTGCTGCAAAAGATTTGTTATTATGGTGCTTCACTGACAGCAGTTTGCAAAAAAACAGATTTTGAGCATGAGAACATTAAAGATGGTTGTTATATATAATTCTACTTAACTATTTTTTTTTATAACGTCACCAGCATACAGGAATCGTCCAGTGGATGCTCACTGCCTGTCAGATTATATTTCATCTCATGTTTGTGAGTACTTCTTTGCTTTTACCTATGCTTATTGAAATAAAATTGACCTGCACCAGGAAAGGCGCCCCCTTTGTGTTTACTTCATAGATCTACAGCTTTCCCTGCTTTCTTTGGGGCAGCATCCTGCAGTATGCCTAAGAAGATTTCTCATGAGAAGTGTTACCATACAGAGTTTATGTCACAAAGTATAGGTAATATGTATATAGTTTTATTTCTTGAGTTTTAAATATTTCGCCTGAGGTGGGAGTAGCTTATAGGAAAATAAAGTCTTTGTTGTGTGTATCACTGTGGAGGGGAGTGGCAGGCCCAATGAATTGCAAATAGGGCTTGTAATCAGGTTTTTCCTGAGCCAAGACCCTTTGATCTAATAACAAGTAGACTGGCCAATCGTAGAGAGGGGTGTGGAGTTGTAAAGAGGGTCTCGGAAACCCTCCAATCTCCATTAGGCCTTGGGAGGCAACCAATGGGAGACGTGCCATGCATCCCTATGGACACCAGGGGTATATTAATGACTGGAAAAAGCAGCTCGGTCTCTTTCACCAGGATGGGGCCCTCATGTGACGATTAATGGGTAACTATACATATAATCTTTCCCCCACTTAAATGTATGTCTGTTTGTCTGTTAGATACCAATGTCTGGGTTTTTAGCATGTTTAAACCTTTTCTTTGTATGTTGTAGTTAAATAGATTGTTGGTTCATTGTATTTAAGTCTTGATACTATATACCAATAAATTCTGTTATTGTGTTGAGCTCAAGAATCTCATGAATGAATCCTTAGAATCTCAAACCTGTAAGTGTGAATGCTTATATAGCAGTTCATAACTTAAAATAGTAATTCAGGTAACAGAAGTGACAGTCTGTGGCGCTTTACCGCTTTTACTTATATTGTTCAGTTCAGTGTCTGCTTTTTCTGTTCAATATGCTGCTTTTTAAACAGTGCTATTTTGAACATGAAATAGCCACTCATATTTCCATGGGCTGTTTGAGAGAAAAAAAAATGAGAAAAAAATATAGCCTCTCATATTTTTTTCTAAGATACCAGGCTTAATTCACAAAGCATTAGCAGTAGGAAAATAATATTTTTTTAGCCACTTGACTGTCATTTTCAAATCTCAGCTTAAAATAACTGTCACTTTTTAGAAAGTAAGTATCCTTACTTAAGTAATAATTGTGTTAGCTTTGTGAATTGAGCTCCCAGTCTGTTTACACTTGACACTGACTCCTGATCTTCAGAATTAGTCGGCGTTCACACCTTTGTGCTCTGTGAATGTGCACATGAAAAAAAACAATCGACCCAACGTGTCAAAAACATGCAACATGCTGGCGCTGTGTTTTTTTCCCATGCATTGACGCATGTCAAACACACAAACACGTGGTGAAAAAACGTGGGACTCCTGTAGCAAAATCTGCTGCAGAACTACATTCCCGTGTTTGTTGCACATGTGGCACCCATTGAGATCATTGGGCAACGCGTGAAAAACTATAATACATGCATGCAAGTGAAAGGGACACCCATTCATGGAACGTGAAGGTGTGAATGGGGACAATCCCAGGCTTTCATGATTGTAAAATTATGTTATGATGATAAAACTCCTATAACTATGTAATGATGATAGGATAGTGCCCTATAGTTGGTGTCAGTGAGAGGAAGAGTGCCCTATAGTTGGTGTCAGTGGGAGGAATATAGTCCCATCATTTATTGTCCGCAGGGGAAATACTGTAGCCCAATGTCGTTAGAAGGAATAGTGCCTGGAGGGACAGTTAAAAGCAAGCAATATACAGCATCCAGTCCTATATCTAAAATGCAATCACATACTGGGGAAGGCGCATGCACCACACACAAGATACCATAATAATTATAATAATAATAGATACTGGGGCAGAACACTGCAGTAACCAGTGGCGCAACCAGAGTTATTGGCACCCGGGGCAGATTTTTTTTTTCCGCCCACCCCCCCATACTATATAAACATCCACTGGAACTGTACCCCCCACACACATATATATCAGCTAAGGAAATACAAGTCCAAGCATGCCATCATTGTCCCTGTACACCCCCCCAAATGCCATTACAGAACTAGGAATAGAACATAAAATAAAACTTTTTTTTCTCTAATACTCCCTGGGAACATAATACTCCCTGGGAACATAAAAAAAAAAAGTTTTATTTGAATACTACTCACCTGATTCCTGGATCCACCAACAAGCGCGGCTTCCCATCTCCCACGCTGTTAGAAGCTGCATACAGCATGTGCTGGTTACTACTTAAACAGGTGCGCTGTGTGCAGCTTCTGGGAACATACGCTATTAGAGTAGCGGGGAAGGCGGCTGTGCATTTTGCATCGCTCCCGCTACGCTAATAGCGTATGTTCTCAGAGCTGCACACTGCGCGCGCCGGTTTAAGTAGTAACCAGAACATGCTGTATGCAACTTCTAACAGCGTGGGGGGTGGGAGGCTGCACTTGTTGGATCTAAGAATCAGGTTAGTATTAAAAAAAAAAAAAAGTTTTATTTTATGTCCCCGGATTTTATTTTTAAAAAAACACCCCCCAAATGACAGTACACCCCGCCCCATTGCACCTGGCCGGCCGGCCAGCCCGCACACCCCAGACGCAGCTCTGTCATCTCGCTCCTCCAAGGCCACTGGGGGCGGCCCTCTACAGTGCCTGATTGGGGAGCCGTGTCTGCCTGATCCAGCCAGACCGGATCGCCGCTATGTGATCCGGGCTGGCTGGATCAGACAGAAGCGCCCTCTGATCAGGCACTGTAGAGGGCCGCCCCCAGTGGCCTCGGAGGAGCGAGCGGCCGCCTGATGACAGAGCCAGGTGCATGTGGCAGAGAGAGGGAGCCACTGCATCTGCGGCCAGGGTATTCGTTTAGCGGGGGGGTCGGTGATGGCGCCCCCCCCTCAGTCCTGCGCCCGGGGCTAGCGCCCCCCCAGTTGTTACCCCACTGGCAGTAACTACTATAAACTGAATAAGAGTGCCACTGTAAGTTGAAGGGTTTGCTTGCCATAGTCATACCATTGATCCTTATGTTGTAGTAAGAGCATCCCTTTAGATGTATTCCCTTTATCACCAAAAATAGAAGGCTCCCACCAGTAAACATATGGACACTTCTAGTAATCCCCCCAAAAATTAGCTTGGATTCACAGTTTTGCAGTCTGTTACAGTGCTTTAAAGCATGTCCATTATAAATGGGCTGTTGAAGCATTCCAACGGACCAAAAAACACATACTACCCTTTTTTGCCAATGCAGCACACAAGAAAATGGCATGCAAGTGGGGTTGGGGTGCTATTCACTTTGAATGGCATTTCAAGACACTGTACTTGGACACAGGCATTGTAGTAACATGCTTTTTTAACAGGCTTTACCACAATGCATATGTCTGAAAAAGATTTCAGTGTTGCCCTCTATAAAAAGTACTGTTACCATGGTATTAAGAAAGCAAACATTAAGTTTTGGGGAATTTCAGAAACTAGCACCTGTCTGTATGTTACAATGGTAATTGTTCTAGAAAAATAAAATACACATTATCAATTTAGCAAATATATAGATATGCAGATGTATTTATTTTTTTAAGAAAAGAAGAAAGCAGAGTTATCCTTGAAAGTGACAAAAATATCTGTGGTTCCTTGAAACAGCAACAAGGGGGGCAAGCTTAGATATGCTGGCTCAGAACCATCAAGCAGCACAAACTGCTCTCTCCACTAAATCAAAGATGACACCTACCCCTTAAAACCTCCACTCTGGGACCAACCACAGAATTCACTCAGGTGATCCAAAGATTAAAAAAAACTGTACACCGAGTTCATATCCACAATTCACTAATACAATAACAAAACAATAACAAACA
The DNA here is from genome assembly GCF_000935625.1 of Nanorana parkeri. Taxonomy (NCBI): domain Eukaryota; kingdom Metazoa; phylum Chordata; class Amphibia; order Anura; family Dicroglossidae; genus Nanorana; species Nanorana parkeri. Next base: position 486,876 of record NW_017306417.1, read on the forward strand.
ATATGAACGTTTGTTGTCTCTTGATATCCCTTCCCAATTTTGTTTTATGTACTTGCACACAGCGGGTTTATGTGGTACACACAATCAGCAAAGAGAATAGAAATTATTGATTGATGCCTATTGAAAGATGGACAATGTATGGGAATGCTATTGTAAAATCAATGCCTGATGATAGATGAAAGGAATATAAAGAATGCTGTTCAAGCCATACATGCAAACAAACCCCATATCTTGGTATCTTTACCCTCCTTCTCCAATTGGATACGTACAGATATTTGTCCGGTCATACTGCAATCAGACAACTCGCAGCAATATCAATATTTAGCCTTCTTCCGTTTATTGATTGGACAGCAATGCTAATTTCAGCAGTTATAAAACCAACATTCCACTTACTTAGCGGAGGATGCGTTAGGGCAGATCAAAAAAGGTCCTGACTGTAAATCATGGGAGCTGGTGAGGATGAAGCTTGGCAGTATAATAAAGTGCCACACAAATGCTTTCCCTGTAACTGGAATCAATTTACTAAATTGTAGCTGAACTTCAGGCAGATATAAAAAAGGCACACACTGGACAGTGAGGAAAATATGCATTATCAACAGGCCAAGAAGACCTGGGAAAATTGTCAATATGAACAGCTTTTACAGTGTTTAAAGTAGAAGTTAAAGGTAAAGAGGGTGTCATATTTTTGGCCTCTCGTTCTCTCCTTCAGTGTTCCCAGCGTCTGCGTCTCCCCTACCTTGTTCCTGCTGAGTTTGTGCTTCTTTGCAGGCTTGCTTCACTTGCTGTATTCTTTGCTCATTTCAAGGGTTGGCTTCAGCAATGCTAGGTATTAGCGCATCTAAGTTGTCTTTAAGGATGTGCGTGTGCTTGGTGCGAGCCATGTTCACCTGATCATGCAGAATATGGTCAGTGACTCATCCTCCTCTCGGGCCAATCAGCAGTGGTGGGGGCTTTCCATGCAGCTACATGTAACAAAGGGTGGTGAATAACTGATAGTTGTGTACTGGATTGGGTGAACTTGGTTTACACGAAGCCCACACACATCCTTAGTAGCCTTAGATACTTTAGCGACTCAGAAAGCAGCACCTCTAGCATTAGTTCTTGGAATCAATAGAGGGAAAGGCAGCAAATCATTTGTGTTATACATCCAACTTTCCGATGCAGCATTCCCCAAGACAACTCAAAGAGCCATATCTCCTACTCTGACTGCCTTTAGGCAATCTCTGAAGACTCTTCAGGGAAGCCTATCCCACCTCAAACTAACCACTGAACCATCACGTTCTCAAACAATTCATTCCCACAGCTACCTCCTCATGGATCACTTGCCCTCCCTCCCCTTTAGATTGTAAGCCCTCACGGGCAGGGCCCTCCTTAGCATCTGGTCTTGAATTCTATTCTAATTGTAATGTCCTCCTTATATTGTAACTTATGCACAAACTGTTGGCGCTATATAAATCCTGTTTAATAATAATGTGGTAGTCATATATCGTTGTTAGCTATACATGAAAACTCGCAGCCATGCATTGGAGCAGTGGTGGAGCTTCCTTGGCTGTAGGTCTAAAGTCAAAGAGGTTGGTAAAGGTCGGACTCCCCAGAAAACAGTCCAGCAAACTATGTGGTGCAGTTAAAGAGAAGTAGGAAATGACTCCTCAAATTGTTTTGCATAGTGGTGGTGGAAGTACAGGGAGAGCCTACTTGGATTCACCGTGAGAAGAGCTATAAAACAGAAATGTGACCTTGATTGTTCCTGTATTGTTTTACTTGATGGAGCTACTTTAAGCTTTGGAATTATGAGTTGTTAGAACAAGTGATTTGTTGCCTAGTTCAGCCATGCTAATTTTTATTAAGGACGAAGAATATGAGAGCGTAATGTCACCAATATTGTTAAAAAAAAGTCTGTAGGGCGACACGCTGCCTACTGCTCTAAAACAATGAAGCACAAATCTGGGAGTTGTTTTACCTGTAGTCTTCATCTGCAATCGGTGTATTCTATTAAATGCAAGCAGACTACCTACGTTTGACTTGGTACCAGCTTCTTGCAGGCCCTGCAAGACCTCAGACTGGGAGTGGAGGAAACGACACAAGCAGCCATTTAGTTGTGCTTTTGTACAAGGAGCATGCTGGTAGACAGAGAAGAGAGTGACAGATTAGATCATCAGTCTGCTGCTTCTCTTTTTCCTGTCCTATCACAGGCTGGGGGGGTCGGGGGTGGGAGAATACCTGTAAATGTTACTTGCTCTGCAATGGAGAAAAATCAGGTCCTGTGCCCTTTCAGGCCATGCTGTGAGGCAGAGCTGTGGAGTGGATGGGTATGATGGCAAGTAATATGGCTCCCATATATGTATACAAACATTATACTGTAGATACATCATACACACATTATAAAAAGGATACGTTTCCCTTGCTTATCAACAGTCACAACGAACACTTCAATCACTGTACTATCAATTTAAATATAATTTGCAGACATACTGCAAAGCTACCAATTTACCAGCCCCAGGAAAAACAGCACAGGAGATAAAATGTATAGTGTTGTATACAGATTTATGGAATGTTATACTATCAATAGCTCCGTTATGAATTTTTCATGATCATAATTATATATGACCTTTCAAAGCTCCGGATTATTTCACAAAATTACTTTACCAAGAATAGACATCATTTTTACATCATAGCTCAGGAAATGTTAAGTAATTGTTCAAAAAAAAAAAGCAATTTGCTGTAATAATAACACTGTTAATAAAACTGCTAATACTTTCTCTGAATCATAAGGTCTGAAGAATTGTGATATCGAAAGGGAAGTTTTTATACGTTACACTAAATGGACAGATGCTGGGTTTTTCCCCCACCATAGCTGTGTAAACTATGCGACTTATCAGAATAGATATTGGGGGACTGCCATTGCTGACTTGCTTTGAAGATTCAGGTTCCAGAGGTGTCATTCTAACTTTTAAATAAAGATATATTGATGGAGCACTTAATCAGGAAGATATTTAGATCTGATATTTCAGTTAAGAGGCTGCTGTCTAACATCCAATGGGTCTGAAGAGAAGGTCCCCAATATACCAATATTAAAGATGAAAGTCGGGTAAAAGATTTCATTAACCCTTGCAGTGGGGCTACCCCCACACTGTAAGGGTTAAGTGCTCGTTTTGCCTATGATCAAAAATAAAAGATATACTCAACCGATTCTCTGAGCCAGCTGGCTATCACAGCGCTCCCCCTTGCCTCTCTTCCCTCACTGCAGTGATGGCATGTCCCTTGGCATATAGACTATGTATAGAATGCGATGATTTACGGAACCTTAGACTGCTGCAGCAAATGGAGAGAGAGGCTCCAGGGACCGGTCTAAGAGCAAGCCAGCTCAGAGGATCGGGTGTGTATCTTTATTTTCGACACAAGGCAAAAATAAGCACAACCCTTGCAGTGCAGGGGTGGCACCGCTACAAAGGTTAATAACATTTTTACTCAGAGTCCTGAGTTGTGTAGAGAATAGACAATGCCAGAGGTACAGTTGAAAATCCAGATCAATTTTTATTCATAAGAGTAAAAACAATAGCCAACGTGTTTTAGGGACTTAAAGTAGAATATATACATATATATAAATTAGGCTGTGCAAATTAACGATTAATTTCTCGATTAATCGTTAATCTTTTTGATCGATTACATTTTTTTTGATCGATTAATTTTTTTTTTTGAAACTCTCTGAACGAGCGCCAGCCAAGGCATTGGCCTATACACATACAGCACAGCAATGAAGTCATACAATGAACTAGGATCACACTAATCCAGCACGTTATTATTCTAAGTTGCCGCACGTGAGATTAATAACGTGCTGGATTAGTGTGATCCTAGTTAATTTTATTACTTCATTGCTGTGCTTTATGTGTATAGGCCAATGTAGTTGGTTCTGTATGTGCATTATAATTAATCGAAATTAATCAATTAAAAAAAATTTCGATCGAACACAAAAATTTTCAGCATTACCAGCCAATATATATATAAATATATATATTAAAAAGTGTTTATTCCTCCCACCTGTATTAAATACAACATATTGTAAGTTCTTCTTAACCTCTCCACCCTCCAGGGCTGTTGACAGCTTTCTCCTTACTCTAGGGCCACAGGTCCTCTTTAGGCACAAAGACAATCACATAATTATGACCATTTCCAATCCGTCATCGAGACACTCAGTTGGGAAGAATAGCTGTAGTTGCACTTTGACACCTTTCTCATTTGGGCTTGTGCAGGTGAGATTTGGAAGGAAGCTGGACAGAGCAGATATCCTGGAGTAGAATTTCTCTAGCATGGTTTAAAAAAGTTACTCTGGTCACTGGCCTAGTTCTGCTAGAAACTATTGTTAGCAGAACCCAAAGCCATTGTCAGCAGGACAAGAAATAATGGATAAAGTGCTGTTAAACCCAACTGAGAAAACAAATCATTTTAGAGCCACAATTACCATGATCCTTCTTTGCTTTGAGTCATTAGGTTCTGATTACCATCTGTTCAGCTAAAGATGTCAGATTACTGCAGTATACTTGCATTTTTGTGGTGGCTACCTTGGCTTGCTGGGTCTCTATGGAGCCTCACTGTAGCTGTCGCAACGTGCAAGCTCCTTCCATCGACTACACAATGACATGATGCTGCTTTGTGTGCGGACACGCACAGGTGGCACAGGAAGGCTGCTGTATAAGAAGACACAACAATATGTGCAATAAAGTTTATTGAAATAGAAAAAGGAAAAAAAGTTTTAAACTTCAGTGCACATGCACAGTTCAAGTGGTCATGGGACATGTAGTCCTGCCGTCAGGGCTTTAGCTAGAGATTGTGTGCATGCTCCCCAAGTGGAAGACCAGGTAGCCACTGCAATGTGAGGGAAATCCCCTCTTAGACAGTTGACATGGGAATACCTATCCTCATTGGAAGATTCCCCATTGAATCACATTACGGAGGCAACTGTGGATGTAGTGTTTATTCACACCGGCCATACACCACCTGGATCAGCATATTATCTGCAACTTGGGATAGATGAATGACACTGGACGCAGACTTTTCACTCATCTATCCCTAACTGCAGGTAGTCTGCCAGCCTGACATTGATTGGTACACAGGTTTCCTGGCCAAAGCTGAATGTAAACAGAAATATGCACGCCATAATAAGGTTCCCCTGCAAGTCACTACTGTGTCTCGTATAGTGATGTGGGGAGCCAGTGGAAGGAACCATGAGATCAATGTTCAGGTTTTGTTTTTGGTAATTTCAGTGTGGTGAGGAACTGGAGTCACTATACGAGTTCACAGATTGTATATATTGCCATCTCTGTTGCAGTTAAGTGACACTAAACTCTGGAGTTAAACCTTAAACATGCATTCAAGTACCCTATTAACAAAAATGTATCTTATTTGTGTATCACTCGGCTGTAGATCCTCAAAACATCTCTGAATTGGTGACGACACTGTCCTTCCTTCTGGAGGGTGGCTAATGTAGTTCACCATTGTCCCCGTGTGTTGTAAAGTAGTCACCTCTCGAAGATCACTCCTGTGATGGACTACAATCTCAATACAAATTAGTAAACATGAGATTGTAGACCATCATGGGAGCGAGCTTGGAGCGGTGGCGACTTTACAACACACACAGGGATCATGAGGAACAAAAGTAGCTACTCTCCAGAAGGAAGGACAGTGTCAACATGAATACAGAGATGATTTGAGGATCTACAGCTGAGTGATACACAAATAAGATACATTTTTGTTAATATGTAAGGCACTCAAATGTATTTTGTGTCCCTTTAGGTGAGGTAGATGTTACAATTAAAGGGAATCTGGACCCAACATTGTCCAAGCCCCCAATACTGCTTACGTTCAAACACTTAGCGATTCTGCAAGTACCTGAGTAATTTTTCAAACATGATTTTGCCGCCCAGGCGTAGCACCTTGGAACCCAGGTCCAAGCTAACCACAAGCCTCAAATTCTGCCCCAATGGGTTTGAAGGGCCAATTTATACCTCTGTTTCGCAGTAATGCACATTTACAATTTACAACAGTTAAGGTGCTTGAATGCATTTGTAAAATTTAGCTCCTGAGTTTGGTGTCAGTTTAACTTGTGTTGTGCCAAATTAATGCGCTGGCTAACGCACCACTGGGAACCAAAAATCACTCCTACAAAAGAGGATTTGCAGACCGATCAACATTTTATTGGAATCTTTCCATAACACCTTGGTCTACATTTTACTGAACGCCGCCAGTCTAATTGTGACAAACCTGCCTATCACACATACTATTCCATTTACCATAAACACCTGCTATTTAATGACTTTGCTAAATACAAGCACCTGTTTCTCTTCCTGTCTTACACTGTTTATATTACAATACCATTACCCTGTTAGATATAATTGATGCACTATTCTCAATCTGTATAACATGCATAGAATGTGTTTGTATGTCAATTCAAAGTATTGTACTTCCAGAAATCAGTTCAAATACATCCTGCTTTATTAAATTATTCTTCAGTCATAACCCGATGTGTAGCATAATTAATGAAACAAACGTGATATACTTCCCAAGTGTAATTATTAAATTCACAGCAGTGCAGAGATGAACAGCTGTTGCTTTGTCCGGGACAGACTCTACTTCAAAAAATAATTAACAGCCAGACTAATAAAATGTTTTAGAGATAGTTTGTATTGTGCAGACCGATCTGATCAAGGCATCATTTATAAACATTGTTAGCGTGCATTTTATGAGGCAATGATCAAATCTGTATATAAATACTGGATATTGATTCAGCAAGGCTGACAAGGCTGGAATGCAGCTAATAAAGGTTCTGACTACATTTCTGACTCTTTACGGGCCAAGAATAAGATAAAAGGGCTGCAGCCAAAATAACAATTCACCAGGAAGCTAACTTAATCTGTGACTGTGCACATTTTTTAGACCCTTTGCCAAGTTTCTATTACTGTCCACACAGGATGTGATGGGAAACCTAAAGTTTTGGTGTCACCAGAGAAAGAGTCGAGGGTACAAGTGACAAGTGTCTAAGATGGGAGCTTCACTTACTCCCCCTCACTACAATTGATGGGAACAGAAAAAAAAAAAAACCAGTAATGTATAATTTATAT
>NW_017306417.1:494020-520500 GCF_000935625.1 Nanorana parkeri
ACACACACACACACACACACACACACACACACACTGTTCAGCCATAACATGCCATAACAGCCATAACATTCTGACCACTGGGAGGAGAAGTGAATAACTTCCCTGAAATTGATGTGTTGGAAGCAGAAAAAATAAGCAAATGTAAGAATCTGAGTGACTTTGACAAGGGCCAGATTGTGGTGGCCAGGTCAGAGCAACCCTAAAATTGCAACTCTTGTGGGATGTACCCGATCTGCAGTGGTCAAAACCTACCCAAGTGGTCCAAGGAAGGAAAACTAGTGAACCAGCGACAAGGTCAAGGCTCACTGATGCACTTGGCAATCAAAGAGGCCACACCTTGCAACTTACAGGACTTAAAAGACCTGCTACTGATGGCTTGGTGACAGATACCACAGCATATCTTCAGAGGTCTAGTGGAGTCTATGCCTCGACCAGTCAAGGCTGTTTTGACGGCAAAAGAGGTGCTACCTAATATTAGGCTGGTGGTCATATGTTATGGCTAATCAGAGTACATCACAATCAATCACCAGATAAGAGTTTTAAGCCTTTTTTTTTTTTTTTTTTTTGAGAAAAGTACATTTTTTTATGATTTGTTGATTTTTTGCATAAAACTGTATAAACATATTTTAATAACCATAATTTTTTTTAAGTTTTGTTTTTATTACAACATATTTACATGTTAGTTAGTCTTTTCCTATGCCTGGATAAGTTTGTTTTTTAGGTGCATAAACATTACAGAATTCATTCTGATAACAGAGTACAAGGTGTTTTGTGGATGAGAGGAGAAGGAGGGTGAACAACAAGATCCCTCACTATAGGAGAGCTGGAAGAATACTGTGGGGGGAATTCATCAAAACTGGAGCCGACAAAACCTGGAGCAGTTGTGCATGACAACCAGTCGGCTTCTATCTTCAGCTTGTTCAGTTAAGATTTGAAAATGAAAGCGAGAAGCTGATTGGTTGCCGTGCACAGCTGCTCCAGATTTTCTCTGCTCCATTTTTGATAAATTCCCTTCTGTGTATTACTCAGCATCAATTAAGTTATGATTTGTACAGTAGACAGGAGCAATCCAGACCTAGGATAGTTATGATCAGACTTAGACTTGTGGCGTTTCCAATTTTTTTCCCTGGAGTTCCACTTTAAATTATTCTTAACGGGACACCTACTCTTAAAATACCTGTTCCAGTATTAATGCCCCACGTTACCAGACTTTCTCAAAAGGGATGCCCTATGCTTATTAAATGGACTGAAGAGTGGTCTTACACAAACACAGATTTACATGGTTGCAAATTCAGGATGCATATGGGATACATTTATGGCTAGTCTATTAAGCAGTAGATACACTAAGTTGCCAGATTATTATGACCACCCCATCAGTACTTCGTTGGCCCACGAAATGACTTCGTTGGGCCGCTTCGTGACTCCACGAGATGTTGAAAGGTGATGCGAGGAATCTGACACTGCACTGTTGCCTTGTACCAGTCTTGCCACTCTCCGTTCTGCCCTAACATTGACTAGTCACTGACGGCCACAATTCGCACGTTCAGACCCAGATTTTCGGCTGACAGTCCAGTCTTTAAAACACTTTAACAACAGCTGCTCTTGAACATTTAATGAATTCTGCTTTTTTGCTGATACTCGCTCCATGGCTTGAGCGCCAACAATCATCTCACGTTCAAAGGCTGTTAAATCGCGTTGTTTACCCATATCTTCAGAAGAAAATCACTTCTACTGTCGTGGTAAACAACCTGCTTCCCTATTTATAATGGTCTGGCCCTCTAGGAACTTCAGCGCGAAATTATAGCTAATTTGCCTACAAACGTCAGGTGGTCATAGTAATCTGGCCACTCAGTGTATATGCAAAAAGTTTTTAAAAAAACAAATGCTTTAACAGCGGTTTAAACTTACCTTGTTTTCGCTGCACGCTCCCGTCCAAGAAAACGAAACTGCTCCGGCGGCCGCAAAGCATCTTGGGGCAGGCGCATGCACAGTTCGCATTCTCGGCCGGGAGACCAGCAGAGACGCAAGGTAAGTCTATGGATGCGTGCACCCGCATGCAGACACCGCTGGATCGGAAGTGCCTGCAAGCAGAGAGGAGTCAGCGCTGGATCGGAGAGCCGCCACACCGCTGGAGGGACAGATGAAAACATCCGGAAAGAGGAAGATCGGATTAAGAGACATCATTTAAGATAAGTGCCAGCATTAACATGGGGGGGAGGGAAAAAATATCCTTTAATGTCACTTTAATGATGTGAAACAGATTGCATTGTTAATGCAGGCTAAGCTGAAATTGGGGCATTAATATGAAAACACATACTTTGTTAGCAGCCTGCCATTCCTCTAATGTAAACAAACACCAGGTGTTTCTAAGCTGTAAGAAATTTACCGAAATTGGAGTTTAGACTCTGTTGTGATGCTTAAGGTTTTTTTGAAAATAAATTAAATTACTTAGCAGTACAAGCAGCTAGAAAAAAATGTATTAAAGCTACTTTACTGCTTGGTGAGAGTATGTAAATAGTTTCATGTCCATGTCTGGACACAGGAAAATGTCATGCATTAATATGCACTTTAGCATGCCTCGGGTACCATAAGTGCAGTTCAGTAATGTCCATCATAAGAGTGGCCAAAATGGTATTATTATACAAGATTTATATAGCGCCAACAGTTTGCGCATCGCTTTACAATATAAGGAAGACGTTACAATACAATTATGGTATCGAAGTCCTAAACTACTTCAACGCATATTTCCTGGCTCTTCTCCCTTTGCTGGCGCTGTTCGGCACAAGATGGCTCCCTTCTCCACATTTGGTGGACATGCCCACAAATCACATCCTTCTGGAATCAGAGTTTTGAGGTTTACCGACAGGTCACTGGTTCTTCCCTTGCTCCCTCCCCTAAAATTGCTCTACTTTCTATCTTCCCAGGCCCAATCTCTCAGTATAGGAAGGACTTGCTGCGCTTCTTTGTTTCCTCAGCTCGTTCCCTTATCCCCAGACACTGGAACTCTACTAATACGCCAACAATTAAGGAATGGATTGGAGAAATGTGCCGCGTTATGCACCTGGAGATGCTGATGGCCCACTTGCATGATAGACACGCAGCCTTTGACACCATCTGGAGGCCCTGGCTTGGGTACATGATCTTGTACTTGTTGTACTGTTTGTACTCGTAATAAATACTCTGTACTTGTTGTACGTTACACTTAAAAAAATAAAACTTTATTACTTAAAAAAACCCCAATACAATTCACGGCAAGATGGTAAGGAGGGCCCTGCCCATGAGGGCTTACAATATTAGTTCTAAAACTATATATTCCGAACCATTTAGCAGTCAAAGGATTCATTTTTTTAGACAAAAAAAGACAAAACAAAATACAAAGAACCATATCCCTTAGATAGATGCTCGTAGATGAATGGTTGCTAAAAAAATTGCTACTTTAGAAATATGAAGGTCAAAATACCTGAACCAGACTTGATGTCATTTTAATAGCCGAGTCATTTATACATTTGGTACATTACCCATTACATGGCCTTTGAAGATTTAAGAACAGACACTGAAATTTGTTGAAACAATGCAGTTCATTCATCCTTCAATTCAATTTAATTTAACATAAAATCTATGACTTTTAGAAACAAAAACAAAAATCTACAGAACATTAGCAATTTTCCAATCAGTTAGTGGTTGACAAGTTATTTGGGAGAAAAAAAAAAATCTATATTCTTAAGTGATACTTCCTTAGATTTATTCTTCAATTAGACCCCTGGCTGCAGTTTATGAAGCACGATGTGGCCCAATGGACATTAAATCGTGGGAAGTGATGGAAAATCATTAATATCTGGATCCATTTGATTTTACTAATTAAAAAGACAGCTATGAACACTACAGTATTTAAACATGAATGAAGGAGAGAAAAGGAGGTTGCCATTTAAGATTAACATCCCCTCTTGTTGTTAATTTGGATTTTTTTAGTTTAATAATTTCCATTTCATATGACCCAAACAATAAAAAAAATAACTTGTTTTGTATCCCTTTTAGCCAACGTCCTCTTTTTTTATTTTTTTATCTAAGACTTATTGGCAAGCACAAGGATTGCATCCAAACAATTTAATGATAGAAGAACATCTTACTTGTACCATCTTAAATAAACAAAAATACCTTTCAAGCCATTTTTTTAAACAAAAAACAATAACTTGGAACTGAATAAGTGGCCTGTGTGCCACACCCCTTAAACCACAGAGTGGGGCTTTTCAGGCACAAATAGCACAATCTTAATAAAATTCTAAAAACTTACATTTATTTTCAATAATAAACATACATGTACCTAGTTTAAAAAAATACCATGCACCATATTTTATAATACCTCCCATAGCCACATTCTTACAGAAATATCATATTTTGCATAATTGGAGTGAAAGGTATACAGGATTATAAACAGATTGTAAGCAATATACTTACCTTTAGATTTCCACTGGAAATGGGGGTTTTACCGTAACACTCCTTGTATCTGCCTCCCTGTGGCTCTGCCCATTCACTGGGTGTGGCCATGGACGCCATGCAGCGAGTACAAACTAGATGGAAAATGTATGGATAAATTGATATGATATGCTGTATGTACTATGCTAATTGTGAACTATGTATTCATGAACAATGTTTGTAGTTTTAGAAACAACATACCTCCAGTCCTTTGATGAACCACTCATCAAAATGCAAAATGTGTTAGCATTACAAATATGCCACTATATATTTATTGAAAATATTGTGATTCACATTGAGCTATCTTTGGCCTATATGTTTAAGTATGCAACATATGATATTTTTGTAAGAATGTGGCTATGGGAGGTATTATAAAATATGGCCCATTGTATTTGTTTAACCATGTTTGTATGTGTTTTAATATTGATACAAATAATTTTAAGATTGTGCTATTAGTGCATGAAAAGCCCCCCTATTGTTATTTGTTTCCGACAAAGAAAACAAAAAACTACTAGTACATTTTCTCCTGTATCCTCTTGTTAAAGATGACAATTCCAGGTCAGCTTTTTTCCTTTAGCAGATATGTGACCAAAAAGCTTGAATTTTGGCCATTTGACCAGAATAGCATGGTGGAGCAATTTCTTCAGGAAAGTTATTTTTATTATAATTGTTTACATATCAGAAATTGGCAAAATAGTTTTTATTTTCGCAAACATACATTGGGATCATTGGGTAAGGCAACAATAAGGTTTTGGTGGTATTTTGGTGTAGTTGCCTTTAAATGGCTCATAAGGGCAATGGAAGCTCCTTTTTGCTCTCCTGGTCCTGTGCCAAATTTTGTCCCACATCTGCCTTATTTTATAGGGGGTTTCCCCCCACAGAAAACATGGTGAGAAAAAAAATGCAATGACAATGCACAAATACAATAAATAAAACACATTTTAAATAAAGTAAAAAATACTTTTTAAAAGCAAACTTCACCAAAGCAGCACATTAAAATTTCACAGCCAAAACTGGTAATTTTGTGGCACCATCCTTGCATCATGCTGTACAAACAAACAGATGAGGATAGTGACTGTATCGTGGTCTTGTACACATTTTTAATTTGTAATCAGCACTAAAAAATAGTTTTATTTTTTAAAGATTGATCTGTAATGTTGTAAATACATATTTTGTATTTTCATGAACGACACATTTTAAACTCATCTGACATGTTTAGCAGTCAATTCTTACCTGCTTTGCAGAAATAAAGCAGGCTGTTCACAGAGCTCAATAGCCAAAACTGTAATTTACACTCTCATCATCATTTCTTGTCTCCCTGCTCCCCTGTTCAGAAGGGGCATGTGCTGTTTCAATGAGAGAGAACATTTTTCTCACAAAAATTGAAATTTTTCCATACAACAGTAAAAACAGTTTGCCAGAAATGTCAACAGCCTGACACAAGCCAGAGAGAATTAAAAAAAATAATTAGTAAAAAATAAATGTAAAAACCATATGAAAGTAAATTGACCACAACCCAATAAAGTTTTATTTTGTCTTTAGCGTAAAAAAAAAAAAAATTGGAGGTATTCACTTTAACGACTGTATGCCACATAGAAAAAAAATTGGGAATTTCTTTCAACACAAGAAAGCGTGACTTTTTATGATCACCAGCCAGCATGCTGTGTCTATGCACACATTTAATAACCAAAAGCTGCAAGAAATTAAAGCAAATATTACCAAACTGAAATATTTATAAGCAGATGTTTAATTATAGGATATGCGGTTTTATATTTGATGTAAACAGTTCACAATAGCTGTGCTTGAGTTTCTATGACTGTATGTCAATACGGAAAGATGTACCTATATTCTATTTCAACATTTCAGATTCATTCACTGGAAGGGTGACTGGGGAAAAAAAGGAAGTGCCTGTGTTTAATTTGTTGGTGCTGATCACCAGGTTTCACTTCATTAAAACAATTAAATATAAAAGAAAAAAGTGTAATAGGTTTTGACATTAATTTTGCAATTTGGTTTAATTCTTTGGATAAATTATAAGTAGAACTAGATCTTCTCTAAAAAGTAATAATGTTGTAAAGCCTAACAAATGAAGGCTTGAAATAAATAAAAATATAATCTTTTTATCGTATGAAATTAATGGTAAAAGCCGCACTGTTACAGCACGGCTTTTACCATTAATTTCATACGTTATATCTGACCACACAGATTTCAGCTGCTGCGAGGTTTCACATTATTCAAATCTTTTTATCGTACCAGCCGAGGGCATTGCTTTTCACTTCCTGTAATCAGGAGGCAACGCTAACCCTCGGCTTCTGATTTAAGGACAGTGCATGGTCAACGTGCTTGCAAGGACTACAGCACGAAGTGCTAATGCAGTGATGGGCAGGACTATCACTATTGTCCAAGCTATAGGACAAGTGTCTAACTTCCATTAAAGTGATTGGGCAGCACAGGGGCATAGAGGTTAGCGATTCTGCATTGCAGCACTGGGGGTCCCTGTTTCTGGCCAGGACACTATCTGCAAAGAGTTTGCATGTTCTCCCAGTGCAGACACAAACAGCAGTAAAAACTTGACTGATGTTCTAACCCTTCTCTATCCAAAAATAAAATATTATCCTTTAATCCTAACACTCAACTTTAATCTGTTAACCCCAACCCTGACAATCTCTAAGACAGTATTTCTCAACTTTAAGTCAATGCAGACCTTAAGTTTGGAAAATCTAAAATGTTATGTATTTTAAAGGGGGGCCCATGAAAAAACACCAAAACATGGGATTCCTCCTTCACATCAGAATCATCTGCCCCTCCTTCACATCAGAGTCCTCTGCCCCTCTTTCTATATTTAAAAAAAAAAGTCCTCACCACGCCTTCATATGAGAGTTCTACCATCACAGGATTTCGAGGCACCCCTGAGGAAGCCAGAAGACACCCCAGGGTGCCACGGCTGCTCTAAGATGTATCTAAACCCAACATACTTTTCTTATCCCAAGCTTGAAGCAATGGCACCAAAAGCAGTCCATCCGAGGCTGAAATCACAGCACTGGGATGCTGGTACTGAAAACCACTGATGGCCTACTCGACCAATATTCAATAGAACATTGGACAAGAGTTTCCAACTTGTTTAACAGCTTACAATGAAAAACTTGTCTCCGCACAATAGAATAATGGTCATATATGTTGGGTTTCACATAATAATTTGCCCAGTATATCATTATAACAGTCCTAAAGCGGTCAATGGCATGAACCCATTAGTATGACTCTACCGGATTCAATATTTCTTGTTTTTTTTTATAAAGCCAACATCACAATCCTTTGTTATTAGATAATAGCAAACAGATTGTTTTTAATTACATGGAACACATCAAAACTTTGGCTAGCACCAGCTAACAAAAGGAGAACCTTTTCTTCTTACAGTACGGATTTGATGAAGCAAAAATCTCAGCAAGGGCAAACGCGGGCTGCATGAACCACTCAATTATTTCCTACTGGTTTAGCTCAAGCATAGAGATCGCTCTGATGTTTGATCCCGTTAATTGGAACGTACTGAATTTATCAATATGATGCCTGTGACGCTTTGGGGTCAGGCTCATGCAAAACAATGTGGGATGTTATTTAGAGCTTTAATTTTGTTTTCTGCTTTTTATTCTTTCCTGTTCTCATACAAATCAAACCAGGGGTATACTGCTTTGATTTGATGTTTTCTTGGCTCCTGCTGCTATACTGATCTGCAGGAAAATTCCATATATTAACTTTCAAAGCTGACTTTCCCAGAAGAGCTAACGCATGCTCACCGCACATAAATAGTAATGGCAATGAATAAATCAGTTATATTTAGAATGATAAATAGCAATTACAGGTGAGATCTTGCTGGAGAGATTGTGCTGTCAAGGGGAACTGATAAACTGCCCGTTGTTTCTCTTCCACGCCAATCATCCAGTTGGCATCTTACTTTATTTTAATGCATTCATCTTATTAAAAAGGGAAATTATAGTGGATATCTGTCAATTGTATTTACATTTTGTATTGAGTTTATACATTTTTATTCTGGTGTTTTATATCTTACTATTTCTACTATTTTTTTGTTTCAAAATAACCATTTAAAGGAGTATTGGAAGAGGGAAATGTAGTCTTCCCAATACTTAGAGCTGTTGTGTGACGCCGCAGGTGTCACAAATGCCGGCTCTGTAGATGGAGAGCTCGGTGATCACAAACTGCTTATTGCTCTTCTGCCTGCAGAAAGTGAGGACTTGCAGTCACCACCCCCCGCAGGAATTCCCACCTCCCCTGTATTCCGCCAGTCCTCATTAAAAAGGGACAAACAGGAAGGAGTGGGCACAGCAGAATGTGACTCTGGAGAGTCAGAGCCAGCAGTCAGTCAATAAGGCAGCGAAGTGGATCCCAACAAATATTGTTGGGATCTTTCTTGACTGCAGCACGGCTCTAAACTGTCAGCAAATAGCGGGCAGTAGACAACTAGATGCTGACTTTGGGTCACATGAGTACATGTAAATGTACTCACCATATTGCATTGAATTTTTTGACAGTTTTAGAATACAGCAGCTACAGTTTTAAATGGAAAGGTCATTCTTAACATCATATTGCAAATGGCCTGTGTGACAATTATATATACTATAAAAATGAAATTAAAAAAAACCTTTAAAAAATAATAAAGTGGAGTTAGCCTTTAAAAATTCCATGATTAAACAACAAAAAAGTATCTTTTTAATATTTAGCATAAACAAGAAAATATGGATAATTCTACTAAGCATTTCCTTCAAAGTTGTACTCTATAAACTATATCTTAACTGTATTGCATACATGTATTAACTTTCCTGTCAAAACAATGTACAGCCACTTTAATCTACACACCTTTTAAACACACCACATCCAGTGTCTACTTCCTACATCCAACCTTATACCTAAAATATAAGATAACATTTCCCCTTATGTTCTCCATCCCCAGTGCCTGATACATAATTGGATGACCAATGCTGTGCAAAAGAAAAAAAAGAATGATCACTCTCAGACGACTTTCTTGCACACAGGGGGTCCTGGGACATTAAATACCTGAACATTAAATAAAAACAGCAGCTAAGCTTTCAATGTAACCTATTTCTTCATACTGCTGTGGAGACATTTTAGCGTTGGTGGAATTCTTTTAAAATAGAACTCCGGGCAAAAAGCCAAACCACAGTCGATCACATACATGTTTATTGTTTTACATGCCAAAGGATTAATTAATTTCTTCAGCCACTCATGTACTTCACACACCTCTGCCACACTCCATTGCCCGGGAAGATATGTCTGCTTCTTGATTAGGCTTTACCATTTCATGTTTCAGCTTTACTGCAGCCTGGATCACCTTCCAGCTCGCTGGACAGAGGTGATGACGCTTCATTGTCCAATGAACAGGCTTGAGGCAGGGAGGTGACGCAGAAAGTGTGCCACCTACCATGCTATGCAGTGTCACAAAGATTGGCTGAACATATTTATAGCAAACCCAACACCTCATTAAGTTGCCTGACTGGAATGAAGATTTAGAGCTGAACTCCAGGGACCAAAACGGTAATTTAAATCTACTCCAAAATGAGCACTTAACCCTTGCAGTGCAGGGGTAGTCCCCCTAGAAAGGAAAGTTGTTTTCTATACCTGGAGTTCTTCTTTACAGACCTGTGCTGAGAAGGATACACAGACTGCTATTTCTGACCTCCTCCTGATAATGCTAATTGTGTGGCTGTTAACCTGGCTTTTTGATGGGGATCTTTAACTTTCTCATTACGTAAAAAATTAATTTACAGGTTATTCAAATCAACATTATTTTGCCCACCGTGGTTTAATAGCTATGATTTAGTTCAAAACGATTTTATCCCTCTTTCATAAATAGATGAAACTTGCCCACTAGGTCATGCTAACCTCACACACACAGTCTAAGCAGTTACAACCATATTCTGATTTAATCTTTTTCTTAATCCACAAAAGGGCAAGTCATCCTTTTCCTCACTCTCAGGGGGAAAAAAACTTCACTGGGTAAAGATTACAAATGCAATCAGTTTTTCTCATCTATCTTAGAAGTAACGTTATGAGTACAGACCATTAATCATAGCGGTGCCAGACACATTTTCTTCCAACTTGCATATCATGTTATACATTTTATTTCACTTGCCATATAAAGAGCCACAGTGGCTGTTTCATATACCGTAAATTATTCAAGCAACACGGCAGTTCTAATTATCACACGATTCCCAAAGATAAGTGCCCAGAAGCATCGATAACAACAGCTCAAACTACTGTACCACAGAATTAATTCTTAAGTCCGTGCCCCACAGTTAACCCTGCGTCTCATTTCCATTGATGCTGTTCAGAAGATTGCTGTAGCCCAGTTAATTTTATAGAAAGGTGTAAATAACTTCTCAGAGAAACAATGTCCTTAAAATTCCAGTGAAAGTGAGTATTGCTGTTTTTTGTTTTTTTTTTACAGCAAGAGATCAGAGATCTAGCCTTGTTGGGCTCACATGTGCTCAAGCCATCAAGTATGTTGCCCTCGTCTGTGCCCATGATGACCCTTGTAACAGAAAATATTTAGAGAAAAAAATATTACAAAACAGACAACAGCAAAAAATGGGATTAAAAGTGAAAAAAAGTTTGTGTGGCATTTGGTTGCCTGCAGAGTTCAGTTCGCCTGCAGAATAAGTCCAGTCTGATATTTCGGAGTCATTGGCTCTTATAATTGACTTTTAGCATTCCTTCATAGTTCTAATTGTAAATGAAAGCTACAGCAAGGTTGTATTGTATTTATTACCAGCGACATCCTTGGCACTAACTGGTGCATACACTTACCATTGATGAAGATCTTCACTGCTGGAAACTTTATTGTACTATTAAGGTTGTATGATATCTCAAAAAAGGTCCAAAACTAACCATAGGTTAAACTGGGCAAACATCTAAACATTCAGGTGTGTGTATAATATACAGATTATATATACACACACACACCACATATATAAAAAAAAATGTGTGAGACACCTGACCGTCACACCTTTATGAACTTGTTGGACATTCCAAAACCATTGGAAAGAATATGCAGTTGGCCTCTCCTTTGTGGGTAGAACAGCCCCTGTGCTTCTGGTAAGGATTTCATTCAGCCAAAACAGCATCTGTGGTCAGGTACTAATGCTCGACCTGGCACGCAATGGTCATTCTAATACATCCCAAAGTAGGGATGTTCAGATACCAGTGCCGATACTTGGCATTTTCATGAGCACTACCAAGGTGGCAGCTGGGACAGGGCCCTGGCACGCCACCACTGTCTTGAAATCAATATTCTGTATTGTTTTAGAATCACTGACACTAAACAAAAATGTATCAGTAATTGTATCCGTGATTACTTGGACAAGTATCAGTACTTGAAAAAATTGTATTGCGCATCCCTAATATATCATTTATATGAAACAAATCATACAATAAAACATGGATGCGCAAATCCCAGGAGCCCCGTAGCCAATGCTCCTTAAAAATGACTGCTGTGCTGCCTAACTTTTGAATTCTTCTTTAGTCTAGTCTTGGAGCTAGAAAAGTATCTGTACATGTACTTGTACCGAGAACGGTACTTGGTATCTGAACATCCCTATCCTAAATGTGTTCCGAAAAATTGAGATAAAGGCTCTGTGGCGATTACTAGAGTTCCACCACATCTTGCTAGTTACTGGTCTCTATAACAGTCAACAGTATTTCTTATGTACAAAACCTTCCTCTTGTTTTATTAGCTTTTACTCCCATAATCTTGTACTATTATGATATTGCTCAGCACACTAAATAGAGGTCACTGTTTCATCCTTAGTTCAGGTAGTGTAATCATTAAATACTTATATAGTTTTCAATCCCTAAATAATGTTCATAGACAGACACTACGTCTCAGTAAATTCTTTTAGTGGCTTACTCTAGGGAAACATTCTCATGGACATTGCCTGTGCCAGAGGCAGTCAAGCAATTCAGATTAATATCACACATAAATTCAGACTGTATTAATTGGGAAAAGACAGCTGAGATCTGTTTAATACAGAAGTGGACAAATTAATATGGAACTCAGGAGCCGGTCTCTCCAATCCAGAAGCCAGCTGGATTGTTTTTTATTAGGAGCCAGCTCCATTGACAACAACTAGATAAAAACCTTAAATGTTAGGAGCCAGCTTTTTTTTTTTTAGGAGCATTGGCTACCTGGCCCCTGGGATTTGTCCAGCCCTGGTTCAATATTTATCTACATTTGGTATAATATTTTTGTCGCAATGACATAGGTAAAACAGCAATTAAAAAATCAGGAACCCTGCACTACAAATACAATCCAATATACAGCTGCTGTGCTATACCATAAAATTGATAACCAAATTAAATTAGTGGTATGACCCAGGGCTCGATACAAAAATGTATAACACATCCTGTGTAAAACATCAATAAAAACGTAATTATTAAATTAATTGTGTCCCTTATTACCAGGTCTACTGTGACTTTTGCATCTGTGATGGTGAACCTTTCAGAAAAATATATCAGTTATTACACTGTTTAAATGTGTAATCAAATATGAAGTGCATCCAACTACTGTAGCCAATAGCAACCAGGGTATTTATAGAAATTTTAATATACCGTAACATATATATTTTCCACTTATTAAATAATAGTGAACATACTTGGTCCAAAAACTAAAATCAGTGCAATTCCAAGATGAAAAAGCTAAAGACGACTTTTATCCACTGTATCCAATATTTCATTAGCAATAATACCCCCATGTGTTAGGAATAATTACACATTTTCAAGAGTAACAACTTTTGTTGAGAAAAAAAACAACACCCCCTAATCAATGTACTTTGTAAGAATTTTCACAAAATGTTGTAGCCGTTTCTGTTCTGACAAGTTTCAGAACAGCAGTTTGTTGCAGTATGTCCTTTGCAAACTGATCCCTGAATAGGAGGGTGGGTTAGAACCAGCTGGTGGACTTTGTGTTGTAATGAGGAAAGGTGCAGTGTCTACATCCCTTTAGATGATGAAACCTTTGGAGTCTCCCCAAAAATAAAATTCCTGTTGCAAGGGATGCCAAAAATCTTATTTGTATCTTAGTGCAGACGTCTGTCAAAATCAGTCAGCCAATCACAGAAACAGGAAATCACATTTCTTTGGCCGTTCTGTGCACTAGCCGTGCATTACATTGCAATGGTTTGTTTGTCTTTTTCAGTTTTAGAAAATTACGGCTGTAGTTTTACATGGAGAGGTAATTTTTTTAAAACACTGAATTACAAAATGGCTTGTGTAGCAATTACATATGCTGTATGTTTTTTTGTTTTTTTTTTCCTTTTGTTCATAATTATTTTAAGTGCAGTTTACCTTTAGCTGCTTCCTTTAATACCTCTAATTAGAATAGACTTACCAGATACATTATCCCCTTTATAATATATTGTAAAAGGTCAATAGGAGCTTTTCCCTATAATATGGGATATACACACCTCTTCCTCCTCAGAAAAGTAAATTAATCAATACTCCTGAGTATACCATCAAAAGAAAAGAGTGAAAAATGCCACAGTGTAAAAGCTTTTATTGAATAATAAAACAAGAAAAAAACGCACTTACAACAATCACTGCTATAACCAGCACTAGTAATGCTTGCCTGAGAGCGAGGAGCAGACCTGGCATACGTGATGACATCACTGAGGACCTAATTGCCCATTATGGAGTTACATGATGTGGCATACTATACTGTATATCACCCTTAGTTTGAAAACTGGATTTATTTTCTCCATTGCCATAAAAGTAACCAGGCAGATTTATAACCACACTAGAAAATACCAGTAATAATCTAAAAGTCTGATTCCGAATGGAGGTTGTGGACATGCTGTGCTGACTACAGGGCCAAGTTCACACTTGTGCGGTTTCCTGCTTTAAAGTGCATTTGTTTTATTTGTAGGAATCATTGACAATCTATTAAAATAAAATGTGGTCAGTTGCCGCATTGCAATACAATTTTTGTAATGATATACGTTATTGATTGCTCTTATTTGCGCCCTTTTAGTCTGTTAAAAAAAAGGGTTTTGGTACATATTTTCGATACATGCAAAACGCCAATAATAAAAAAAAAGAAAACTTGCTTCTGCCAGCCTGTCAGAAATACATTGTTGTCCTTTGTCCTGTGCACTCTGATGTCTTGGCTCAAACAATGTTATTAGGAAATGTAAGATCAAGAGGACCCTGAAGCGCGTTAGGACTGCAGGACACTGTCCTCTCTTCTCTTTGACAGGGGGAGGTTTTCCTCACAATATCCTCATTTCCTCGTGTCTCAGGGACAGAAAGTAAAAAAAAAAAAAAATCCCCAATGGGACACAGGCATCAACAAATCCCAAAATTACTGGAAATGGGGTAGAACAATATCATTCTTCCGAAAAAAAAAATAATTGCTTAAGTTACTGCAATTTGCATATTCTGTATAACTGCTATTCCGGTGGTTCTAGAGAGGGTACAGAGCATCCTTAAGGAGTAACAATACCTGCTGCAGAACAAGTAACATGCAGCTGTCTCCTTTTAGAAGGCTGTAGAAAGCTGCAGAGTATGGGGCTCCATAGATTGAACTTACATCCTGCCCTGAACAACACATTCTAGTTCCAACTCTCACTAGTGTAATCACATAACAATGTTGCCAATAAAGGACATGAGCCCATATGACAGGGCACATCATTCACGTGTGCCTAAGGCAATGTTGATGCTAAATAAGGTATGCTACTTATTGCAGATAGGAGGCACATTATACCATTAATAAAGCACTGAATAGAACATATGCTGACAAAGTAAATATGGGATCTCCAGAGAGGTTTTCTCTTTTTGAAAACAAAAAGGTGCATGATTATATTCTTCTATGTACAACCACCAACTGGTGGACAGCATTTTTAAGCCAAGATTTCTAATGCTCTAATATCTCTTTTGCTTAAGAGTAAAATCACTTGGGAAATGAAGAATAGTCTGTTAAAAGGAAACTTGCTTTCCACTGCATACGGATTTTACCGCTTAACAAGAAAAAAAAAAGAAGATCTGGACAGCGATGGAAAATTGGGTGTGTTCTTGTTGGGTCTTATCCAACAAGTCATTGAGGTTAAGTCACAGCTGGAGGATCAAGGCTCAGAAGGGGGCAAATTTGTTCCATGACTGCATGTTGAATGTTGGCAAGCTTAACATATGCAGCTGTACCAGAACATTTGCAGCTTGCCATATTGTTTGCAATGTTCACTTAACAGAATTTCCACATTTAACCCTAACACCCACTTGCAAACATTCCCAATGCAAAATTACTTTTATTCTGTAACATTCTGATAATTTAAGAAGATCCTGTTTTCTCATATGATCTTGTATGATTATTGTCACAGGGCATAACAAATATGCGTTCCTATAAAACTTTGTATCAGACAGTGTGTCCCACAATTCAAGATTTTAGGCAATGTCATTTGGCACACTATTTGACATATTTTGCAGTACAAGTAAAGGGATAGAGGGAAGCTTACAGAGGTCACACTGTCATTTTTATCTAGCTATCTCCTACTCTGCCTGCCTTTAGGCAATACCTGAAAACTCACCTCTTCAAGGAAGCCTCTGCTACCTCTTAAAAACCATACATCTACTCCATCAATTAGCTCATCCCTCACAGTGTTTTCCTTAATTATCACTTTCTCCTTCTTGTAGATTATAAGCTCTCATGAGTAGGGTCCTTATGATCCTCTTGTATGGAATTGTATTGTAATTGTACCATCTCTGCAAATTTTGTAAAGTGCTGTGCAAACCGTTGGTGCCATATAAATAGAGCTGCAGCTAACGATTATTTTCAAAATCGATTAGTTAGCCGATTATTAAGTTCGATTAATCGGTTAATCGGATAAACAATAACATACATTTTAAAAAATGGCTCCAGTGATGGACTACTAGTTTGTATTGAGGTTGTAGTCCATCACAGGAGCAAGCTTGGAGCAGTGGAAGTAAAAAAATGGTGTGGTGTGCAATATAGTGAAATGGAAAGTGTAAAATTATACAGCAATGAATGCAGAATGGCATCGGCTATAGAGGACTACAAATCCCATCAATAGTACATTACACAGCGCAATGCAGAACATCAGCAGCTATAGAGGACTACAACAAATCCCAGCAATAGTACATTATAGCTGGTGGTATTCTGCATTGCGCTGTACAATGTACTATTGCTGGGTTTTGTAGTCCTCTATAGCTAGTGGTATTCGGCATTGCACCACTGTATAATGTACTATTGCTGGGATTAGCTGTGCTCCTCTATAGCTGGTGGTATTCTGCATTGCGCTGTATAATGTATTATTGCTGGGATTTGTAGTCCTCTATACAGCGCAATGCAGAATATCACCAACTATAGAGGAGTACAACAAATCCCAGCAATACATTATACATACAGTGTATAATGTATTGCTGGGATTTGTATTCCTATGTATAATATACAGCACAATGTACCATCAGCTATAGAGGAATACAAATCCCAATCGATTATTGAAAAAGTTGACAACTTTTTCAATAATCGATTATAATCGATTATGTCGATTAGTTGTTGCAGCCCTACATATAAATCTATTAATAATAATATACTGTTACACAGTTGTAAAATTATGACAATCTATAGTCATAGTTAATATTCATATTAATGTGAAATGAGAATTTATATAGTTAATTTTCCTTAAACCATTTGCTCATTAGTATTGTATAGCCGATATATTATCTTGTGGTCGTTTTGGGGTATCGTAGCATGTTTTTCTGCGTTCCCTCCCATCTATGATGTATTTCCCCTTTCTTCATGAGACCAGTTGTTTCTAGTGCCATGGCATCAACATGTCTGTCAGTAGCATGACCACCTGTTCATCTGCATTGCCTGCTTGGAAACATTACCATCTCTAACCTTCAAATAACCGTCCGTTCATTCCTCTGATGTATCCGGTTGTCTGCTGTAACCGTGCAGCAAGCAATAAAGCAATTCGTGGATGAAAAGGTATTTGGTGAGTTCAGCTATCGGAGAAGGATTGTCCGCAGTGATTATGTCTGCTTATACAGGCCAGGCATAGAGGTCTCAGCAAGGGATAAATCGCTAATACAACAATCGGAGTCAGAATAAATAATAAAACTATTATGTTTCGGGGGCCACCTGGAGCACATCACCCCAATGGTCAAAACACCCTCATAAAAATCACTGCAGAACACTTACACACCTTGGACTACAAAATGATATTATTTAGACATTGGCCACTCCAACTGTAGTTGAACCAATTAATGAGACTAGAGGGAGGACTTGACAGGCACCTACCATTATACAGAGGACACAGAAGTACCCAAGAAGCTAAAATATTTATGTCAGTTTAGATGAGTGTTGCTACTGTAGTTTTGTATAAATCCTTATCCAAAAACACAAACTAGTCAGCGATAATTAATTCTTCTAAACTCCAGGTAGGACAAAATAAAGAAATATGTCAAAACCTTTTGGTGGTTTACTAAAGGAAAAACAAGCCTGCTAAAATATGTACCGTATATACTCGAGTATAAGCCGAGTACTCGAAAAAGTATTGACTCGAATATAAGCCGAGGGTGGGAAATGAGGCAGCTACTGGTAGATAGATACCAATAAAATTACATGAATATTTATTTAAAAGAAAAATAACCTAGCTCTGTAAGTGGAAAAGGGGGTACAGGGCTACATATCATGTACTACGGATCATTTAACCCATTAACCCATACAGTGCAGACAATACATATATAATTGCTTAATAAATTTCTCTCCCCCCAATCGGCCCTCACTCACTGTGTCCGTGTGCCGGTGATCGATCATCACATCACGGAGAGAGCAGGGACGAGTCAGCGGCGCGCTGGTCCAGTGGGAGGAGCTCCAGGTGGGGTCCTAATTTAGCTGGCTCAGAGGTGCCTGCCCGCTAAATTACAACCCCACCTGGAGCTCCTCTCGCCTGACCAGCGCGCCGCTGACTCATCCCTGCTCCCCTGCTCCTGACTGGCCGCTGCGGGGGGTTTTTTTTCTTCTTACTTACCTCGCCGAGCGTCGCGTCACTGCTGCTCCGGTGGGCGGCGCTCCGAGCGGGGTCATCTGGCAGTCTCCGGCCACCTAAATTAGGACCCAGAGACTGCCAGATGACCCCGCTCGGAGCGCCGCCCACCGGAGCAGCAGTGACGCGATGCTCGGCGAGGTAAGTAAGAAGACACCTGACGCTGACTCGAGTATAAGCCGAGGGGGGCACTTTTCAGCCAAAAAAATGGGCTGAAAATCTCGGCTTATACTCGAGTATATTACGGTATGTACATTTCATTACATAACAATATTAAAATATCATTTGCAGCTCTTCATAAAGAAATCCTCATCAGACAAGGGCATAACCTGATCTTTTCATTGTGCTAACAGCAGGTTAGGTTACTCTTAAAAGCCATATTTTGCTCTTTGATTTTTCCAAGCAAGCATGCAGAATTCATTGCAGAGAACATGTAGATTTAATTGAAGTACAGTAATATATTACTTACTATGCTGTTACTAAAAACATGTCAACACATGTAGCACTGTGACAACACACTTTTCCTTCTATTTTGCAGCATTTTGACATTAACAGCCCTCACAGGTTATGGATTCAACCGGAAAGTGACGGTTTTGTTATCATAACATGGATTGGGGTTAAAGGAAATTGATCCAATATCTGAGTAATTAAAACTGAATATTGGTGAAAATGCATTAGCTAAGGTCATCGTAAGTTAATATGACCAGGTAATATGATCAGAAAATCCAGAAGTATAGGCAGATGAAAATACTTTGGATCAGGGAGGAAAATCTCCATGTTTGCAAGGAGAGACTTTATTTTCAGAGTCTCTCTACTGGTTATTAAGGCTGACCGTCACTGACTTAAAGTATATTCCACTTTTGCAGTCAAATCTGGAGAACCCCCTCCACTACGTGTTTGTTATGTGTTCCCAATCAGACAGCGTACTTAAAAAAAAAAAAAAAAAAAATGTCTTACCTTTCTAGCTGGTTAATTTTTTTTGGAGCAGGCTTATACGAAGAACACTACAGACAGCTTCAAGTGGTTAGAATAGATGCATAAGTGCATAAACAATCAACAATTTGAGATCTTTAACCCTTTTGTTAGGACTGACCATCCTGCTCATCTAGATTACCAGCAATAATTAAATCTACCAGCACCCTCAGCAAGAACCCAGAAAGGATTTTCCATAAAAGATCTAAAAAAAGGTAACCTGCAACTTTTTAATATTTTATAAGTAATGTGATGTAAATGTGAACATGTAACAAATATAAAGCAGGTGTTATGCCAATTGGGCTGCACAAGTGGAAACACACTTTACCAACAATAATGGACCAATAAGGAAGCTTTAATAGGAAGGGCATGCTTGATTTTTACAAGGGAAAAAAGGTAGAAGTATGCATATAATATCAGCCGGGAACTTTCTTTTGTGTAATATGGCCACACTAGGAGACACAGTTGGTTATTTATGCTTAGTAGTAAAAACAGCACAGCACAATTGTTGAACATGTCCTCAATCTTTCAAATAAATTAAAACATGAAAGGAGCTCCACTAAGTACTAATATGTCATTTTAGGAAATACTTTAAACCTAAAAAGGTAGTGACCCCAACAGACCCTCTGATGTGCACACTATCAATACTGCATGCTATACATTTTACCCACCAGCAATTGGCAAAAATAAATAACCATGCTGAAGGCACCTGTGCCAATGACTACTGAATGCTCCATATATTCCTTTGAAGAATCCAGTAAAGGTCACTTGACACATCACTGTTATACCCTTTACTCATCTGCTGCGGGCACCAAGCTATTAGCGTACCTGGGCAGTGCCAAGGGTGTGGCACAATATCCCCAATGTAAAATCAGTAAGAGTGGAAATCCAACCCCACCCCAGTCCACCGAAAATTAGTATAATCAGTTTGGGAGGAGTTCTCCTTTAAGGGAGGAAGAAAATCAAGTGCAACACATTTTCCTTTACCCGTGTACAATTGACATAAGCAGGAAGGGTTGTGTGATCTATGTGCCCTCAGTGGTGCTACTGTATGTAAACAATTACACTTTTTTGGAATGAAACAAAAGTATAGATATAACATTTGCAACATTATAAGACCAAGTCATTGCAAGAAATATATATTAGACTGCGATACAGTCTCGCTTGGGCGAACGTCCTTATAGATTCACTATCTATAAGATCTAAAAAGTTTAATCTATATTCTATTACTGGAGTAATGCAGATATAAAAAGGAAAACAAAAAGAAAAAAAAAAAAAGAGAAAAAAGCAAGCATCGTTAGATTGATTCTCACACATATGCCATCTACACCTGTTATGCTCAGCCTGCTGTTGTATTGCACTTGTATTTTCTTCTCTTTCGAGGCTCTTGAGGGACCATCAAGTGTCTATGAGATTCAGTTTTTCCTAATCTCTAGTGTCTGCTCTCTGACTCACTCCATTCCATCACTACTGAAGATGGATGGATACATTAGGGAAGACAAACCGTAAAAGAAGAGCTGGGATCACTACATAACTACAGATCATGGGGCCCTATAGCAAAATTTTGATAGGACCAATGGTGCTCTCTCTCATGAATCTTAACATAAAGTATGTCTAATTCAAGGACAGGTAGCAGGAGAGCTCTCAGCATAGTCAGTACACTGCTGTACTCAGAAGTTGTCAGAGACGTGGGGAACATTAGTGCAGGGAATTAACATTAATTTTCCAGATAATTACACTGGCCTCAGTAGCTTACCAATCTTTTTACCAGATCTCGGTGCCTTTGTATAAATTCTTACACCATCACAATAAGCAAGTGCTGAAAAAAGTGGTGTAATAGTTTAAAAACGTGTTTTTTTAGCAATAGGAAAGTCCATCACAATACTTTCAGTGCTGACTGGAAGCTCTTAGGCTTACCAGTGTAGATTTATTACCCTAAGTAAACAAATGTTCCTACCGCACAGCCTGAAAAGGGGATTTGTGACTAGCTACAACGATTCTGAAGTCTCCTTCTATACATCTGATGTTAGCTCTTCTTGATTGCAAGTGTAAAATAAATATAGGTTTCAAAATCATGGTCATTAATATGAAGTTGCCTCCCTATACACACCTCGCAGCTAAACCAGCCTCCACTCCTCTAGGAAGGCTTTCCACAAGTTTTTGGAGTGAGTCTGTGAAAATGTGTGCCTCTGAGCAAAAATAGCATTTGTAAAGTTAGTACTGATGTGGAATGAGAAGACCTAGCTTGCCATAGGTATTTAAATTCATCCCAAAGTTGGTCAGAGTTTTGTGCAGGCCACACAAGTTCCTTCACCCCAAGCACATCAAACCATGTCCTTATGGAACTGGTTTTGTGTAGTCAACCAAGAACAGAAAATAGCCTTCACCCAAAATTAAGCAACAAAGTTGGAAGTACACATCTAAAATGTTTTTATAAAAAAGGTGTAGCATTAACAGTACCCTCCACTGGAAACACCTCAATAGTTTGGAGGGTTGTCTACATACTTTTCTCCTTATATAGTATAGGTGAGATGGCCACGTGTCTACAGAATTTTGGCCAGAGAGTGGGCATTAAGGCATTAAAGTGTTACTCAAGACAAAACATTTTTTTTCCTTTTAGTTCTGGATAGAGACAGGAAGGGTTACAATCTCTGTCCAGTTGTTATTGTTGTGTGTGTCGCTGTCGGGGTGATCCCCCCAACATCCTGTCCCAGTGAAAACAGTTACTGGGAAAGAAGTGAAGCAAACTCCCCCTAACAGAGGCACAATGGAAATTAAAAGAACAAGAAAACAAAACAAGTAATGGAAATCTAGAACCTCAATGGAAATCTAGAACCTCAGTCTACTTAATACAGCAGTTTGTGTCCCTGCTAAGATGTACCCTGGCTTACTGTACTACTGAGAGCAATTTCAACAGGGCAGGCAATGAAGGAAAAATCACCTCTACTGGGTACACAGGCAGCAATAAAAACTAACAGAGGTTCTAACTCTCGCCAAACATGTGAAACAAAAATCTGCAATTTTTCGAAAAACTAATAAAGGCTTCAGTAACACTTCAACTCACAGATTTCATCAACACTGCCACAAATTATAGCCTCTCTGTACAATCTCCTTGTTTGTGGATATAAGTGCAAACATTTTCTTCCGTAAGTGGGGAAAAGAGTTCTAGCAGGCTGTTAGTCACTGCCAGATCCTCCCCCCGAGATGCTGTGCCTGCTCATTGTCACCCATTATCTAGGCAGGTAACCTGCACACACTCAAGACCGTGAGCAATGGGGAAAATGACTGGACACAGAAGGCTGGGACTAGAAGACCATTATTTTTACTCCATTGCAAAATTCACACATGAAATCCATATTAAAGCTCATATAATATGTATACTACATTGTTTCCTCCCAGCCAAATGATGAAAAAAAAATGTGTTACAAGCGAATTAATATGTTATTCTCCAAAAAAGAATTTCCATTGCTCACATTTACACATACAGTACTAAATAAAAAGCACAGCTGTTCCATAACTTGATGAATGTCACAGCTTGTATAACAAGCAAATTAGAGAATTAGAACTCTTAGCTCTATTTTGATTGTTCTTTTGTTTTAAAGCATATGGATACAGAGCAGAAGAACATTATTGTTCAATGACACCTTTATATACATTCAACTGCCAGCGAAGGATGAGCAAAGTGATTTCTGCAAAAATTACAGATACCCAAGTGGAAAAATTTAATTTTACTCGCAGTTAGTAAGCTGGAAAAAAAAATCTACTGTTTTTCTTTACAGGGTGGGGTTTGGGTGGATTTGGGGTAGTTTAGTTTGTTTAATTTATGTTCTTTGTATTTTCTTTTTTACCTTTTCCCCTGCTGTAAAATAATGAGGGGTTGTCTTTTGGCACACGAACAGGTCCAGGATAGACTTGAATAGATTGAAAGGAGATGCTGTTAAATACCGAGAGCTATTGCACGCCCACAGCACCATAAACCCCTGTAATTTCACCTTCAACATTGACTACAATGTATTTGCCAAGAATTGTAAAAATTTACTCAAAGTCTTCAGTTTTCTGCCAAAATGTAGCAGACATTCCTTACAATTACAAGTCACCATACTCATTAATTCATGAAAATGCCCTTGCTAATTCCCACATAAGATCTGAATAATTAGGCAATGCAAGTCATAAAAGTGTCATTTCATACTGGTATGAAAATGTACTTTGAGCATAACGCACCATTTTCTACCCCCGTCTCATTATGAAAATTTAGTAAATGACAAGTCAGAGGCCAGAACTTTCTGGCCGGGGGGAGGGGAGAAAGAGAGGGGGCGAGCGAGAGAGGTGGGCGGCGAGCAAGAGAGGGGAGAGAGAAAGAATGTAGAGAAAGAGAGGGGGGAGAAAGAGAGGGGGAGAAAGAGAGGGGGGAGAAAGAGAGAGGGTGGAGAGAGAGAGGGTGGAGAGAGAGAGGGGGAGAGGAGAGGGAGAAATAAAAATGATTAATCAAAAAATAATAAAATCAGGCAACTAATCGATTATGAAAATAATTGTTAGATGCAGCCCTACTGTACAATAGTTTTGTAGGTGCATTAATTTTGTCAGTATTTGCTAACCTCAAAACAAAAACAAAATTAGAATAGCTTAATTGCCTCATTTATATTTATATTTTTACGTGAGATTAAACCCTCAGATTTTTTAACATAAAATAATAGTGTAATGTGTGCCTTAATGTAATCCATGGTTGTTTCTCTTCTCTTTGCTGCTCTTCCTTTTAAATCCGTATCTCTTCTCATGCTCTGCAGAACTTCTGTTTTGCAGCAGACTGCCTTGTCTCCGAAATGGATACATGGTGTCTGTGTGTAGATTCACAACCTGAGCCAGCACTACAGGAAAAGGCACTCCGCTGCAAAGGGACGTTCTCCCCAAGCATGAGAAGATATGAGAATTTAAAAAGGAAGAGCAGCAAAGAGAAGGAAACTACCATGGATTACAGTAAGGCACACATTACAGTATTGGTTTATGTTAAAAATCTGAGGGTTTAACGTCACTAATTGTTTTTACACTAAATGGTCTCAAAAGCTTTTAATACTTTTTTCACTTGGATGTCTTCGTAAAAAACAAAATTACTGTTTACAGAGAGTAAATCAAAATTTGGAACTAACTAAGCCCCAATGGCAGCCCCTGAATTTTTCTCATAACACGTGCCCTTAAAAACTGATTTTAAAATAAGCTATTTATGTCTGGTTCATACATTCTCAACTATGATATATTCTTATGAAAATAGTAAGTGTTGCTTAAGTGTTGCATTGTTCCTTAAAACAATGATCCCTGTAGCTGCAGGTACAGTGGACCAACTCATTCTCAAAGTTTTCAAAATAATTACAATCTTTTTCTTACCAGCTTTTACTGCACCCACTGTTTGTTTACAAAAGAAGGCTGACAGGTCACTCCTGCCAAAGCAAGGGGTGACAATCTTCAAGTTCAGAGCTTTATTTGTGATTTTATTAGGATAAATTGCTCCACATTGCCTGCAGCTAAATAGGTTATGTTTTAAATCTCATGTAATGGTTGGTGATCACATGTACATGCTTCCAAGCCCATAGCCTGGCCACATACTTACTTGAAGAAAAACAAACCAGCCACAATTGTTAGTGGGTATTGTATAGCTTCCATGTTAACGTGTATTTCCACTTTTGAGGCTAAATTGGAACACCTAGTTTATATGTGTGACATGTCCCCATAGCTGAAGTTTAAAAAAAACAAAAACATTTGCTTCTTATGTTTTTATTTACTGACGAATTCAGTAAATAATATGTTTCCCCCTTTTATGAAATGTTGAGGGAGCTGGGGAGTTATGTTTACCATAATTAATCATGCCTGTACTGTTCTGCGGGGAAAGTATTTAACCTCTCCCTGCAGTGAGGCTTGTGCGTCAGTATTGTTGCCATAGCCTGTTTCCTGTATACCAGTATCCAGTTTCTTCCTTGGACCCTGACTCCTGGCCCTCCAGTATCCTGTTTCTGCCATGGACTCAGAATCCTGACCCTTACCCCTCAGGTCTCCCAATCTGTGGCTCCAGCCCTTGCTGTTTGTGTATAGCCTCTTATTTGTTTCTTGCGGTTGGTGGTGGGCTGGTCTGTGTTTATGTGGTTTGCTATATCCATTAAACTATTATTCACCAAGATTGTTGTGGTATATGCAGGGTGGTCACATATTCGGTTCACCTGTATAGGTACCTGCACGTGGTGTTGGGACACCCGTGCTCGGTAATGTGACAGGCTGTCTCCGCCCACACACTGCTCTGCCGATCTGCGACAGTTTCTCTCCTCCCCGCTGGGACACAGAGCATCGCCTAGCGGGGAGGAGAGAAAGAACGGATGCACCGCTATATCAGCAGAAAAATGGCACTTTCGGCATTTAACCAAAAGTGCCATTTTTGGCCGATATGTTTCGGCGGCCGATAGATCGGTGCATCCCTAGTTAAAACCAGCTAATAGACCCCAATAATTCTCAAGGGTTCTTTTTTGTTCAAGTTCCTTGGTGTGTACACCTGCTATGGGAGAGGAGAACCCATTCTCAATTTTTGATATTTTGTTTATTTTACATTAAAGAAAATACAGAGCAGAAACCCACAAAAGGAGGGCAAGCCCCCCAAAGCGGAGAGGAACAGTGTCAGAAATGATGGCATGGAGATTGCAAAATTGGAGTATCAAAGATAAAGAAGAAGCCAGAGTATCTCTTTAATTGGAAACACCCAGCTTGCTACAGAACTTATAACAGTAAAGTACATGCTGGCTAGAAAGAATCATGAATATTTGCTATTACTAAGGCTAATACTAAAGCTGAAGACTTAAAAACATTGTTCTACAAAAGCCCACAAGCAGGAAATTTCAGCAGCATATGCTTTATAAAACTCCAACACAACATTATGCTAATTAGTATTCATACAACTTTACATATTCCTTT
>NW_017306417.1:520582-562151 GCF_000935625.1 Nanorana parkeri
GCCAACCTTATTTTCACATTAAATATTGAATGTTCCCATATATTTCATTTTTAGCTCTCTTTCTGCAGTTATTCCTGGTATCTTTTCAATTGTTCCTGTAAGTTTTCTTGATTTGCAAGTTGGCAGTATTCCCTGGTGACTTGCTGGGGGTTCGGAGTCTTGATATGCATCTACAGCTGGGCATTCCTGGAATTATTCAAGTTCATGGCTATGTGCTCAAATAAGTGCTTATAGTATACTATAATTTAAATACTTAGAGGAGAGGACAGAAATAAGAGAGCTGACCTGTTTGCAAGTGTAGGCTTCCCATTAAAAACATATACAGTATATGCTCCAGTGCATCAGCACTTGAGTTTTCTTTTGGTCTCCCTGCAAGGTCCCACAAATACCTGTTGATCCCGCCAGTGAAGTTCACCTTAGACAGCTTACAGTGATGGTGTGGCAACGATGCTGCACTACTCCTGAATTCATAGCAAAGTTGACACTCACAAAGACTATGCCTGCTTGCACTACAGTGGGATTAAAATAAATTGAATTGTTGGTAGCGCGTCAAATCAGCACCAGGCCACACCTAGTCCTGCCCACTGCTTTCTGCAGTGCCTGGGAGAGGGACCGTGTGAGACATAAATAAAAAGGAGGATTTTGCTCAGTCAGAGAATGACAAAGGAAGTTATTTGTTTACTTTTTGAGGCTTGTGCATCACATAGTGCCTGGATTTGGTACTTGTTTAGACTTTTATACAGAAATCTATAGTTGCACTTAAAGCGGAGAAGCCTTGGAGCCTCAGCCTTCAAAGTCAATCTGGGTTTCAAAAACAGAGCTCATCCCCAGTGTATAAATGTGCTTCCTCCAGTTACTTAACGTGCCTTTTCCACTGCTATCCCTCACCCCGATTCCTGTTCCAGCCTCCTTAAAGATTACAATACTTCCAAGTATGAAAAAAGACATAACACTCCCACTGCCCTTCCATGACACGGTGCTCAGTGCTTGAGTGGCCAGTGCCCAGGCCCAAGTACTGTTATATGATTGCTGGCAGTGTGTTTAGCAGCATTAATGTACTAACCATCAGGGTATGGTCAGTAATCTGCTAGAATGAATATGGTTTCGTCAGCAGGTATATGAGGGTTGATAGAAAAACAAACACACAGACAATTTTTGTAAAAATTTGGGTACAATATTTCATCATTTAAAAAAAAAAAAAAAAGGGCAAACGGAAGCGCGTTTTTCCTATTTTGACCAGTAGTCATTTAACAGCTACTTTTACTGTACATTGTACAAATGTTATTTGATTTTTCTGATTTGTCCCATTTATCACAAAAATAAATGTAGGTTTAGGGAGAGCATAATGAAGTTATTCATAAAAAGAATATTTTTATAACAAAAGAAACAAAAAAAGGAAAACAAACGTAAAAATAATTTGCAAAAACAAAAACACAAATAGAATAAAATAGCCGTAGACAAAAGAAGAGTTAGATGGAGTTAAATAATGCAAGTGTTCTAATGCTTTTCTACTCTATACAAAACTAACCACATTTTTGGTAGAGATATACTTTAAGTTACTTACAAGTATAGTTACCCTTTAAATGGACCTGTCATCCTTGACACAGATCCATGGAATAAGACAATCAAATATCAATTAAAAAATGTGAGGGTCTAATAAGACGACTTTCAAATAAAATGTTACATCAACATAGACAATTTAAATCTGACTAAACACACGCAATCATTTGCCATTATGGTCAGCAACTGTTTGGCACACAGTATTTTAAAGATGATCGCAACCTTTATGAACTACTTCTGCCTCTTGTACACCGGAACTGTGATTATGTCACACAAGTTGCCATCACTCACAGCATGAATTTAATGTGACCTTTTCCAAAGCACAGTAGAAAACCAGCTGTTAACAGCAGACCAGGTCTAGAATATCACAATATTAGAAAAAGCCAGAAAATCTCTACTGAGAATAGTAAGGGTATAGTGTGAAGGAACATTATAACCAAAAAGTCATAAAGATCTACAGGTATAACATTTACAACAAACAGAAATGAGTGAACCTCTCAAACATACAGAAATCCCAAAGTCATTGAAAACAGAATGGACTTAATATTGTAAAATGGCAGCGGTTGTACCTGAGGTTCTGGATTATTCCGTACTCTTCATCTGTCAACTTCAATCAAGCAGATTATCTGCATGCAAACAGAAAAGAAAATATCACCAAACACAGTTCTTTTTGAAATGTATTCTGTTGCGACTAAATAATCAGCAGCTTATTGTGAATTTTATTTTCACCCCAGAAAAGAAAAGCCAAGAATAAAAGATGCTTCCCATATATTGGGAATATTAAAATATTATAATTCAATATTAAAGTGAAACTCTACTTTTGGCAAGAAAAAATAAATGTAACTGCTTTTAAAAAACTCAGGATGCATTCCTAAATGCATAGAATATAACTAGATGCTAACTACATATTAACATTTTATAAGTAAAAAAACACCAGAGATTGTTATTCCAGGGAATATCCAATTGCCTTTTGGATCAGGATTGTTTCCCCCTTGTTGGAGCAAATTAAATTTTTGCGCTCTATAAGGCGCACCGGTACAGAGGACGCCGGCCGTTTCTGTCAGTTTCTGTGACAGAAGCTGCAGTAAGTGACTGAGACAGGTGGCGCAGTGATTACATCGCCACGGTCTCGGTGATCCCACAGAGCAGACGAAGAACGGACGCTCTATGGTGAGCTCATATCCCGTGGAAAACCACGATGGAGGTGGGCGCCGCAGCTCAGTTTTAATACAAGTGATCCGACTAGATCACTTGTATTAAACGAACAGCGGCTTCCACTGTACGTTTAGCTCTGCTTTAGCAGGGCTAAAATGTACAAAAAACTAGGGATTTGCTCCATAAGACGCACACACATTTACCCCTGCCTTTTGGGGGTGAAAAAGTGCGTCTTATGGAGAGAAAAATACGTTAGTTGCCAGTGGGGATACAAGTTCTGGTGACCCTGCTGACCACCACAGAGTTCCCTCACTTCCTTTTGTGGCTGACAGAAAAGGAAAGGGAATATCTCCAAATGGGACACAGGTGAGGAAAAAAAAGCCAACAGTGGTTATAACGCTCTCTTAAACTATCCAAAACTGAAAAAAATGACTTCAGGTCTACTTTAAAGGAAGATAAAACAAAAAAAACAAATTTTTGAAGGGTTTTAGAAAATCATGGCGGGTTGCAGTTCGAGAGAAAGGTACCAATATTAGCTTCAAGTAAACCCATGGCCAGATTATGCACACTAAAGTATTTACGATGCCCAACAAGTAGTAGCACTGTGGGAAAATTAATTTTCAAAGTTCACAACATCCGTACTGAACTCTCACCAATTTTCTATGGAGAGCAGAATCTTGTCAGCCTTCTAATGTAAACACACAGCAGGTGTTAGAAACCAAATGAAAGTAGACCTTTGCTGTGATCTTTGATAATGAATTGCTTCCCACTATATGCAGCTAGAGATGGCAACAAGGGCTTTATTTTACAGCTCCTTTACTGCTTGGTAACCCCTTCCAGCCAGCTAGATCCGGCCCTCTAAGGAGTTCTTAATGCTGGATGGCAGAGGCAGGATCCCCGATCATGTGATCACAGTTATTGGCTGTCACCGTAATCACATGCTCGCGAGCCCGTCCCCAAATCCTGATTGTAAACATAGTCCTGGAGCTGTTGGTGACAGCATGGTTGCTGTGCTGGGAGTACTGAGTAAGCACGCAGCAGCACCTGGTGTACACATAGATGTGGCAGCCTGACGATAAGGCCCACTGCTGGGCTGTTACATATGCGTACGGCTGGCGTTGAGGGGTTAAATAGTTGAATGCCCATGGTCTTGTGCCCCTTAAAGTAGATCTGAAAGTTTTTATTTAGTTTTGGTAGTACTTAACCCCTTCCTTTTTTATTTTGCCATCTGTGTGTACTATTGGGAAGCGTTCCCTTCATTTCCTGGACAAGAGACAACACAGGAAGTGAGAGTCTTACAAGTGAAAATGCCCCCTTTGAACAGAACAGGCATTCACATTAGAAGGTTCAGCCTCACCTCATGTTCTGGTGGTAAACGTTTGGACTTGACCTCACGTTGTGTCCCGGTGATAATTGTCACCAGGACAAATAGAGACAGTTTGCATCCCCAGTGGTGACAGACAGTGAAAACATGACGAGGTGTTTAAAGTGATACTGAAGTCAAAATGCTTTTAAGCCATTTCAAATGCTAATTAATTCACTTACAATGGATGCTGCTCCATGATGTGTAAACGTTTAGTTTCCTGCAGAATCAGCTGGCCCCCTGAGCACTGGCTCTGACATCCTGTTTTAGGTTGGCTCCTTTCCCTTGCAAGGTGTGTGCTAGTAAGCTGTGCGTCTCTCCACAAGCCCACAGGCCAAGCAAGACAATCCACTCCGCTACCCCTTGCTCCCCTCTCCTTCCTCACTTTTCCCTTCTCCAAGCTAGTAGATGGCCAGCTGCTGGAGTCTGCTCTGTCCCTTGTCATCTTGTACTGGACAGAGAAACGGAGCTAAGAGAATTTGGGCAAAAATTTAAATTAATAGATTGCTGGGCAATGTATATTTGCTTGATCTGGATTCATTATTGAAACAAAGGTTGAGAGTTTAATACTACTTTAACACCTCCACACTATTTAATATTGAAACAAATGGCTCTAGATACCTTAATTAAAGCACATTTCATGTGGCAGATGTACGTGTTACATCAAACTGTTTAAGAAACTGAATTCTTCCTTCAAAAATTGCCTTTAAAGGCTCAATATTTTATTTAAAAAGTGAAGGTTTCTCTACGTATGAAATAGGCTTATGTTTATGTGCGCAAGTCTTCGCCATACAGCAGTGACAAATCCATTTAAATGGTTACACTTTAGGGGCCACCAATTTACGAAACCGAAGATGCTCTTCGTCTCATCAGGAATATTTTCACACTTTGGAGAGTGTATGGCACCGAGAGTATTCTGTTATCCAAGGATGTGATCACACTTTTAAATTGTGTAGCACAGAGATGATATTGACACCAAGACATCACTGATGATATTCTTTAAAAGGAACATTTTGCGTAGGAGTAATGTGTTTACGTGACTTTTTCAGTCATTTGAAAGCAAAGCTCCACCTTTATGACAAATCTTATAGTGTTACGTAAGCCAGAGAAGTCAAAAGGACATATATAGTATATTACAAATATCATTCATCACCTAATTTGTTTGTACAGGGGCAGGACCAAGAGGGTCTGTCTATGACCTTCTATAACTGACAATGGAACGTTCACACAAGAAACAGTGTTACATTGGTTTTAGTTTCCAAGGGACAGCGATATCTAATTATCACAATTAATAGCTGTCAAAGCAAAATGGAACATAAGGGCCTATTCACACCTGAGCAATTTGAAGCTTCACAGGAAGTGCTTCAAAACTCTACAATAGGATTTATATTACATTTAAAGTAGTAATAACTCTCAAACCTTTTTTCAATAATAAATCTAGATCAAACAAATATACATTCCCCAAAAGATTTCTTTAAATCTTTGCCCAAGCACTTACAGTCATCATGTTTCGGAACAGATCCAACTCTCTCAGCTTGGCTTCCCTGAACTTTCTGTTCAGCACAAGCAGGGCTAGATTTCCCACAAGGCCACCGAGGCCAGTCCTTGGGGCGGCAGGGAGCAGAGGAGTGGCAGGGGTGTGGACTCTCCCGAAGACCGGGACATGCAGTGCCGGGCACATAGTTTTCTACATTTAGCTCTGCTTTGGGCAAGCAGGGCTAAATGTAGAGCGGGGAAGCTGCACGTTCATTTACAAGTGATCTCAGTGATGTCGCCGAGATCACTTGTATGCAGCAGCAGCCTGCAGGTCCGTCCTCCCCCCCGACGCCCCCCACTCTCCTTGCTGGTCGCCTCCCCGGAGATCTTCACTTCAGGATGGAGAGCGGGAAGCAGAGCAGAGAACGTCAATTCTCGGCTCTGCTCCATCTGAACAGTGACAGCTGCACTTGCAGCCTTCCGCTGTCACAGAAGTTCCAGCACAGTGCTGTGCTAGAACTGCTGTACTGGAAGTGACAGGTTCAATATAGAGAACCTGTCACCT
Source organism: Nanorana parkeri (assembly GCF_000935625.1). Lineage (NCBI taxonomy): Eukaryota > Metazoa > Chordata > Amphibia > Anura > Dicroglossidae > Nanorana > Nanorana parkeri. Next base: position 526,702 of record NW_017306417.1, read on the forward strand.
CCAAATGCTATCACACGTGGGCTTGTTGGCTCCTGTGTGATAGCAATAAAGTGAAAAAACAATAAAATTGGTTAAAAAAATTTAAATTAAAAAAAGAAAAATAATAAGTAAAAAATTATAAGATAAGAGATAAATTATAGAAAATAAAAAAGGAAAAAAATACAAATTAAAAAATGTAAACAAATAAAAAATTAAAAAGGTTCAAATAAAAATAAAACTAACCCTGCCTCACCTGCCATCTGGTTGCCATTCTCCATTAGAGGGAGGGGTTTGGCGGGGAGGTGGGAGCATTGAGGAATCTGGCCTTGAGGGAGCAGAGAGAGAGTAAATCCACCCCAGAGTACAAGATCACAAGGGAGACTGCAGTCTCCAGCAGCTGTCCATTTACTAGCTTGGGGGGCAGTAGTGTCTTGTCCTGCTGTGCTTGTGAGTTTGTGAAGACACATGCAGCTTACTAGCACACACAAAGGTGGATGTATAGGACCCTGAAAGGGAGAGGAGCCACCATAAAACAAAATACATGGGCCAGTAATCAGGGGACCAGCTGATTCTGCAGGAAACAAACTTTTAAACATCAAGGAGCAGCATTCATTGTCAGTGATTTAATCAGAATTTGAAACAGCGTTAGCAGCTTTTTACTAAATTTAATATCACTTTAATTGACTTCTTTAGTTGTGAATAAAATTTTAGCTTGAGCTACTGCATACTGTACTGTACACAACAGCCTTGTTGCATTTCCAGGAAAATCTTAATCCCTAATTTGAGTGGATCTCATAGAAAAACAGTTTTATGCTCCCTTGTCAACATTAGGTATCACCAACACGTAGATCTGCAGCATTGCAGCATTTTGTCTTGTAAAAAGACAAATAGAGACCCCTAGATATGTTGTCTGCACATCATTCTGCTTTGGAATATCTTTAATCGCATTCCGTTAGCATGACATATAGATTCAACGTTTTGGAGCTTCAGAGGGCCCCTACATCAGGCAAAGTGTCAATAATCAAAATTGTTGTATATCTTTAAATACCTAGTGCATTTAACACCCACAGACATTCGAGTGATGTCATATTCCCGCCAGAATAACTGCCAAAAGCAAGTAAACAAACTCTGCAAATGACAAGCTCATAGTCACACAATAGCATGCTTGCATTCATATGTCATGCTAACGGAATGTAAATAATAAGTGTGGACAGCATATCTTCTAGATTTAATGCTGTGGCCCCATTCACCAGTTGTTCCAGCACCTGTTGGATTCTGGGGTACATTGATATGGTGTGCGAAGGGGATATTACAAAGATAGAGGCTTACTATTGAAAAATAAAAAAAGTCTCCATTTAAAAAAAAAAAAAAAATAATCTTTTTATTTGCAATCCTTAAATCTAAGGGCTTACTGTAAATCTACGCTTCATGCCAGTTTTACTAATGCAAGGCAAAAAACCTGCCGGCTTCTCCTTTCCCTTTAAAACTGTTGCAGAACTACAGCCAAAGTGGCTCATGCATTCAATATGATGCCTGGGGGAACAGTACCGAATTCGCCTCTACGAGGTGCAACATAAGTCAGTACTAAATGTTCTGTTGGCACTGCCTGCAGCTGATATACCCATAAATAATATATGTACTATGTGCCATAACTGTGTCTTCTAGACCTTCTAGCTAAATTGTTTTCAAGCTTGGTAAATGACAGATTACTAAAACTTCTGCCTCTTTTTCAATATCTTGATCAGAAGCGAAACATCTTCAACGCTACTAACAAGTCCAGCCGAATGTGACTAACTACTTACTAGATTAATCAGAGGTTACGTACGCACGCACGCACGCACACTATTGCCAAAAGTATTGGGACGCCTGCCTTTACACGCACATTAAATGTAATGGCATCCCAGTCTTACTCCGGGTTCAATATTGAGTTGGCCCAAACCCGCTCATCCATGTCTTTATGGACCTTGCTTTGTGCACTGGTGTGCAGTCATGTTGAAACAGGAAGGGGCTGTCCCCAAACTGTTTCCACAAAGTTGGGAGCATGACATTGTCCAAATGTCTTGGTATGCTGATGCCTTAAAAGTTTCCTTCACTGGAACAAAGGGGCCAAGCCCAGCCCCCGAAGAACAACCCCGCTCCATAATCCCCCCTTCCACCAAACTTTACACTTGGCACAATCGAGTCAGGCAAGTCCCGTTCTCCTGGCAACCACCAAATCAAGACACCTCCATCGGACTGCCAGACAGAGAAGTGTGATTCGTCACTCTAGGGAAGTGGAGACGTGTTGTCTCCACTTCCCTAGAGTCCAGTGGCAGCATGCTTTACACCACTGCATCCGACAATTTGCATTGCACTTGGTGATGTAAGGCTTGGATGCAGCTGCTCGGCCATGGAAACCCATTGCATTAGGCTCTCCAAGCACTGTTCTTGTGCCAATCTGAAGGCCACACAAAGTTTGGAGGTATGTAGCCATCGACTCTGCAGACAGTTGGTGACTTCTGCACACTGTGTGCTTCAGCAGGCGCCGACCCCGCTCTGTCCTGTTATGTGGCCTACCACTTCGTGGCTGAGTTGATGTTGTTCCCAGTTGCTTCCACTTGTTATAATATCACTAACATTTGACCATGGAATATTTAGTAGCAAGGAAATTTCACGGATGAACTTATTGCACAGATGGCAACCACAGTACCACGCTTGAATTCACGGAGCTCCTGAGAGCGACCCATTCTTTCACAAATGTTTGTAGAAGATGTTTGTTTTTATACACTTGTGGTCATGGGAGGCGATTGGAACACCTGAATCCAATGATTTGGAGGTGTCCCAATACCTTTGGCAATATAGTGCACACACACTTATATATATATATATATATCTATATATATATATATACACACACACATACTTTATGTATGTGCTGTAATCCTGTTTCAGCTGTTCATGAAATAGTGAAATGGAGGCTGAACATATGATGCAGTTGCACATATAATTAGATTCCTGTCTAGAGGGGTATTAGGATGCCGTCTTGAGTATCATTATGTCACAGGACATAAACACCAGTGGGAAAAATTTGTTCTGGAGTTATTCCTTAAAATGTGTTTTCATCCTAACGTAGACAAAAACACAAATATGTTGCTGCATTGCAAAAAGATTAAAAACATTTGTTAAGATTACACTTTCCATGGCATTTCTCGCAAGTCCCCCCATGGAATTCTTCTCCATAACATAAATTTGTGCATCCTATAAAAGGGCACAATCATGTAAGGTTAAATCACAATGTACACAGTAAGCGGGGCCCAGAATTTATGACTTGTACCCCATTTTGTAATGGCAACCCCCTAATCTTGCACAAATCTGGATTCTGGGTTTATTTTCCACCAGATACACCACCTGCCTACAATGCACTGATCCATATTTATTTCCACGCCGAGCAAATGAAGCACATTAAAAGGGAAGGTATACTGCACTTTTCTATTTGCATCAGTGTGCACTGACACGTAATACTAGATCAGTATTTTTCAGAATCAAAATCTCAACGTTGGTAGACCATGGTGAAGGACTGCTAAGATCTGACACTAATGCCTCAAACTGCAGACAAGTATGTGCCTGTAGGGGTTAACAGCACCCAAGCTTATACTCGGCAGTTCATAGGTATGAATGGGAGTGCACGGCACATGTGTTGGCCAGAATTTGAAGCCACTACGTGATTTAGTAAACAATATCTCGCTGGATCAGGTACAGCTGAGAATATGCCTGGGAGGTTGGGATGGGGGCAGGTGGGCCTATCATCCCAACTGTACCAGAGGTGCAGGGGCTGACTGGCAACTTTTAGCCCAGGGGGCAAGTACAACCCAGAGGCCCATGGTGCAGCAACTTGGCCCCCCTCCTGCTCTACCTCTTCCCTGCCTTCTCTCCGCCCCTGTCTGCCACTTTTGCCATCCTTTTAACAGTAGTGTGAATGTATTTATCGGTTTATCTGTATTGGGGACTACAAATCCCAGCAATAGATTATACAGCACAATGCAGAATACCACCAGCTATAGAGGACTACAAGTCCCAGCAAAAGTACGTTATAGCTTGTGGAATTCCACATTGCGCTGTATAATGTATTGTTGGGACTTGTAGACTTGCAGCTTCTGAGAAGATACGCTGGCGAAGGCGGCTGCGCATTTTGCATCGCTCCCGCTACGTTAATAGCGTATCTTCTCAGAAGCTGCACACAGCACGCGCCAGTTTAAGTAGTAACCAGCACGCGCCGTATGCCGCTTCCAACAGCGTGGGAGACGGGAGGCCGCACTTTTGGTGGATGCAGGGATCAGGTGAATATATTTAAAAAAATAAAAAAAAAGTTTGGTTTATGCTCCCGGATTTTGTTTAAAAAAATGTTGTCACCTTACCTTGGCCTGGTGGTCAGTGGGGGGCTCCATGGACCCTGGTTGTGGGGGATGGGATCAGAGCCGTGTCAGATGCGGGGGTCAAGAGGCCCTTCGCGGTAGGATCAGAGAGGCCCGGGGGGCAATTGCCACCCTGCCCCCCGACTCAGTCCGCCCCTGCAGAGGTGCATCTATACTTTACAGTTTAGGTTAGGGTGAAGAGGTCAAGGGTTAGAGGGTTAAAGCCCAAGTGAACTTTCAATTTTAAACAGTTAAATACATTCCAGGTGCCCCAAAGCAAAAGGAATTCAAAGTCTTGCAGTACATTCTCTTTGGAAAGCAGTCACAGCAGATAAGTCTCTCACCATGCTGTAAAGAAGGACCTCTCCATGTGGAAACAGTGGTGTCTCTACAGAGGTCTGACATGCACCCTGCTGAGTCAGACCTATAGCTCTATAATCTATAATGTCTTAACATTAATGTTCTCTGAAAGCACCCCCAGCCAACCTAGAAGATCCTTAGTCCTGCACTAGGCAGCAGAGAAGACCTTCTGATTACGAATCTGCTTGCAGAGCTCTAGGTTTGATTCAGCAGGAGTGTGTTAGGCTGCTGCCAAGGGACTGGTGCACACACACACAGCTTTTCTTTCTCCGGAGCCTAGTGTTGGATAGAGGATTTGATATGGGGGCGGGGGGATTCCTTTGCAGAGACAAATAATGGTAAGACATTGAATGCAAGAATTAGTCAACTTCTTCAGTAAAAGGTATGTTTATACCTCTTTAGAGGATGCCAGGCCAAGTCCAAATGTACATGTTTAGTGATGGGGTCAGGGTAACAGATGGTAATAGTGTAGAGGTCAGAGGTATTTTAGGTTAGTGTGTCATTCTGACACGTTTTCATTGACAAACCCATAACGAATGTACCTACCAGTCAAAGTGAGTACAACAGGCAGACCGGAATAACTCAGACTGGCCATGCAGCATTATGCACAGAATCAAATAGGGGAATAAAGGGATGAGGCTTAGCAGTCTGATATTGCAGTTGTACTGAAGAGTAGCAGCCAAGAAAAACTGGCATTTTTATACGTAAAAACTAACTTATAGGATAGAAAATAATGTATATGGTGCCATTGACTTTAATCTTTCTTCTATTTTTGATTTCACGTCAGTTATTTAAATCAGGTATGTCAGCATGGCAACATATGCTAAAGAATAACTATGACAACCGTGTGACAATTTCATATTCGAAAATGTCAAAAATCCATGCGGCTCTCCTTGTCATTTAGTTTCTCCTTGTCTCTTTCAGGATACAGTTTCTGGAGGCTGAAGCAGAATGGTAGGGATTTGAATAAGTAAATAATGAAAGGTGTCAAAACAAAATGATTTTTTGGTTTAACACATTTTCATTGTCCCATTGTTACATTCAAAGCACGTGTCAGACAAGAAAATCTATTATTTAAAACTTAATATATTCCATTTTCTAAAAATATATTCCATTTTCTAAATTGCCATAAAAGTAAATCTGTCATTTCTTTGATTTATTAAATATACATTCAGTGAATGCACCATTCCCGTGAATGCACCATTCCCGTGCATATAATACAGTCAATTTAAAGGTTTCATAAACCTCATTTGTAAATAGTTTTTTTGTTTTTTAAATATATTGGTCAGTGGACACTCCTGTTCATTTTGTGTGCTCTGTATAATATCAATGGATGTGCCTATTCATGTCATGTGCTCTGTATAGGGACATACAGAACATTAGGCATGCCTATCCATGTTATGTGTTTTGCATGGGAATGTACAGTTTGACAGTGCCTATTCTTGTTGTGGTTTTGTCAGAAGAACCTACAAGACAAGAGAGTTACCTAGCTGCCATTGTTCTAATTGTTCCATGAAAGGGAGGCCATGATCCCAAATTTTCACTTAAAGCGAGAACCATTACTGCAACCAACTATTCTAATAAATCAGCACTATCTTGATGGTTGCATAGTAAGCTTGCTACCCAAAAGATTTTATTATGGGGTGAAGGGGAAATAGGCTAGATCAGAGTTGTATCTAGGGTCCTAATAGACCAGGTGCACTTCTGGACACACAGAATAAAATCCTGAGGTGCTGGTAGGATAACATGAGGACTGTTATGGATCAAACCAGAGCCTGAAGGTGGCTATACACTATACAAGATTGGTACATTCTCTTTACAATCTCCTTTAGAAATACCAAATCTATGCAATATGAAGCCAAACAATCTATTCAATTTGTATCAAAGGAGTCTGACCTTACACTACATAGTTCATAGTAGCTCAAAAAAGATTGTACAATCTGTATAGTCAGTTTTAGACTAATACTGTATCAACTGAACAAAAATTAAATTGGTCCAAAAACTGTTATGTCACATTATGATGACACGAGTAAAATAAGATTAAATAATTAATGGAAAAAAAGTGGATAAATTACACAAGCTTCCCAAAAAATTGATTATGCATAAAAATGTATCACTAAAATAGACAAAAACCTATGAATTGGATTTGGATATGGCAGCTCAAACCCCCAGCCGACGAATACTTGCCACATCAGTATAACCATGGTCTCTGATTGGTTTGCTTTAAGTCCTAACTCAGCTCACACACTGGGGCTAGCTATGGCTTTGAAGGGGGCGTGCCCCGGAAAACATGTCATCCAAGCTACAGCTTCCAGTTTCTAAAAATTGTTGTAACCTGCAGTATTAGAAGTAAGGAACGCGTTCCATTCCTCATATTGGATTTGTGGCACGTCTTCCAACTCCGGGCTTATGAAAGCTGGATTATCACTGAACGTTTGTGAGTACATTTACTTGTTTTAAGATCTTCTTAATAAATGGTTTTACACAGAGGTCTACTTTGTATATTTTAGTGACATATGTCGTGGGAATCCCTGATCCCTCCTTAGGAGCAGCCCCCAAAACCTTGTGGAAGTACATGTAACTGATCAAAACCGCTGGGATCCTGAGTAGCGCAGAGAGAGACTTTTTTGTCGCTATAAAATGTATCATCTTCATATCCAAAAGGAGAGCCGGGGCACTCAGGAGAAGTGAGTGCAAGTGTCCTAGGTGCCAGGGTGTAGCAACACCCCTGGGATTGATCCTCTGCCTCAACTTTAAACCACTTAAAAAATGGTGGATGAGGGTACAGTAGTTAACTATGTGTATCACAGTTATGTGCTGCAGGAGACAGATGTGGCTGGGAGGCCAAAGATCTCAGGAGTAGGGATGAAGCGAAGTATTTTAGTGCCTGCACTTCACTGAGGGGGCAGGGGGTGTCAGTGAACAACTTCATTAAAAGTCAAACTGCCCTTGGAAGTTTGAAGCTCCAAAAATAAAGTGATACTAATCTCAAAAATATATTCAAGTACCTTAATTAACAAAAATGTAACTTGAGTATTACTCAGCTGTGGATCCTCAAATCATCTCTGAATTGGTGCCGACACCGTCGTTCCTTCTGGAGGGGGGCTACTTTTGTTCTCCATGGTCCCTGTGTGTGTTGTAAAGTATTTACAGTTCCAAGATCCCTACCATGATGGAATACAATCTCATGTTTAGTTTACTAATTTGTACTTAAGTTATAGTCCATCACAGGGGCAAGCTTGGAGCGGTGACTTCCTTTACAACACACACAGGGACCATGAGGTACAAAAAGGAAGGACAGTGACAGCATGAATTCAGAGATAATTTGAGGATCTACAGTTGAGTGATACACAAATAAGATTCATTATTGTTCATAGGGTGCTTAATGGATTTTTAAGATTTAACACCTGAGTTTAGTGTCACTTTACCTAACACCTTTGTCACTAGATGAATCCGGTATGTGGTCAGTAGCATTTCGGCATTAGGCTTAACAATAATTTACCTAAACATTTAAAACAAAAACAAAACAAAAAAAGAACAGTATATGGAAGAATATATTTTGCGTGAAAAGTTCTCCTGATTTTTCAACCCTCTCCTAGTGATGCAATGTCAGCCAATTAACTCCAAGATGGTATAAGCAGGATTGTAATTACTTCATTCTCAGTTTTTTCTTTTAGCTCTTCTATTAAATATTCTGCACTACCTTAGAGAAAACAATTCATTTTAGTGACAAGCTCTGCAGTGAAAGTGTTACTTACGCCCACACCTCCCTGAGAATGAGGCTTTTGGTTTACAAAAGATCTATCCCACTCATTTTTTCTTTTTAAGTATGGTGAAAAAGGGCACGGCAAGGTTCAGCAGAGCAACAACTCCTTCAATAAAATCCCACCGGAGCAAAAGCTCTTCAAGAAAAAAATTCCAGAAGGATTAAACCAACAATGCAGCAAATTGTCTCATAGAGAGGTGTACTTGGAAAACTCATTATAGCTGAACAAAATCACAAAACGTTTAAACACAACATGAAGGATTTATTTTGAAATACAAAAAATGAAAACAAAAACCACAGTGATGCAGCAATGTGAAAAGGTAAAATCTAATTGGTGGTCAGGTGTGCATTTGTTGTTGATGGGAACAAATGGCACAATAGGTGTTTCCGATTATACAGTTCTCCACACCTGTGAATCATGGGGCATACATGTAATATACTTGACCTAGGTAATAACACATTGTGAATGGTTAACAGGAAAAGATGGGGGAGGCTGTAGTAAGACACTGCAGACAGTGGAGAGAATTACACATGGATAGCAGCCAATAATGTGCAAGCTGGAGTGGGATTCAGTTATAGGCATCTTGTATATTTATTTCTTTATTACAGGTATTTATATAGCGCCGACAATTTACACAGCACTTTACATGGTTGCACATTCAGCATCAGTCCCGACCCTCAAGGAGCTTACAATCTAAGGTCCCTATCTCACATGCATACAAAGAGGGCCAACTTTGAGAGCAGCCAATTAACCCACCAGCATGTCCTTAGAGTGTGGGAGGAAACCGGAGTACCCGGAGGAAACCCACGCAAGCACAGGTAGAACATGCAAACTCCTTGCAGATAGTGACCTGGGCGGGATTCGAACATTGAGTGCTTGCTTCTTAGTTCACCAAACTGGAGCAGATTTTGCCTGATGCAAGAACTTAAGGGTTATGCTTACACGTCTGTCGAGAAAATCTATGGGTGGGCCAGATATAAAACTTCTGTGTCGGCCGTGTTGTAGGACCACAGTTCCACTTTAGGGCTGAACTACATCCATGTTACACTCCTGGAGTTGAATTTATTGTACACTAGCAATGCTTTGAACATGAAGGGGGGGGGTTGCAAGTGCTGTAGTACGAGTAAGGAGGTGGGGGTGAGTGGAGCATTAGGTTCAAGGGCATTAGGTTTCAGCAGGCACAGGGTTACAGCAGGAGTGAAGGGGGTTGGCAGCTGTGGTAGAGAGAACGAGGGGTGGGTTGATGCAGTGTGGAGGCATGTAGGATTTGATTGTTGACCTTGTAGCCCTATCAAAGGGGGATAGGGCTGAGGAGAATCAATCTCTGCAAGGTTTTGAATCATCCGTGATGGACAACAAAAAGAAAAAAAAGAAGACTCCTCTGCATGGAGTTTAGAGTGCGTTTCTGGGTTCCTGTTCCCAAGGATATGTTCCTATCAAAGCAAAATGTAGTAATCCCACAGTGCAGGGAACCAAAACAAACCTGGGAAGAAGCACAGTGTAGTGCATAAATACCTAAGGGTAAGGCTGAAGGAGGTGCCTAAAACAAGGGTCTAGACTCTAGAGTGAAAGCTTTGGACCTGGAGGACATCTAACATAGTACACGGAGGTCTGGAAAGCAGCACAATGCAGAGCCCAGTGCCCGATGGTCACATTCCAAGCTAATCCCACAATCTTTGGTCCCGTGGGGTATGGGTATGGCCATCAAAGCTACTGCTGAAGATACACCAATCCATATAGATGTTCTATAGAAACTAGCTCAAGCACAGCTGAGGAAAAAAGACATCCAACCTCTTAAGATACTAGGAAAAAACTGAAGTATGATGGATGGAGGAGAGGTTAAACAGGGGCTGGCTTAATGTTTTTTTGTTTCTAAATACCCCAAACTCCTGTAGATGGCAGTATATTCCAACGGTTTAAGAATTTCTACAATGTCTGTGTTTCTCAAATGGACAATAAAAGAAAAGTAGTTTCATCCATCATTTCTGCTAAAAAGTCCACATGGAAAATATGCATGCAGCATTAGCTACACAGTGCATATTAATAATGTATCAGCATAACTGACGCTTTGGTCTAAATTCATTACTTTCAATTCCTCAGAGTCTATTTTTCTAATATTTAAACTGAAGTCTGCGTTCGCCTGGGCTGAAGCTGAAATTTGCCTTTATATAATGCTAAAAATACTGCACAAACGAATGAAATTGCAGCTTGGCACTGCAGTACCTCGATATGGGCTCAACGTGCAAAAACATTGGGGTCACCACAGAGAAGAAAAAATTGTCTCTGAGGCAACTGTAGAGAAAGAAAGCATGCAATGTCTATCTGCAAGGCGGGTTGGAGTGCAATTCATGTAATCTGCGTTGCAGTAGAGAATATGGTAACGCAATACCATAGTGTGAATGGGCCCTTAGAGGTAACCGGCACTGAGAGAAATACCGTATATACTCGAGTATAAGCCGTCCCGAATATAAGCCGAGGTAACTAATTTTAGCCAAAAAAACTGGGAAAAAGTATTGACCCGAATATAAGCCGAGGGTGGGAAATGAGGCAGCTACTGGTAGATAGATACCATTAAAATACATTAATATTTATTTAAAAGAAAAATAACCTAGCTCTGTAAGTGGAAAAGGGGGTACAGGGCTACATATCATGTACTACGGATCATTTAACCCATTCATATTAGCAGAGGATAATTGTAAATCTATTGTTCAGTGCACTCTATATGTAGTATATAGTACATGTACATATAGAGTGCCTGCAACAATACATTTACAATGATCCTCTGCTAACATGAATGGGTTAAATGATCCATAGAACAGGGCTACATACAGATCATTTAATACATTCATGTTAGTATAATTGTAAATGTATTGTCTGCACTGTATTAGCAGTATATACTCTATATACTCGAGTATATATGGTAAGAGGCTGTCGTTGCTGATTGCTCCTTGTGAAAATAAATAAATACATCAGGCTCTTGTATGTGGCCAAGGTTAAATGGCACGCCATACCATAAAACTTCACCTCTGTAATCCCAAAGCAAGAAGAGCACAATGCACATTTCAAAAGCACACTTCATGCAAGAACACCACACAAAAGAAGCACTGCTCCTCCACGGCTCAGGAAAGGAATGAGCTGGGTGTTTGCTGCTGGGAGCATGTCCTGTCTTCAATATGAGCCCATACAAAACAGAAAAAAAAGCTGGCCGCACACCGGATTCCACTGGGATATTTTTTTAAAGCTTGTACCACAGCGATGGTGTCCCGCCCAAGGTCCACCCCCTCTGCCATGTTTCACCAAATCATGGGCTTAGACATAGAGATATCTCTACAGGCAAGCCCATGACATGGTGCAACACATCAGAGGGGGTGGAACCCGGTGCGTGGCCAGCTTTTCTTCTATTTGTATGGGCACACATTTTATATACAAGTCAGCGGTGACACTTAAATCACTTCAGTCTTTGCAATCTGATCTCCCTGCTATTCATGTTTATATCATACATTATATTTTATTTAAAAAAAATTACAAACTGCATTTTTTTTTATAACTGTATAGTATATAAAACTCTTCTACTGAAATCTGACTTTAGTGCTCGTTCACACCACAATGCATGGCGACTCATAGCAAAAACGTGTGTGGGCTGCTGTGTGTCATTTCACATTCTGCCATGCTTTGTGTTGTCATAACAGTACCTGCTTTTGTCTTTTCTTTTACAAATCTTTAAAATGTTAATTGTATGCACTGCAGTATTTTGACATGCTTGGAAGCATGTTGTATGTACTCTATACCTGCATCATTTTATTGCAATGCACTAATTGGCATTTTGCCTTGTCTTTGGGTTGAGACTGCGCTGGGCAACTCTTCCCAACACGGGATGACAAGGGTATATGTAAAGCCCATTATATTTTTTATTTTGGATACAATAGCTAATAGTTACCTTTTTAAAGCCATCTGTGTCCCTTTGGGCAGATTGTCCTTCACTTTTTGTCCTGTAGATACAACAGGAAGTGAGCAAGAATCTCTCCAATGTGTCCCCATTAGAAGATGTCTCCATAAAGTGGACCTTCAACTTTCGAACCGCCCTCTTGCCTCTATTCTCTCCTAGATAAGGGACGTGTCTGGCTTCTCTGCAGCCTCCTCGGATATCAACGTCACATATCCCTGGAGGCTGCAGGCTTCCCCACAATGCCGGGATGATGCAACAGGTGCCCCGTCATTAGCGGGCCAGTAGCAAGAACCCAGAAGAGATAGCTGCCCCCCTGATGATTTACAAGAGGAAGATGGCAACATGGGATGAGACCTGCAGGAGGAGAACAGTTCAGGAGAAGAAGACAGCGCTAGATGCGCTGGGCGTGCAAGTACATTTATAGAAACAAGAGTAAGCGTAATGGCGTTAGAGATAAAAAAAAGTTTTGATTTAGCTTTTTCAATAATAGTCGTTCAAGCAGTTCCAATAAAAAAAAACAAAAACACAACATAATCCGAATCCTGCTGAATATAAACAATTAAACTACAGTATATATAGTTATAAAAACTAAAAAGGTGTAAAGAAAAATTGTGCATTTCTGCAAAACAAGACAGATTGAAGGAATAAAACAGTAAATAACAAAATTGCACTAACATTTTTTTTATCACCTGATCGATTTCTAAAGTGAAAATATTGTTAAACGTCTGTCATGTGTGGAGATTCCTAATGTATATTCCTATATGTGATTCAAATTCATATCCATGTATCCTCATTGTTTTAATGTTTATGTTACGTGTGTGATGGTGTGCCCTGTGTGTAAACTATCTTTGAAAGCTTTTATAACTTTGAGTTTATTATTTCTCATCTAGCTTTAAAAGTCTAGCTTTACATTTATGTTAAAAGGGAGCACTTAGCAAGAGTTATCACCATGTAGACTCAAGCTGGCCACTGTTAGAATTTCTTTGTCAGAACATTCAATCTTTCCATCGAGTCAACAAATTTTGTTCTAAAGCTCCTAAAAATTTCACGCAGCCCGGCTACTTGAATGGAATCCCAGACATAATAAAACAGGTTTCTTCTGTGCCTAGCACATTACATGTGCATTACAGTAAGTACACCTTTCCCGAAAGGAAATTACATTCACAGCTAGAATTTCCTTAGTTCAGTTTACAAAAAAAAAAAAATTCTATCCAGCTCCTTCAACTTTTCTCATCAGCATGATCAAAAACAAAATGCTGATTCGACTCCACTAACCTTTACAAAATTGAAGAATGTTATAAAAATGGAAATATTCAAAATTAAATTCTACCGGTGTATGGCTAGCTTAACCACCTCCCGCCCATGGCCGTTCCTGAACGGCCGGATGGGTGCCTTATAGGAGCAGGAGGGCGTCCTAAGATGTCCTGCCCCTCCCCCCACTTGTGTGCGGCGCTCAGCGCGCACACGAGTGGGGAACTGTTGCAATGTAAATAGCCAGCGATGGCTGTTTACTTTCAAGCGATTGGGCGTCTCAAGAGACGCCCGATCGCTTGCAGTAGCTGCGGGTGTGCGCACCCCCTGTACCCCCCTCGCTGCCAGTCCAGAGATCCGCTGTGCCCAGTGTGGCTGGGACCGCAACGGAGACGGTGTCAGAGGAGATCAAAGGGAGCTCAGTACACCAACTCCCTTTGATCTCTTCTCGGTCCCCGAATGCAGGAAGTGATGTATTATTACATCACTTCCTGCATTCAGTGTCACTCTCCGGTACAGAACACCTGTGAGAAGCAGATATCTGCTTCATCAGGTTCTCTGGGGGTCCCTAGGTGACATTAGGGGTCTTAGAGACTCCTGATGTCTCCATAAAGCAGACCCGTCATGTGAATTGGCTATCGCATAGGGGATTTTTTAGTCCCTTATGTGATAGCAATAAAGTTGTGTAAAAAAAAAAAAAGTTGAAAAAAAAATAAAGCATAAAAAAATAAATACAGCTAAGAAAAATAGTCACAAATAAAAAAAAATGACACACGCAAACATGCATTAGGTGCGCCAACGACGATTCCGCCTATTGTGCTGCACATGTTACATATCGTCGCGAACGTCGGTATGAGAGCAAAAATTTTAGGGCCATGAATTACTGGTAACATTAAACTGATGAGCGGTAAAAGCTTTTAAAGTGCCATCAATGGCCAATTTTGGGTGTGGTCGTTTTCTGCAATTTTGCGGGCACGCGCAATTTTAAAGCTCAACAAAAAACTGGGGTGATAATAAATGTTTCATAACATTTCATAGGGAAACAGGCTTTGTCACAAAATTTACGGTACTTTTTGTGTTATATAGTAGAAAATATAAACCCGAGTGGTGATTAAATACCACCAAAAGCTCCATCTGTCCCCAAAAAATGGTTAAAAATTTGTTTCAGGACAGCGTTGCATGACGGAATAAACGTCAGTCAAAGTTCTGCAGCGCTGAATACTGAAAACTGAAAAATGGCCAGAAAGGGGTTTAACACCCAGGTCTTCAAGTGGTTGAGGATGTATTCAGGCAAAGAGTATAGCACAGTACACAATCCCTCATTCGTTGGCATTTGTGCCAGGCTGAAAATGGCATGCAGCATATAAACTGAGCACAGACCAGAAGCAGCATGGTATTTAGTTTCATAGCCAGTGGACTGGCTGAATCTTGGGTGCATAGAAGATCAGATGGGTATGTATCTACCCAAGTCACAGTTTATATAGAGGCCATAGTGCAAAACTAAAACATGTTTGTGGCTGCAATTGCAGTCCTCAACTTATGTCAACTGTTTAATTGCGTCACAGGTTACTAAGAGCCAAGCAGGGAGATACTGTATGTAAGGGCCATACACATCTCCCTGCCCAGGGAGCAACCTGGGACACTCTGGCTGGCATTTTGCCCGGTTCTCTGCACCCAGGGCTGGAGCCAGAAGCCCTCCGGTTAGTGTGCACCACCAGCAAACATCACCTCCACCCTGAAAAGGCTAGGGACACCCCTGTTCACATCTATTAAATTTATGAGATGTCCTTGGCAATTGAAGCGCTATTACACGCCTAATCAAATTCAAAGTCAGGCTTGTAGTGAGTGGGAGTGGTTACTTTGTAAGCGGATAGACCGAGCATAGATGTACTGTACATAGATAAGCTTATAAATAGGGACAGATCTCAGGGCGGTCATCAGCAATATGGTGATAGTCACTAAAAAGCCAAAAGCAGGCAGATCATGGAATAGTGGTACAGTCTGCAGAACTGTAAGCCCTGAAATGGTTTTCTTCTCCTCACTATATGTGGCCATGTACTAACGCTGGGAATGGCAGTTAATAAAAAGCAGTACACATGTTTCAGCTGTCTGACAGGAGATACATACATACATGCAGAAAAGTAAAATACAGCATCTGCCCGTTATTCCTTTAGGAGTTACAATACATACAGAAAAGAAATACAGCATCCGCCCGTTATTCCTTTAGGAGTTATAATACATGCAGGATTAATAAAAGGATACTTTACTAGTGGAAATGGAAGTGTATCACTTTAGGTATCACCTCATAACACTATTCATATAAGCTATTCATTGTTCATCTGCAAGCCGGCATCCTGGCAGCCATAATTGTGTAAGCCCCACAAAAGTAACATCTTGTCTCAGCGGTGACAGGTAAAATGTTATAAAGGTCCATAACCAAGCCGGTGATGGCCTACAGCGTGGAAGAAATCAATGAGGGATTACAAAATTCATGTCGAAAGATTTTACCAGCTCGAAAGTTCTGACAAAATAGGGGAAACTAGCCTCTGACATAATGCAGTAAGCAGTAGGGTTCCTTCTGTAGCGCGAGCTAAAACACTCCGTCAGTTCTTATAAATGCTTCTGAACAAGCTGTCTATACAGCAATTTAATAGCCGGGAGAAAAAAAAAAACCCATCCTGATGTCTCCATAAAGCAGACCCGTCATGTGAATTGGCTATCGCATAGGGGATTTTTTAGTCCCTTATGTGATAGCAATAAAGTTGTGTAAAAAAAAAAAAAGTTGAAAAAAAAATAAAGCATAAAAAAATAAATACAGCTAAGAAAAATAGTCACAAATAAAAAAAAATGACACACGCAAACATGCATTAGGTGCGCCAACGACGATTCCGCCTATTGTGCTGCACATGTTACATATCGTCGCGAACGTCGGTATGAGAGCAAAAATTTTAGGGCCATGAATTACTGGTAACATTAAACTGATGAGCGGTAAAAGCTTTTAAAGTGCCATCAATGGCCAATTTTGGGTGTGGTCGTTTTCTGCAATTTTGCGGGCACGCGCAATTTTAAAGCTCAACAAAAAACTGGGGTGATAATAAATGTTTCATAACATTTCATAGGGAAACAGGCTTTGTCACAAAATTTACGGTACTTTTTGTGTTATATAGTAGAAAATATAAACCCGAGTGGTGATTAAATACCACCAAAAGCTCCATCTGTCCCCAAAAAATGGTTAAAAATTTGTTTCAGGACAGCGTTGCATGACGGAATAAACGTCAGTCAAAGTTCTGCAGCGCTGAATACTGAAAACTGAAAAATGGCCAGAAAGGGGTTTAACACCCAGGTCTTCAAGTGGTTGAGGATGTATTCAGGCAAAGAGTATAGCACAGTACACAATCCCTCATTCGTTGGCATTTGTGCCAGGCTGAAAATGGCATGCAGCATATAAACTGAGCACAGACCAGAAGCAGCATGGTATTTAGTTTCATAGCCAGTGGACTGGCTGAATCTTGGGTGCATAGAAGATCAGATGGGTATGTATCTACCCAAGTCACAGTTTATATAGAGGCCATAGTGCAAAACTAAAACATGTTTGTGGCTGCAATTGCAGTCCTCAACTTATGTCAACTGTTTAATTGCGTCACAGGTTACTAAGAGCCAAGCAGGGAGATACTGTATGTAAGGGCCATACACATCTCCCTGCCCAGGGAGCAACCTGGGACACTCTGGCTGGCATTTTGCCCGGTTCTCTGCACCCAGGGCTGGAGCCAGAAGCCCTCCGGTTAGTGTGCACCACCAGCAAACATCACCTCCACCCTGAAAAGGCTAGGGACACCCCTGTTCACATCTATTAAATTTATGAGATGTCCTTGGCAATTGAAGCGCTATTACACGCCTAATCAAATTCAAAGTCAGGCTTGTAGTGAGTGGGAGTGGTTACTTTGTAAGCGGATAGACCGAGCATAGATGTACTGTACATAGATAAGCTTATAAATAGGGACAGATCTCAGGGCGGTCATCAGCAATATGGTGATAGTCACTAAAAAGCCAAAAGCAGGCAGATCATGGAATAGTGGTACAGTCTGCAGAACTGTAAGCCCTGAAATGGTTTTCTTCTCCTCACTATATGTGGCCATGTACTAACGCTGGGAATGGCAGTTAATAAAAAGCAGTACACATGTTTCAGCTGTCTGACAGGAGATACATACATACATGCAGAAAAGTAAAATACAGCATCTGCCCGTTATTCCTTTAGGAGTTACAATACATACAGAAAAGAAATACAGCATCCGCCCGTTATTCCTTTAGGAGTTATAATACATGCAGGATTAATAAAAGGATACTTTACTAGTGGAAATGGAAGTGTATCACTTTAGGTATCACCTCATAACACTATTCATATAAGCTATTCATTGTTCATCTGCAAGCCGGCATCCTGGCAGCCATAATTGTGTAAGCCCCACAAAAGTAACATCTTGTCTCAGCGGTGACAGGTAAAATGTTATAAAGGTCCATAACCAAGCCGGTGATGGCCTACAGCGTGGAAGAAATCAATGAGGGATTACAAAATTCATGTCGAAAGATTTTACCAGCTCGAAAGTTCTGACAAAATAGGGGAAACTAGCCTCTGACATAATGCAGTAAGCAGTAGGGTTCCTTCTGTAGCGCGAGCTAAAACACTCCGTCAGTTCTTATAAATGCTTCTGAACAAGCTGTCTATACAGCAATTTAATAGCCGGGAGAAAAAAAAAAACCCCACAGCTAAACGCAATACAATGAAGTTGTAAATTAGAGAGAGAGGGGGTTGAGAGAGAGAGAGAGAGAGAGAGAGAGAGAGAGAGAGAAATGTATTCAAATACTTATTAACAGCTTTCTTGAAGAAAGGGTCAGATATTTTTTTCTTGCGCCATAGCTTGTCAAATTTTGTTTACAAAAGAAGCTGTGTGCGCTAAACATAAAAAAGAAACAAAGAAATTGTAAATTAGAGAGAGAGAGAGTTGAGAGAGAGAGAGAGAGAGAGAGAGAGAGAGAGAGAGAGAAATGTATTCAAATACTTATTAACAGCTTTCTTGAAGAAAGGGTCAGATATTTTTTTCTTGCGCCATAGCTTGTCAAATTTTGTTTACAAAAGAAGCTGTGTGCGCTAGTTAAATGCCAGACGTAGCTTGCTCTATGGTTATAGAATACTACCCAAAATTCAGATCTCCATTTTGAGTAGAAGTTGATACAGCTGGGTATTTACAACTCTCCAGTACCCTGCTGGCACAGCGGTTCTCAACCTGTGTAAACCCACATTTGTCCTGGTACATTAAGTCACGACCCAAAAATAATTTCACGTTCGCGGTGATACCAAACATGTGTGGCACAAACGTTGTTTAAGTGCACATGCATGCTCCACGTGCGCATGTTTATTCACAGGCAGATGTTGGGGAAGGCAGGGTTGGTTTTTTTTTTTTTTTTTTATTATTTTTTACATTTTTTTTCACTTAACTTTTGCTATCACAAAGGAGCCCCAATAAGGTCACGTTAGAAACACTTGGGGCCCATTCACGCCGGATCCGTTGTAATACATTTTTCAACGGATGCGAACGGAAGAGCCCTAAAATTCAGAGTTAGGACTTACCGGTAACTCTATTTCCATAATAGGTCTAGTTCACACCGCTCAATTGCGTTATGCTGTGCTAAAAAAAGTAAAACATGCATTACTTCTTTTTAGCACAACGTAATGCAACGGATCTGATGAAACTACCCCCAGACTTATTCATCTGATCACAACACAATCAGAAGGGAATCGGAAAGGTACAATTACAAGTCAAAAGGACCTTCTGTTGACTTGCGATTTCCTTCCAATTTTGAAGAGAATGCCCTCTAAGGGAACTTTTTGATGGTGTGGGTGTGGTTGGGGATTTTTTAAACTAGTTTTCAAACTTTTAAATAATTATTTACATTCAATCTTGATTTATTTTTTCAATAACTTTATTTAGCGAAAGAATCAAGAAATACAGACATTTTGCACAGTTCAATCAGATTGCATGATGCACAATTTTTTGGAAATGAACAAGCTCGATAAGGTAGTCGGATATGAATTCTAAGTAATAACTGTGTAAATAAGCTTCAAAACGGTTTGACATTAAATGCTTCAGTTTGCATCTGGAGCCGAAACTACTACAGCTGATAACTACTGTGTTGGGCTCTCGGCAATATAAACTAACACACCAAATAAATTATATATTGAAGTCGATTCCAATTTTTCACTTTTTTTTTTTTTTACAATTAATGAAGCAATCCCAACATCTTTACTTCCGCTCAGCATAAAAAAAGTCATATCATACCAGTTCATATTTTTTGTAATTTCTCAATCGTATAATATTCTAGCATGAGCACCACTCTTCCAGAATATTACACAAGAATATTTCTGATTTCACTATATCAATCAATTTGCCATCTGATTAATAGTGAATATAAGAACCGAGCTATCTAATGGGAAAGTCTTTTCATATTTCCTTCTCTATCAGAGAGGGGATAATGGGTTTTGACACCTAACATACATGAGAGCAGCTGTTGTTGCATCCTTAATGAACAGATATCCTCTAAAGGAAAAAGAATATTTTAGGCTCCAATCCAAACCTGGACGCAAATGCCAAATCGATTTATTGTTTTAAAAAAAAAGGAAAAAAAAGGAGGACAACTGGTTGCATTGCCATCACTGTTAAAGTAGATGTAAACCCTAACTGAAGAACATTTAATTTGCAAAAAGCTTTATGTATCCTAAATTACTGCCTTAAAAAAAAAAAAAAAACAACTTCACCTTATTTATTCCTTTTCTGCATCTCAGTACTGCAGACCTCCTTGCAGCTACTAGTGATGGGCCGAGTGTTCGATTCGAACATGAGTTCGAATTGAAGATCGGCAGTTCGAGCGCCGAACTTTATGGGATGTTCACGGTTTGTTCGACGGCGGACATTCCATAATTCAAAATGCCCACTGAAGCTCTGATTTGTTTAAGTCTTGCACCTGACCATAAGTCAGGTGCAAGACTTTGCCCAATCAGGGCTCAGCAGAGGAGGGGCCTGAAGGAGTAAGTTCTCCATCAGGTCCCTCATGCTGATTTACAGCAGGCAGTGGGCGGGTGCAATAGCCAGCTTGCCATTGGCTATTGCATTTTACAATATCCAATAGCAGGCTGGGTATGGCTCCCAGCCCGCAATGAAGAGGCGGCAGGGGGGCGGGGAAGAGGAGCCACCAGATCTTAGACGAAGCCGACGGACCAGGGGACCGGAGGCCGGGACAGCAGCGGACGGACCAGGGAACCGGAAGCCGGGACAGCAGCGGACGGACCAGGGAACCGGAAGCCGGGACAGCAGCAGAGATAAGGGGGGCCACGAAGGCATGCAGCGAAAACACGGGGGTGTTCGGCCCATCCCTAGCAGCCACTACATGCACTCCAGTAATGTCCGCATGGCAATTTTAAGGCCGGGTTTCTTAATGCTAACAGTGGGACGTGCTTGCGTAGTGTGTGTTAGTTGGAAGCCTATGTGACAGAGTGACAACACAGGAGCACAGTTAAAGTGACATTAAATCTTAAAGATACATTCAAGTACCCCAACTATTAACAAACATGTATCTTATTTGCATCACTCAGTTGTAGATCATCAAATCTCTCAATTTGTGCTGGCACTGTCCTTCCTTCTGGAGAGTGGCTACTTTTGTTCCATGGTCCCGATGTGTATTGTAAAGTAGCCACTACTCCAAGCTTGCTCCTGTGATGGACTCCAATCTCAATACAAATTAGCAAAATAGAATTAAGAATTGCATAGAATTGCATGATTGATTGATTTATTTCTACCCTTTTTTTTTTTTTTTTCTCTTAGTTTATTTTTATTGTTTGTCTGATACAGGTGTCTCTGAACTCAATGGGTCTTACATAATGTGTCCCAATCTCTACATAGCAGCTATGACTTGGACCCCAATGCATAGTGATAGTACATACATATGTAACTGAATTGTTCTGTATTCTATTATCTTGTATCGAGACTGTTTTGTCTTTCATATGTTGTTCACTATATAACAAAAAAATTTCAATAAAATAAATATTGTTATGAAATTAGCAAAATAAACATGAGATCATAGTCCATCACAGGAGTGAGCTTGGAGTGGTGGCTACTTTACAACACACACAGGTAACAAAATTAGCCCCCCTCCAGAAGGAAGGACAGTGCCAGCACCAATTGAGAGATGATTTGAGGATCTACAGCCAAGTGATACAGAAATAATAAACATATTTGTTAACAGTTCGGGTACTTGATTGTATTTTTAAGATTTCATTCCTGAGTTTAGTGTAATTTTAAGAGACAAGGACAAAGTGTTGTCACCCTAAAACAGGATATAGTTGAACAGGGACCTTTGTGGCAGAATCACCAGGTATTATTTTATTGAAAGCTGCAGATTTAAAAACATGGAAAATGACTCTTGAAATCACATTAACATCTTTTAGTTAAAATGAGATTTTAGTGATTGTGTCTACATATACGTTAAGTCACAGTTCAACTATAAGCAGAATATCCTCATTTATAATTATTCATTCCACTATCCTATATATTAGTACAGGAAAAATTGCATCATAAAAGCAACTGCACCTCAAAAAGTTATCTACTGAAATTAATAGTCCAACTTCTACAAGATCTGTAATAAAGTAATCATAATTTAAAATGTATGGCACCATCTGTTTGGCTGAAACACCCACTGGGTTGTAATATTTCTTTCGGAGTCCAGTGGAAAGTTTTCCCACTGCTCTCCTAGCGCTGATAATCTCAGTCATTTTACATTATTCTCTAAAATGTAAAATATATGACAATGATGGGCGCAAGACAACATTGGCACAGAGCATCGGGTGGATATATCTGGGTATATTCCATGTCAAAATGGAATTTCCTAATATTTTACTAGCTTCCAAATGAACAATCTTTTGACAGCTTTAAGTGACACTAAATCAGGGAGTTAAATGTTAGAGAATTGTGAGGTGAGTGATTTTCACTCGCCTCATAGTTCTAGACGACCTGTGACAATGAGACTGTCACAGGTCGGCTCAGTAGATCGGGAGGTGAGCGAACACATACCTCTTGACTGGCACCCCAATGCACCTAGGCAACTCACATCACGATTACAATGCTTTACTGGCTCCAAAAAATAGTAATAAAACATAATAATAATAATAATAATAAATAATAATAATAATAATAAATGCACTTTTCTTTAAGTGTGCAATTATTTTTATTCTTAATAGATGGACTTTGCCTTTAAGGTCAAGACGAAGAATTAGAATTTTCATCTATAAAGCTTGTTATTTAAATAAGTGACTTTAAATAATAATTCAACAGTATCTGTGTTCAAACAAGTATAATGTATATACACACACACACATGGGAATTAGTCATTAGCTGTACTGTAAGACATAATGTAAAACAAACCTAGTGCACGCTTCCAGAGAACACACAGCAAGAGATAATCATAAATAAGGTGCCAATATGCACCGACAAGAATATTTTGCTACTAAGAAAATATATGTGAATGCAATGCGTTTCTCCACTAACTGGCATACACACTAATCAGCACACCAAGGAAAAGGGAAAAAACGGAAAGTACACAGCATGGGGTGACAAGACTGCGCAAATCACTGCTTGTTAGTATTCATAACCGAGCCAACACTTTGACAACTTTTCAATGTGAGCAGCAGTTACTGTACAAAATAAAACTGATTTTTATGAAGAATTATGTCACAGCAAACGTCTTGTAGCAGCAACAATGTACATTTGAAAATAAAAAGTGTTGCCGCTTGGATTCCAGGAGCATTTGGCCTCATGAATACAAGTGCCTGAAAGATGAAGAGTTCCTGGTTCCTACAGCAGTCAGTTAAGCTTTTCCCTTTCTGTACTGAGTAAAAAAAGGGAGAACCTGATCGCCGGCCACAGGCAATGAGAATTGATTTGTATTATTTAATAACATGGGGAAGGTTCTAGAGCTGCTCTCCTGATTGTATTGTTATTCCTGTCTTGGTGACAGGACAGGAAATAAAGAGATCTCCTCAATGGGGACACTGCAATAAAACTTAGCAAAGGCTTTTTCCACTCTACCATTTTTTTTTGGCCGTGCCTCCATTGGAGGGATTCTCTTCACTTTCAGTCCTGGCTGACAAGAGAAAGTGAAGGGAAAGCTCCCTGGACACAAACTGCTTTTAAGACCGGAGGTTCTAAAGCTGGCCATACACTGGTAGATTTTGTACGCATGTTCATATGAAATATCTCATCAGAATATTCGGTAGTGGCATCAGAAACTTGTACAATGGCGCTGAAAATTGTGTTTGGTTTTAACATTGGTTTTTGCACAGAATGGAGTTTCCCGATCGGAAACCACATTCACGGTTAGAATTTAATTTGTTCGTTTTTCCACCAATACGGTCAAAATCGATCGTTGATTTGACCCCATTAACCAATACAAAATTAAAAGAACATTCCAAACAAAATTCTACTTGTGTATGGCCAGCTTTAGGCTAGGTTCAGACCAAAGGGACACCCGGGATGTGCGTTCCCAGGACCGCACGATCGTGTGCTAGTGCACGCAGAGGGTGCCGCGCGGCCCCATTGATTTCAATGGGGTTACATCTGCGTGGCAATTGCTAAAATAAAAGGTAGAAGTTCTTTTTTTTGCGACACAATCGTGTTCAATTGCACACGTTGAATCTGCCCGGCGTGACTGGGGTGCCATTAGAAAATAATGGCACCTCCAGTGCAATTGGCTGTGGTGGGCGACTACCGTTACAATCCGCGCGGTTTTGCGCACGATTGCCACGCGGTCAGGAGAAATATTTTAGTGAAATAGATCTGTGTGTGCTATATTCAAAATATGTTATTTCCAAAATATTTAGGGCCCATTCAGACAAGCAAGCTTTGCTTAATGCACGACTGCTGGTGCACATTGACAGGCACATCACAATGTTTACTTTTTTGGTGTGAACTTTATTGAAATGTCATGAGCTGCATCACTTAAGTTTTAATCAGCAGAGCGGTGCAATTTTGTATTTTTTTTCAGTGCACACCACTGCAATGCAAGTTGCCTTGTCTATATGTTGGGGCTGCGCTGGAAAGAACCCAGCCCCAATGCTTCTGGTGTGAATGGGCCCTTTGGGATGATAGCACTTTAAGATTGTAAAGTGAATTAAGCTATATTCACCCCACTTTTCCTTGGTTCAAAAGGTATCCAGATCACGGTGAAGTGCGTGGTAGTTAGTCACATTCATTTGGACTTGAAGATACGTTGAATGTTGAAGATATTTTGCCACTTATCCATGTATCATTCTCAGTTCCTTAAAATTGATGACTTGTAGGTCTAAGGTCCTGTGAGTCATCACGTCCTATACAGTGTATTGGACACAAGTATGCAAAGGGAAATTCTATTGCTGGGGGGTGGGGGACGACAGGCTGCAGGGTCTGATCTAAGCAAGCTGGCTCTGAGGTTCAGGTGAGTATATCCTTGGTAATTTCATCCCTAAACCAAAAAGAGCACTTACCCTTGCAGTACGGAGGTAACCCCAGTGCAAAGGTTAAGATTATTTCTGCCTGGAGTTGTTCTGCAAGATATTGGTATTGATATATCACCAACAATTTATGCAGTGCATATTTTTTACATACAGTATGTACATTCACATCAGTCCTTGACCTCAACAATCTTACAATCTAAGGTCCCCATCACATGTACACACAGAAGGGTCAATTTACACAAGCGCCAATTAACCTACCAGTAAGTCTGAGTGCGGGTAGTAACCAGATTACCCAGAGGAAACCCATTCAAGTACAGGGAGAACATGCAAAAAGCACTCACCTCATAGTTTTCCTTTAAGTCAAAGACCATAATAAAGCCCTTATAGGAGGTTCTAATCCTTCCATTATCCCCCAGCAGGAGGCAAGTTGGCTGGATTTGGGCTTTAACCGATTCCACAGACTAGAAATCATTGTGTAATTTATTTATACACAAGTAGATAGATTTTACATCACTTGATCAAAATCTAAAATGGCTTATTGCAATTGCCTTTTCCATCAGTGTTCAAATTTTTGATGGACAGACTCTTGAGAAGTCACTCCTACAAATCATTTTTACATTAGCAGAACCTCCCAGTAAGCATTGCAGCCGGCACTTACAGCGTCTAAATAATTTGAAGACCAAACGTATACATTCACTTCTCTAAAAAGGTCAGGTGATAGAACTGCAAAGACCTATCATTAACTTTAAGTGTTTTTCCCTTTTAAAACTCAAGCAATTTGCAGAATACATAATTGAACCATTTACTACAGACGGTAACTGTGCCGACTTCCACATTCAGACACTGGCAAGTTTTTGTATTTTCATTTCTGTGCTAAAATAGCTTGGGATCAAAGTTGTAGATAAAAAGGAGGGTAAAAAACTGGGTAGCAAATTACCTTACTCAATAAAGACCAGTAGTAGATGGATTCTAATTGGTAGGGTTAATACATTACTTTTATTTGAGCAAGGCCACAAATGTCCCCACTTGGACTCATTATTGGCCTTATTATTAAGAGCCACTATTGAACATTTCTGTTGTTAAGTCAGTTCAGAGCATAGGATTGGGCAGTAGGTACAATAGTAGCCATGTACCCATTCAGAGTTTAGAAAACTTTCAGCACCCCATTTTACAAACACGATTTACTGAAGAAAATAAGACTTTAAAAAAAAGGTACCCAAAACCAGGACGTTGTGCCCAAAGAAAGACTGGCAGAGGGCAAATGTCTAGTCGCCCCCAAAACCTGTAGTCCATATATGAAGTTAACCAACTTGGTAGAGACAGGGCTTAGTTTCATCATGTCAGCTTCCAGAAAGGAGAACAGTAAGGAGATTTGGAGTGATTGATGATGCCACTACTGAGCTGCTTAGAGTAAGGGCCTGTTCATACCATGTCATTGTGTGAATGGCAATGGAACAAAGCTAGTGCACAGTACCGCATGCTAGACATGCTGCGCAATAGCATGTTAAAACACAGTAAAAGGCAGCAGTACCTTAGATCTCCCACTGCAGATATACAGCAAAGAAGCTGTAGAGACAGCGGTGCCATCAGTAGGTATCCTCCCATACTAGGAAGTGCACTATTTATCAGAGGAATCCCAGACAAAAAAAAGGTACGCACATCTCTTCTGCCCCAAATAAACCCCCAATGCTTATAGAATTTTATTTGTCAGACTTTAGTTATACTATACAGCTCGTTCACACAAGTAGGGCGCATGTTACTATCCATATAACATGCGCAAGGTGGTGTGGAGTTTTCCTTTATTTAACTTTATTCAAAAAGTATCAACAAGGCACATCATTTATATGCACAACATTGTGTTGCAACGCAGTGCATGAATGCGTTTTTTTGCGCATTGTGCTGCATAAAATTGCAGCATGCAAATGCAACATACACCAATGTGCATGCATGGTGTCAAGCAGGGTACATAGATCACAATTGTTTTCTATGTGTCCTTGGGTTGAGGCTGCGTTGATCAATGCAGCTAAAAGCACCTTCTGTGAATGAGCCCTTAATATTAGTATTAGGGTTACACAGATGGCAAGTGTGGGGGTACCCTAAATTAGGGCATCGCTGATTCGGAAATAGCAATCGCTGTGAGCCAATGTCAAAATGCATGGTATTACTACAATGTAAGTGACATAAAACTCGAGGGAAGCACTGTAGTTTGCTTTAGAGCTCTGCTTGTTAACATCAACATTTGAACAGCTTAGCCATATCCGTATGGTTTGTTCATTGCACTTAGAAGCTGCTTCCATTCATCTACGGCCGGGCCCCCGCTCACCGCACTCGGTATATGTCGCCCTTCCTGCAGCTGTTGAACAGGTTGCTGGTATCCGGAGAGGAGGAGACACACTGAGCGGAGAGACAGACAGAGAGGCAAGTAACCTTGCCTCTGTGGCTGAACACACCCTTTCAACACAAAGCCCTGCCCCCACCAATACAAATACATCGCTCACTGCACAGCCCCGCCCAATCCAAAGCAGACACGCCGAACTCCCGACAGCCCCGCCCCACCCCCTCCCAATTCACACACATGACCAATCTCCGCTGCACAACCCCGCCCCACATTACCACGTTGCCCCGTCTACAGCACATACCACCCGCGCAGGAGAACACCCTAGACTCCTCCCACAGTTACAAAGACCGGAGCTATCAGTTGTGTACCGTGTGTTCCAGCAGAGCGGTCAAATTGCGATCCCTGCACACACAGCACATAGAGATGAGTCACATTCCACAAGCTGTGACCTCCAGAAAAACATTCATGTGCAAAGAAAGGTTCCAGTCGGGCCAGCTGCCTTTTTCTTCCAGCCGATACATCGAGGACCTCCTTGAGGAGCGAGCGGCCGCCCGATGACAGAGCCACGTCTGATGCGGGCCGGCCGGGTGCATGTGGCAGAGAGGCGGCAGAGGGAGGGAGCCACTGCACCTGTGGCCACGGCAGGCCCCCCCACAACCAGGGTCCAGGGAGCCCCCACTGACCACCAGGCTAAGGTGAAACATTTTTTTAAAATAAAATCCGGGGACCCCGTGCTGTTAGAAGCTGCATACAGCGTGTGCTGGTTACTACATAAACCGACGCGCTGTGTGCAGCTTCTAAGAAGATACACTATTAGCGTACCTGGAACGATGCAAAATGTGCAGCCGGTTTAAGTAGTAACCAGCATGCTCTGTATGCATATTCTGACCGCGTGAGAGACACGCTTGTTGGTGGATCCCGGGATCAGGTGAGTATTTAAAAAAAATAAATAAAAGAAGAAGTTTTATTTGTCAGGGGATGGTCTCCTCAATCCTTGGACTGTCCCCGGAAATCAGGGATGAATGGAGGGCTGCAACAACTAATCGACTAAAATCAATGATTGAAAATGTCAATCGTCGATCAGCTTTCGATTCGTTGGCCTGTTGTGGCTCCACACACGCCGCACCTCCCCCCGCCTCACGCTGCCAGACCCGCCCGCATACATGCTCCACACGCCGCACCTCCTTCCTGCCTCATGCTCACCGCCTGCCCCCATCCACATCTACGATCGGCGTGGGGATATAAGAAAGAGAAGGCATGGGAGGATGACAGCCTCCGACAGACAGGCCCGATCTCAGAAGCAAGAGAGCACTACAAATCTCAGCAATAGTACATTATACAGAGCAATGAATACCGCCAGCTATATTGTACTATTGCTGGGATTTGTTGTATTCCTCTATAGCTGGTGGAATTCCGCATTGCACTGTATAATGTACTATTGCTGGGGGTTGAAATGCCGTGACTGTGTCAGTCGGGTGGAGATTGGGGTCCTGGGTATAGCAGGCCAGGTGGTCAGTATCGGATGTTGGGGACGGGGTCCATGTTGGGGTGGTGAGGGATGGGTGCTCAGTGTCGGGTGTTGGGATCTCATGTGGGTCAGTAAAGGTGTAGGGGCCCAGTCCCAGTTGGACTGGCCGCTTGTAGTTCACAATTAATACAATGCCATTATAGAACATAGAATAAAACATAGATAAACTCAGATGTTCTACTCCTAGTTCTATAATAGCATTGTACTTTCAGGTGGACAGTAATTAATACAGCTTCATAACATAACAGCTAGCATAACTAAAAGTCCCAGCATGCCCTCATTGCCCCTGTACAACAACCAGATATTGCCGTTCCCTGGTTGATGTTTATATAATGAGTGGGGGGGGCAAAAAATGTTTTGCCCCGAGCGCCCATAATTCTGGTTACGCCACTGTATGTGGGCACCATTCAGTGCGGTAGTACTCTGAGCCAAGGCTGGCGTGATGACGTCAGAGATTTGGTCTCTCCACCACAAATTGGTCTCAACGGGTGGGTAAGAAGTGGGTAAAGATCCCAAATTTAGTAGCCTCCATGATCAGCCAACTGCTGATACAATCTGAGTGCATTGCTTACAATCAGTCAGACCTGACTGGTAGACTTGCATTGTGACAGAGTTCTTTATAGCACCACTAAGCACGTGGTTTGCTTTTTTTAAAGTACATTTTAAAGTTTTAGAACTCACTGATAGGAGCACTTGTATACACTCCTGAGTATAGCTAAAAAAACACTCCTGAGTATATCTTAAAAAAAAATAATAATTTTAAAGTGTATCTGTGGGCCCGACTTACTGGACGATAAAGGTTCCCAAGTCTTCTTCTGCTGAATACTTCCAGAGCCACAAGGGCCTCCCAAATCCATGACGCTCTACTATGGAAATAGTGTCCAGAGCTGTTCTAGTCATGCATTGGCCCACCCCTGAGGGGATTTGGTGGCCACTGGCCAATACGAAGGGATGGAGACAGAAGGCAGTTCAAAGCATGACCTACCTGGCCACATTGCATATTAGAGGATCCAAGGTTTGAACTCTGAAACTTATCTGCAGAGACTTTGAGTCATCTCCTCTAAGCAAGGTGCCATTAGGGGGGTACGGTCGATACTCATGTAAGGGACCTGGGGGGCCTGCGTGGAGGCGGCCTGGCCCTAGCAGCGCCAGGCCCCAGCATTGCTGATCTAGCGCCATCGGAACAGGCTGGGGCCCCATCGGCCCAGCTGCACTTCTGATCTCGGACTGGCTAGAAGTGACATCACGTCACTCCCGGCCAGTCCGGCAGCAGAGAAGGCCAGCTGAGCAGGTAAGAGGAGTTGGGAGGGAGGGAGATGCAACCCTGACCAGCTCACCCGAGACCCCTGCAGAGTCCACCATAGAGAGTATCAGACAGGCTGTGCAGCATCGATGGTGTTCTCTGCAGGGTCACTCAGGTATGTGTGGGGTCTTGGGTGGGTCCTGCGTCCAGCGCGTCACTAAGCCCTGCGTCCAATTCATACACTGTTCTGCATTGCTGTATAAATTTATTGCTGGGATTTGAAGTCCCCCTACAGCTGGTGCCATTCTGCATTAGAGTGTAAGCTCCTGTGTACAGAGACTGATGTGACTGGCTCAGTGTTCTCTGTACAGAACTGTGGTATATGTCAGAGCTATATAAATGGATAATAACAACAGTGTGACTGGCTCAGTGTGGCAGCGGTGCGAGGGGTCGGTAGTGCGGTAAGGGGGGCCCCGGCTTAAAGCCGTGTAAGGGGCCCCAAAATTTCTGATGGCTGCCCTGCTGAAGATCGACACATTTAAAAAGAATGCTATGCTAGGTTATTTCATCCTGTTATTTGCTCATCACAAAATTACCTAATAAAAAAAATTAAATCTGAAAAAAAAAGGTAAAATTGTAACACAATCCTAAAATCTACTGCAGCTGCCAATCTTTCACTGCAAATTAAAGGTCTCAACTGCTGCTGTGAAAGAGGAAAATCACTTGAAATACCCCAGGAAGGTATTTTATTTACTGTATTACCAGCTCATGCCGTGTACTAGAATTAGTTTTGATTACAGATAAGATCCAAGCCTAAAGATGCCCTCGGCGACAATTAATCACAACAGGATTCTTACCTTTGTCTACAGTCCTGCAATGTTAATACATAAGACGCTGAGGAACTATTTATCAAAAGAAAAGTACTTCAGTCTTGCATTTCCCTCCACAGTCAAATCCAGGCTCCTGATTTTTTGGTTTGTTTTTTTACAGGTTTTCTTCAAAGAAAAATTCCACTAAGCGCAATTTACAACAGGCATGTGTATGTACATTCACACTAGGGGGAATTGATCAACACTGCAACAGACAAAATCTGGAGCAGATTTGCACTGCAGCCAATAAGCTTCTCTGTCTCATTTTCAAAACTTACCTGAGCAAACTGGAGAGATTGGTTGCCATGAACAACTGCACCAGATTATCTCTGCTCCAGTTTTGATCAATTTCCCCACTGTATTTTAAGTTAAACTAGATCTAAACCCTAATTCAATGACATTTAGTTAACTAAAGCACTGTGCATCATAAATAGCTGCCATTTTCTTTTTGTTTCAGATATTTTTTTTCACGCTTTTCTTAAATCTCTGTGCTGATCATTTCTGCAGCCTTGTTCAGGGACTTCCTGTCTATATGCACTCGCTCCAGCATCAGCTGCACATCAATGCTTAATCTTGGCTCTCTACGGGCCAGTGCATACCTAGGCGATTTTTCCGCGAGATATTTCGGTTTGAGACACACCGTGTCATATGACATATCTCGCAAAAAACACAGATTCGCATTGAAGTCAATGAAGGCTGCTCACAACTTTGCAGTTTGTCACGCGACTGAAATCGCCTATCGCGCGATAAGGTGCTGAAGCTATTTCCAGCATTGAAAAACAGTCGCACGAAAAGAGCTCAGCATCTGAATCGCCTAGGTGTGAACCTAGCCTAAAGTGGCAGCAGTGGACCATGCCTGCATAATGTGTGTCAGCAGCTCAGCTTCTGGCGGGCTTGCCAAGGCAACAGTGAACTTGCAGGATCCTGGGAAATATGAGGATCTCACATTTTAGAAGGCTGTGATCCGGTACAGTACTAGAGCATATTTCCGGCATTCTTTGCCAGAAAAAAAAAAATTTGCATGAGATGCCTACACTATTATGTCACCAGTGTCTGGAAGCCACAGATTACTTTAGAGGATCTCTAGGGCAATATATAAAAAAGAGAAAACCTTGTAAAAGCATTTAAAGAGGGAGGGGGGCAGCAGTCCGATCCAATTAGGGCTCTGTTGCTTTGCACAATACTGTTAATTAAAAGGAGAACTATGGGGTTAAGGCTTTTCCCCATAGTTCTCCTCAGGGCAACGGGAGGACACAAACTAGTGTCCTCCCGTCACCCTTGGCTCAGTATACAGCGAGCTGTAGCTCGAGGTACACTGAGACGCCGCAGCTGAAGCAGATCCAGACAATTATGTCTGGATCCGCCCAGCTGCGTGACTGACAGCTGGCTTTGTCTATCTAGAGTCAGAGCCAGCTGTACCCGCCCCCTCCCCCGTCCGGTCCGCCAGTCAGCGCTGGCAGATCGGAGCGTGGAAGGGGGGAATCCAGCCCCTTCCCTGTCAAGGCAGAGAGCCGTGACAGAATCGAGAGGTGAGCGAACGCCGGTATGTGTTCGCTCACCTCCCGATCTACTAAGCCGGCCTGTGACAGTCTCATTGTCACAGGTCGGCT
This sequence comes from Nanorana parkeri, assembly GCF_000935625.1. Classification (NCBI taxonomy): domain Eukaryota; kingdom Metazoa; phylum Chordata; class Amphibia; order Anura; family Dicroglossidae; genus Nanorana; species Nanorana parkeri. The sequence goes on from NW_017306417.1 coordinate 559,517, forward strand.
AGAACTATGAGGTGAGTGAAAAGCACTCACCTCATAGTTCTCCTTTAAATGCTATGAACCTGCTAAAGGGAAGGGACACCATAGGGATAACGTCCTAAAGCACTGTTGCTCCTTTACTGTCCAATCAACAGGCTGGGGAGGAGAGGAGACTACAAAAAACAGATCTTCAGCAACCACTTTTACCTATGGTCACCAAATTACATACTTTAGAGTGGGGAGGGAGGGTGCTGGACGCATAAAAGGAAGTTTAAGTTTATAATAAGGTTACCATTAGTTATGTTTGTGAGCCCTGTCCCTCTGGAAACAAACATTCCCAGCGGCAGTGGAATGCAGTCATATACAGACAGTTTTGTACCTGCTGATATGGTTGCCTCTAGCACTCTGTATCACTTACTACTGACCCCCGGACCCTGCATTACTACTGAACCCTGCGTTACTTACTACTGAGCACTAAGCTCTGCGTTACTTGCTGCATTACCTACTGGTGACCCCTGTACTCCATGTGTTTATTGCTTCTTACCTCTTTATTCCATGTGTTCTCCTGATTTCTGCGCTCTGCTCCATTCATTCTTGACCCCGTGTTCTAGGTTATACACTCCTGACCTCTGCACTGTGACTTACACACTCTTGATCCATGCACTGTGCGGTACACATGCTTGACCCAAAGTAGAGTAGGCATAGGGTTTATTTATAGCGCAATTTGACCACACACGATTCTCTGTGGCACACTGCAAACATTGCATTATTTCACTCCCTATAGTGCCCAAGGGACTTTGTCTTTTCCTCTACAATGTCTGTTTCTTCTTCCAGAAACCGGAGACCAATTGTTTTACGGCATGCTAAAAATGGGGATGATATTTTGAGGGTGTGGCTACCGATAGGGGTGTGGTTTAAAGTAGGTGTGATCAGTAGGGTGTCCCCAGATTTCATGTTGAAAATCTGGTAACCTTAATTTTTTAAGAGTGATGTAGGACATTTATTTGGGACACATGAACTCAAGTTTTATTTTTAACAAACAAGTCAGCACATTTGTTTTCATTCCATACTGTGTAAAATTGTTATTTTTTTTAAACTAATTAGTAGGGTATTGCTTCTTTAATTATGCTCCAGCTTATCATCAGAGTTCGGCTTTCCAATGTCATTTTAAGTGTGTGTTTATAAATAGATTTCCTGGCGTGTAAATGGAACGGATGCAGTGTAAATATTCCACTGCTGTTTACTTTTTAAATTTTCAGTTTCTGCCTCTGCTTAATAAAAATGTTATTTTGCCTTGGGTAGCTTATTTTATTGTGCTCGTTTTCAGAGTTTTAAGAAGCAAAAAAAACTAGTAAAGTATCCTAACAAGTACTTGCTTTCGTAGCTTTAATGAGTCAGTATATGCAATTCTCCATCATCATGTTTCCTGTCCCAATGTGAATTCATTCTGGTTTAAAAAGTGACTGAAATGGAATTCTAACACATTATGGCAGCAAGCTGTGGTTCCTAAATGTTATCTGCCTCTCTGTAACTTGAAAGCATGAATACGAATACGAATACAAATACAAACATAGTAGCCGTGTTCATGATTCAAGACTCCCAACCCCCTTCACTAAAGCTAGACACACACATTACAATTTCACCTTCAATTTAAAATTACACCCGATAGTGTTTTTTTTAATTTTAATGGCATTATATTAATTCGTAGACGCATACAAGACATGTTTAGATCCATTGGTTTCACTAGTTTATGCTCCCCTGTGGCCTCACCCACTCTCTTCGGGGCGGTGGAGGACTTACCAAATATCAGGTGTACGCTGGCTATCATAGATGCGTTGAGAGAGTATGAGATTGATATTATGAGCTTTGTATTACACAGTCAATGATATACAGTAAGTGTGTATGTAATAATGGATCATTTGGTTATGTTTGTTTTTTGTATTCCTATGAACAGCATACCTCCTTTTCTTTGATGAAGCATTCTGTGAAACGCATGGGAAGCACAATATGCCACCACAAATTAAGTTGAATGCACCAGGACTATGGTTCCGCTAATACTGCACCCTTATGTAATCCTAAGGAGATTGATTATGTAATGTGTGGCTATAGGAGCACTATATAATATGGGTATACCGTCTAACTATACACTACTACCTTTATGTGATGCAATTAATAAACAGATGTTTTTAGGTTTTATACAAATCACAATTGGTTGAGTGGTTTGGCTCCAATAAAGTTCAATTTCCTTTGATCTATTATATCTAGATTGGTACTAGGGGTGTGGAGGTCATCTAAAAACGTCATCCAGTTTTATTTCTATGCCCACCACTGATTGACCCACCGTCCCCCAACCACCACACACGCCTGCCCCAATCGAGCTGCTACAATGAGTTCGCCAAGTATCGCTCACCCACCATCACAGGAATTAGTAGACTCGGTCCATCTACTTACTCCTTGCTTAAGGGGTGCTATAATAAAACAGACTATTTAGATTATTCCCATTGCCATGACTGGCCCCCTTCCAAACTCATGCCCACAGGAGGGTGTTCTCACCCGTTTTCCAGCTGTACTGGCTAGACCCACTTGAGAAAGGAACAGTGGCATCCCCCTAAGGGAACACAGAAAAAAAAAAAAAAAAAAAAAAACAAAAAAAGCAGCA
>NW_017306417.1:562201-569158 GCF_000935625.1 Nanorana parkeri
AAAAAAAAAAAAAAAAAAAAAAAACAACACAGGAAGCTACATTTTTGTCTAGCTATGACCCTGCCTATCCCATGAGGACCCACAAGAGATTATTGTTTATACTGTATGCTCTTCTCTCTAGCTAAATTCTCTATACCCAAACCATTCATCATCCTGCTATACTTGTTAGCTGAGCTGGAAGGGACCTCTGGGAGGAAAATGAAGAGTACCAAGACCCCTACAAACCCAGAACACAGTAACAATGCCTTACAACTGCAAAAAAAAAAAGAAAAAGGAAGGTGCAGTGAATGCTGGAACTTGCTGGATATTACTTTCTATGTACTCATTCCTTCACAAGAGCCTGGATAGTCAGTTAATTATGATGATGTTAATTGGATGATTTTAGCAACAGAGTTAAGTTAGGCAGACCATGGTAAAAATCTTAGTTTATGTGGAAAAAAATATATAGCATGTATATTGTCAATTTATATGGAATGTTACAATATTGATTTAAAAAACAAAAGGTACAACTGTCCTTTAAGGCTTGTCTATGGTATCTGGCAGGGTGCTACTTGAGTCTGGCTACAGGGAACTACAAATTCTTTGGCAGGCAAAAACCTTTTCAAATGTGTAACCATATTCCTAGCATTCAAATCTAAAGCTCAGGGTCTAAAATTAGCTCATTGTTACAAACTAAAAAAAGAAAACATGCCTCACTTTATTGGGCAAAGCAGCAATATTACATGGAGGGCATTGCAGAGCCAAAACGCATACAGCAGTGGCAACCACAATGGCTTGAGTTTCCACTTTTTCTTGGACCAGTGGTAATATCGGAAAACCTGGCATCTGCCACCATAATAAATAGAAAAACAAATACAATTATGAGTGCAGGATAAACACCAAAAACACACACGAAAATAAAAACAAGTTTGTTTAGATATATTGATTTATGTCTAGAGGGACTTGATTTGCGATGTGGGGGGTTGATTAATACAACAGTTTATTAAGTAATGTAAAATACTAAAGTAACCAACATGCAGATATGTTAATTAACTTGATACATAAATTGCTTTTTTTACTGCAGACCCAATTCCATAAAATTTACCTTATGAATATATGTTGATGTAATATAATGCAGTCACAAAAAAGAGAAAAATATATTTGCATCATAAAACGTTACTACAAATTTACATAACTGTTGTATTAACTCTGGAAATGTCCAAAGACTTTGTTTCTACACAGCCTGTAAGAGTGTTAAGAAGAATTTTAAAGTGAGCCTGTCACTATAGGAAATGAGTCAACCAGAAAATGCCCGTATCCCAGTAGATTTTGGGGTACCCCTTCTCAGGATCGGAGTCTTCAGCAGCAGGTAATGCTAAGTACTTACTTCTCTTCACAAGTACACCCATTCTGGGAGATTACTCCCAGAATGGTGTGTGGAAGACGTGCGACCTCTGCTACTGTACGCTCGCACAACTTTTATCTTAGGAACATGGTCGAAAACCCGCCGAGAATCGTATGATTGTCGGCGGGTGTGTGGCATGTTCGTAAGATAAAAGCCGCACGGACCGGTGTAGGCAGGCGCACACTGCCCGTTTAGCATTGCAGTAATCAGAAGCCCGCCCCTAAGCGGGGCGGGCTTGCGATCATGGCAAGTATGATCTGCCTGAACAAGATGAGCAGATCGTAGGTTTTTTTAATTACCTTACAACCATCACAAGACAAAAGTTTTGCGATGGTTGTAAGGTGTGTGCCAAGCATTAGTTAAACCTAGTTTTCTGCTGAACTCTGAACTCCTTGCTCCTCCCCTGAACTTCCTATTAAAGCCATGCCTCTGTACTTCCTGTTTGTTAGATTATTGTGCTCCTGCCAATATCTTGCTTCCTGCTCTTACGGTGATACGACATCTTCCTCTTACTGCTACTCATGCACCGACCTTTGGCTGCGGATTTACAGACTACGCTATTCGCCTTCCACTTCAAACCTGATACCTTTGTCTTCTGACTTCGGCTTGATCACTGACAACACTTCTGCCTGCTCCTATGATGCTACTGTCTGCTTGTGCACTGAACCCGGCCCATTATAACATGAATTCACCTGCTGTTTCAGCTACTGGCCTTCGAGCCTGATCCCAGATAATGACACTGTCCTTTCCAATTGTATTTCCTGGACACTTCCTTTAAAGTGTATGTAAACCCTAACAATGAACTTCACCTAGTTGTTTTTTTTTTTTGGCCTGTCAAATATACCATACCAGAAAATACCTGTTGGTTTTGCCAGCAATCTTGGGAACGGATAACTGTTTGTGCCCTCTGTAATTATATAATCTAATGCGGTCCACGCACCATTGTTATTTTGGAACTAATCTGATTTCGAAAATTAAGAGTAAGAAATGTTGCCACAATTTGTGCAGTGTGAGGGTCCATCCAACTGGACATTTCTTTGAGATCTGTACAGTAATCCAGTGTGAAACTCTGTGCAGGAGCTTTCTGTAACACAGACTGGTCACCACTGCTCTCTCTCCTTGTGCAGGGTGACTGGTCTGGTCTCCACCCCCTCCTGTAGTTTTGTGCAGGCAGCCCGTAGTGGGAGGAGCTTATTTGTCTCTCCCACAGTTCTGCTCTCTGTACAGGCTATGTGCAGCACAGTGACGACGTTACTGCTAATTTTACAAGGTCAAATATAGGTTTCCAAAAAGGCATTTGGGGCATATAAAAATGGATTTAACTACTTTTTAGCTATTGAACGTTTTTGTGCCCGCATTTCAGCTTTAACCCTTTCGCTGCCAAGCCCTCCGGAACATTTTTCAAATCAGCTGGCCAAGCCATTTTTGAATTTTCTGAAAAACTCTGGCAGAATTTGTATTAACCCTTGCAGTGGGGCTACACTCCGCACTGCAATGGTTATGTGCTCGCTTTTGTCTAGGTTAAAAAAAAAAAAAAAAAAAAGAAGAAGAAGAAGTTCTACTCCACCAATACTAGAAACTAGCCATTTCTTAGACCAGTCCTGCCATCCTCGCTCCCCCTGCGCTGCAGTGGTCTAAGGTCCTGTAAATCATCACATTCTGTACACAGTGTATAGACGTGAGGATACAGAGGAACATTCCAATGCAAGTGAAGAGGGGACAGGCTTCAGTGACCGGAGAAGCAGGCAGCCGGCTCAGTCGTTTAGGCGAGTATAACTTTTATTTAGCACCTAGACAAAAATGAACACTTAACCTTTGCAGTGCTGGGGCACTGCAAGGGTTAAAAACACATTTGCCTGGAGCTCTGCACAGCATGCAAGTAAAATGTGAAAGTCACCTCAAACATTACTTTCTGTTAAACAATATTTCAAAATGTTTACACAAAGGAAAATGAATTACATATCGTTTTGAAAAAGATATAGACATTTTGCCAAATAAGACAGCCTGCTATTATTCATCACGAGATCTCCTGCCCTTTGAAAAGTTATTAATATGTTTCTCAAATCTGATGCTTGGTTCAAGAGATACAAGCGGCTGATATATGAAGTGTCCATGGTAACCTGACAGGAGAGATTAGCAAAAAAATGAATTGAGCACTAAGAAAACATTGAAAAACAAAAACAGTAGGAATGCTCGGGGGGCACAACATCAGATAATTCAGGTGAGGCTTTTAGAGGAGGCCGCAGCTTCCAGGTATTAAGCGTCTGCAGATGCACAGGGACTTTTCCTTTTCTGCATAAGTATCAGCTCTCCCATTCAAATCACATAGCACTTCATTTCATCAGTTACAGCTAGGTTCCACGGCAACTCAAAGGATGAGTACACTTTAAAACAAAGTGCACTTGTACTTTAGGTCCCTTTATTGATCTCCCCACTTGTCATACTGAATCTGCCAACAGCAGAATGGAGGAGGAGATGGCAAAGAACCTGGCAGGGAAGCTGAGAGTGGGTAGAGGTCCCATTTGTCAACTTGTAGACGTACACAAATCACTTCTACAATTTACACCAAGGCCACACTTTATGTCATTTAAACAGCAGAGTTTTTTTTTTTTGTTTTAAACTCCGATTGCCATTACATATTTCATGTTTCATTGGCTACTTATAAGATATAAGGGTCCATTTACTAAAAGTGAATAGGCTTTTCACTTTGCAAGGGAATTTTCTAGGCAAAGTTTCCCTTAGCTTAGTGAAGGAGGAGAAACTCCGCTGACCATCATCATCCAATCATGCGCAAGCAAAAATACGTTTTTTTCCTTGCTCATGATTGGGTATTCTTTGCAAAGTGACATTTTTCCACATTTACTAAGCGAAGGGAAAACTCACTTTTGCAAAGATTACCCAATCATGAGCAAGGAAAAAATATAATATTTTTTTTTTAAAGCATTTTTACTTGCACATGATTGGGTAATTTAAGTTAGCAGAGTTTTACATCATTCACTAAGCGAAGGGAAAATTCCTCTGCAAAGAATAGCCAATCATGAGTTTGGAAAATATATATAAAAAGGAAAACCGTATTTTTGCTTGCACATGATTGGGTGATTTGAGTTAGCAGAGTTTTACATCATTCACTAAGCGAAGGGAAACTTCCTCTGCAAGGAATACCCAATCATGAGCAAGGAAAATACATTTTTTTTTTAAAAAGCATTTTTGCTTGCACATGATTGGATGATGCAATTCAGCCGAGCTTTACTTCAGTCACTAAGGCCTGGCCTACACCTCGGCATTTTACAGCACGTTCCTACGCGCTGTAAAACGCTCAACATGTGAAAACCAATTGCCTATGGGCATGGTTCCCACCTGGGCGTTTTACAGCGCGTAGGAACACGCTGCAAAACGCCCTACACCCAAAGTACAGGAGCTTCTTTGGGGCGTATTTGCCGCGCGCGTATCCATTAGGATACAGCCGGATAGTCCTCTGAAACGCCACAAATCACAGTAAAAATGCGCGGCACACGCGCATATTCCGTACGCCTAGGTGTGAACCCAGCCTAAGTGTAGGGAAAATTCCTTTGCAAAAAGAAATGCCAATTGGCCTTCAGTAAATTAACCTCATTGAGTACTTTGGCTGTCAAAGGGTTGAAGGCAGAAAAAAAAAAAAAAAGTATGGCATTCAGGCAATCAGCATTTTCAAAAGGAAGTCAGTAATGGTTGCACACATACTTCTGTCGTGATGGGATTCTTTATTTAGACTGGACTTCTTTAACCTTTTCTCTACGGGATCTCCCACAGATGTGACCTGCAGCTGCAAATCTCACGGAATATGTAGTTTACATATCAAATATTAGAGGATGTGACGGTGCGGATCAATTGTAACACAGACCACTGGTATGACGAATGGTAAATGAAAGCAATATCCCCATCATTTATTCAGAGGTTTGGGAATGATGAATGAAACTTTCTGTCCATAAGATTCACACGCTGAAAAATCATACAAAAAACTTCTTTTAAGTCTGCTTTGTCTGATGAAGCAATAAAGAGTGGAGAGGTTATGCAAGGTTAACAAAGGAAAAACTAATCAGAGGCGCCATTAGCTTCAATAACCGTCTACGCTATTTTCGTCGTCCTTGACTTGACTGACAGATTTATGCCAATCAGCCCCACATCCTTTAAACTCAAGTGTTTAGGAGTGACGGGTACTACAATAAATCCAACAATAAACAACTGGAACTGTGCTTAATTGGTGGACAGAATAAGAGGTAATTTCAGACCTGCAGCTGAAAGGTCCTTGGTCTTCCGCTTTCATTTCCATTCCTTCAGAAGTAAATAACACAGTTTTCCTGTTCAAGCATTACTCTACATTATAGCAGCAACAAAAGGTAAAGTGGTACAGGCTCAAAGCTGAAATCCTTACTTGAGCTTCTTGTACAAGTACAATGCATTCTAGGTGGACTTTGACGCTGTTGATAGCATCATACTCATGTGCCTAGGGCTGCAGATACAGGGGGTAGCACCCATCCAAAAAAATTTACAAACTGTGGATACGTTTTTCTGGGTAGAGCTGTAGGTAAATCCAGCAGGAGAACTCTGGCGGGAAGAAGGTGTGGGATTTTGTGAGGGTGTCACAAGACTCTCTAGGTGAAAGAATATGCAACCTTTCCTTTGTTTAGGGCACAGTAGGGCTGCAACTAATCATTAAATCGATAATGAGAATAGTTGGCAACGATATTCATGATCAGTTGATTTACGATTAGTTGCCACCTCTCTGCTCCTCCCCGCTGGTGCTGGCTGCAGTGGTAGGCGGCCCTTTCAATCCTCGCCTGTGCCGACAGAGGCAGCGGGGACACAGACCACTGCAGTTGGCACAAGCGGGGAGAAGAGACTGTGGGCCCTTCTCCCATCTACCTCCGCTGCTGCCAGGTTGCGTCTGTGCTGTCGCCTCCTGTCCGTTCCTCAGCTGCTGCTTTGAGTATCTGCTTGCCCGGCCCCCATACACCTGCCACACCTCCTTTCCACCTCAGACACACCCCCCTTGTACCTCGGTTACGCCCCTCCCCCCTACCTTCCAGTGCCTTTTCGGCATCTAGAGGCTGGGAGCCATACCCAGCCGGCTATTGGGTATTTTAAAATGCAATAGCAGGCTGGCTATTGCGCCTACCCGCTGCCTAATGTCAATCAGCAGCGGAGGACCTGATTGAGAACATTCTCCTTCAGGTCCTTCCTCTGCTGATTGACAGCAGGCATTGGGCGGGTGCAATAGCCAGCGTTCTATTTGCTAATGCAATTTGAAATATCCAATAGCAGGCTGGCTATTGCTCCCAGCAATAAACTAAAATAAAATAAAAAGTTAAATGAACTAAAATTAAAAAACGGCAAAAAATATATAAAAAAAAGTTAAATAAAAAGTTAAACAAATGCAAATAAAAAAAGTTAACTAAAATTAAACATAGAAAAAAAATGTTTTGGTGTGTTATTTTATTATATTGGCTTAGAGTTTTAAAATTCACATTTTTTTCTAATCCATGAATCTAATTAAAATGTCTAATAAATACAATTATATATATATTATATATATA
>NW_017306417.1:571698-587988 GCF_000935625.1 Nanorana parkeri
TACACACACACACATACATACAATGTGTTCCAGTGCCGTGTGATTTAAAAAAAAATTGCATACCGTTTTATTCTGAAGTAAACTTTGTATGTATTTATTTATTTTATCAGATCAAAGTTAATAATCGGCTAATTGATTATGAAAGTATAGTTGAATAGCACTAAAGCCCTGTTTGTTGCTTCTGATAGCACAGAAGGGAAAAGCTTAAGCTGGCCATACCCTAGTTTTCACAGAGCTGAACAAGCACCCGATTCCCCCACCTATGCTAAACAGCATGGATGAGGAATCTTGCATGCCAGGCTATTGTATACTGGCAGCGGGTGATGTGCCACTGTAAGAATACCAGAACAGTGACTGCAAGTCTAGAGCTGCAGCCAACGATTATTTTCAAAATCTATTAGTTAGCCGATTATTAAGTTCGATTAATCGGTTAATCGGATAAGAAATCAGATCAAATAAATGGCTCCAGTGATGGACTACTAGTTTGTATTGAGTGTAGTCCATCACAGGAACAAGCTTGGAGCGGTGGAAGTAAAAAAGAAAACAAAAAAGTGTGGTGTGCAATATAGTAAAATGAAAAGTGTAAAATTATACAGCAATGAATGCAGAATGGCACCGGCTATAGAGGACTAAAAAACCCAGCAATAGTACATTGTACAGCGCAATGCAGAATACCATCAGCTATAGAGGAATACAACAAATCCCAGCAATAGTACATTATAGCTGGCGGTATTCTGCATTGCGCTGTATAATGTACTATTGCTTGGTTTTGTAGTCCTCTATAGCTAGTGGTATTCGGCATTGCACCACTGTATAATGTATTCGTGGGATTTGTTGTACTCCTCTATAGCTGGTGGTATTCCACATTGTGCTGTATAATGCATTATTGCTGGGATTTGTAGTCCTCTATACAGCGCAATGCAGAATACCACCAGCTATATAGGAGTACAACAAATCCCAGCAATAGTACACTATACATACAGTGTATAATGTATTGCTGGGATTTGTATTCCTATGTATAATATACAGCACAATGTACAATCAGCTATAGAGGAATACAAATCCCAGCAATACATTATAGAGCACCATGTGTGGGAAGTGCAGGCTTACCTGAGCAGTCTTCCAGCAACTTGTTTCTGAGATCGGGCCTGTCTATCGGCGGCTGTCATCCCCCCACACCTGCTCCTCCTTACTACTTCTCCCCACGTCCCTGTGCCGATCGTGGATGTGGGCGGGCGGTGAACGTGAGGCGGGGAAGAGATGCGGCGTGTGGAGCGTGGATGCAGGTGGTTCTGGCATCGGCAAACGTGAGGTGGGGAGGAGGTGCGGCGCGCAGCGTGTGTGGAGCCGTAAACAGGGCCAACCAATCAGAAGCCGATTAATCGATGATTGAAAAAGTTGACAACTTTTTCTATAATCGATTATGTCGATTAGTTGTTGCAGCCCTACTGCAGTCACTATTCAGCCAAGAACCAGCTCCTTTTAGCAAAATAGGGGGTCCCAAGAGACGGACACACGAACACACACGTGGAATTTTGGCCAAATCACCAGGACTCAAATTAAGTTTAAAGTGACACTAAACTCAGGAGTTGCATCTTAAAAAAGCATTCAAGTACCTCAATGAATAAGAAAAATGTATCTTATTTGTGTATCAGTCAAGCAAAACAAACCTGCACCTAATATTATCTTTTGCCACATGTGCTCCAAGATGGAGACTTTCATAGTTTAGAGTTAGGACCGCAATATATAGAGTTGCCTTGGCGCGGCGGTGCGGCTTTCACATTTTCTGCAGAAGATGTGTATCTAAACCTCTGTTTTTAACCTTAGCGGTGAGACAAGTTTTTTTTGCATGCTGGCTGGTGAGTGTGCTGGGAAACCTTTTGCTGTTATTTGTGTATCATTCGGCTGTAGATCCTAAAATCATCCCTGAATTGGTGCTGACACTGTCCTTCCTTCAGGAGGGTGCAGCTACTTTTGTTCCCATGATCCCTGTGTGTTGTAAAGTAGCCACCGCTCCATGCTCAGTCCCATGATGGACTACAATCTCGCATTTAGTTTACTTGTTTGTATTGAGATTGTAGTCCATCACAGTATTGAGTTTGGTGCTGTGGCTACTTCAGAGCACACACAGGGACCATGGGGAACAAAAGTAGCCCCCCTCCAGAAGGAAGGACAGTGTCAGCTCCAATTCAGAGATGATTTGAGGATCTACAGCCGAGTGATGCACAAGTAACAGTCCATGTACCCATTGCACTCCTGACCGCACGTCCAACAAAGTATAGTGGGTGCTCAGTAGTCGACGCATGGCCACCGTCAAAGTAATGCGGAAAAGAAAGACACCGGCACTCCAATAGTAAATCGATTACGTCTATTTATTGACGTACACTAAGTGCGTTATTTTGCTTTTGATATAGGTCAATAAATAGATGTAATCGATTTACTATTGGAGTGCCGGTGTCTATTTCTTTTCTGATGCACAAATAAGATACATTTATATTTGTAATTAAGGTACATAAATGCATTTTTAAGATTTGACTCCTGAGTTTAGTGTCACTTTAAGTAGTGTATGACCAGCATTACACAAAACAGTATGGTCATTCACATGCGCTTAGGCCAGCACAATGTCTAAATACAGTCCTGTTGTCCTGAGCACAATAACTATCACTTACGACACTATGAGGAGAGTAGGCATATATTAAAGCTAAATGCCAGGCAAACAGCTTCCACAGTTGAAATACATATATTTCATCTTTTACCTTCCAAAGGATTTGTATTTGCAGCCCTCCAATCCTGATATTAATAAAGCCCTAACAGGCAGCACAGTCAGGCTTGGATACCTGATTTATTTCTGCATCAGCTGAAGAATATCTATACCCAAAACAATAAAATACTGCAGTTTACAAGTTCAGAAAATACCTTCTGATCTTGCCAGAAATGTTGTGTCTTTGTTACTTCCTGTTGCCTGAACTGAAAGCACAAACTATCTTCAAGATTACAATCTTATCTTTTCTTCCCAAGCTATCTTTCATAAACTACCAATTCCCCTGTCCCCTATGTAATAGAAATGAAAAAAGGAATAGCCGTTTGTGGTTCAAATCAGGACAGCAGCCGGAGTGACAACTATGGCTCCTTACGTAGATACAGTGCAAGCCTAGACATCAAAGGACAGGCAGTGTGTGTTTCTCCGTATTACCCAGTGGGGGGAAAAAAATGCCTGAAAAAAGGAAAAACTAGCATATTGCAGCTCTGCAATGTGGCAGTTACCACAGTTAAGGGCTGGTAGACTTCAAAATGATTTTGTTTTGGGTGTTTATATACGCTTTGTGTATAGCCAAGTCACCTCCCTGCCCCAGGCTATATATGGACAGTGAAGAAGCAGCAGTAGCAGCTCACCCATCTGATGGCTCTTCTCCTGTCAGCACACAAAAGGAGCATATCCGATTGGCTTCTTACGCTGCCACTCTCTTGCCAAGTCTTTGTCCGCAGCCAATGTTTGATTTTTACATTCTTAACTGCTTGAGGGGTCTATGGATAAACAATTTGTAGATCCATTCCCCCTGGAAATCTCTGGCAATGTCCATTCTGTGCAGATAGAGGCAAAAACAAACGTTCTTAGTATATTTTATTTTTCAGGTCGAATGTAATACAATAATGCATGATGCCCACTAGATGGAGCCGAGGGGCATAGTAAAGGAGTATTATTTATGCTCCTCTGCTCCACTTAGTGGCCATAATGCTGTATTACATATTAAATTGATGGGATTATAGTTATACAACATATTGTCTTTTCAGCTCAAAGGAAGAGAGAAGAACACTGCATTTCCAGTAGGAGGAGGAGTTTTCTGTTGAAACGATTCTGAAAAATTCAAAGAAATGCAGCCGCATCTAAGGACTGGTAATCTGTAATATATTACATCTTATTTTTTCAGTTAAATATGCTTTATACATTGGTGTCCGCTAGCCTGATTGCGCTCTTTGTAATGTAGGCTAATAAAAAAAGGGCTGGAATCCAGCTGTGAGAGGCTGAAATACCTATATAGGAGACATGGCAGGTAGGACTATGGGCAAAAACAGTCTTGGGACTCTCTAACACCGTAATACTATAGGAGTAGCAAAGTTCTATTTCATGAGGAAATTAAAACATTACGGTAATTGTAACGGCTTACACTCTATAGCAGATTGTGTTTTTAATTGTCAATATTGTATTTTAAAGTGGTGAATACATCTTCATTGTTTATAATGGGTATACCTATGCTATAGTTCTCTAAGCTGTGGGTCAAACAATGTCTCTATATATAATTTATATGTTTCCAACTTTAGGAATTACAATTTTTCCTACATCATATTTACCCTTTGTGAGATGTAGGTGGCTGGATATTGAATTGTGCGGTGTATTGTTAGTAATTTCAATTAAGTGAATACTTTTTCTGAATTATGCTCCGTTATAAAGAATTATGTATGCATCTTTAAGGGGTCCGTTTACAAATGTTTTCACACAATGGAATATACCTGGGGAAAAAATGTGACTCCTGGGTGAAAGTTGTATGAATCTCTTGTGAAAACAATTATAAAAAATAGGTCCCAAGGTGTATGTAAAGCCAAACACTTTTTTTTTGCCTAGAGTATGGGTGTGTTAAATCACCCTTTCATGTTTTTATTACTCTTGCCCCCACTGGGGGAGATGTAACCCCTCTTTTTGTCCTAGTGGCCACTGTCACTTGTATTGAAAGCAATGGAAAAGAGATGTAGTCACTGGAACAAAATGTAAAGGATGATCTAATGGGGACATCAGATCAGGTGACAACTGTCTAAAGCCAGCCATATACAACTAGATTCCACACACTGCCCTGGGCACAGTGTTTTCATGTGGAGTGGGGTGCCCTTCTCATCACATGCATGTTACACCCCAGTTGCATTATCTGCAGCAGCAGTGCAAGCCACAGCTAGTGCCACCCCTTTGCAGCCAAAAGTTGACTGGAGCTACCCCTGTACTACCCTCATCATGCACAGATCATCATCATGTATTGCACTTTGCTGCCACTGACAACCAATTGGGGGTTTAAAAAAAACAAAACAGTGCCATAGACCTCCAATGTAGGGGTGTTAAATTGCACTGTCGCTGACCACCAATGGAGCATGGTTTAAATAGCACTGCAACTGACACTAATGATGAAGGTTAATACTGGGGTCAATAAAACCAATGTGGAGTTATTACTGCAATCTCTTAGGAAGCAAGATGTCACCAGCACACTAGAAGAATATGTGAAACAAACGTCTTTTATTGACACATTGTTACAATGATGACGACGTTTCAGGGCCGCACAGGATCCTCATCAGGCTTAGTATGACCAAATACTCATTATATACTCCCATATCTCATCCAACACTCATACTGAGCCTGATGAAGTGGACCTTGTGAGGCCCTAACAACCTATCAATAAAAGACATTTGTTTGACATATTCTTCTGGTGTGCTAGTGACATCTTGCTTCCTGATTGATTCCAGCAGTCATTTCAGCACCCATCCTCAAAAGATTTCTGGTAAGGAGTGCTGTGGGTTACTCGGACTTTTATTACTGCGCCCATTGACAAATGCCGGGGGTTATTATTGCGGCCACTGACACAAATGCCTGGGTTATTATTTAAGCCACTGGTGCAGTGTTGACAGTAATTACTGTGGCCCCTGACACCATTTCTGGGGTTAACATTGCGGCAATTCACACCTTAGATATGGCTCATTTTACTCCCACTTTCTCTTCAGTGTAAAGTGGGGAGTGGAACTTTTTTTTTGTCCTGCACTTTTCTTGAAAGAAAAAAAAAAATGTAACATATAGAAAATAAGATATTTAATCACTGTGGTCCCATTTTGAACTAATCACATTGGAAAATTAAGTTTGATCAAAATTTAGGACGATGCTACAAGAGGTAAAACCAATGGAAGTAGATACAATTGGGGAGTGTGCAAAGACAACACATACTTAAGACAGCCTATAAATTATAGTCAATTGAAATAAAGGGATCTTCACATACTTGGGTATAAATCAGTAGACTATTCAATTAAAAAAAATTGCAGAAAAAGTTGTTCACAACTCATCTTCTATTGTCCAAATTAAATAGGCAACAAATGCTTCCCCTTCCATTTTCTATTTATTTTCCTGTGTCTTTCAACAGCAAAAAAGGGAGCTACCTTCTTGTTCTAGAACCAGGTGGGTCATCAACCTCAACAGGTATGGGGCTAGTAGAGCTGCAGCTAACGATTATTTTCAAAATCGATTAGTTAGCCGATTATTAAGTTCGATTAAATCGGTTAATCGGATAAACAATAAAATACATTTAAAAAAATGGCTCCAGTGATGGGACTACATAGTGCTCCACTCTGAAGATTTGTACCACATCAACGACGTCAAAGCAAAGATGAGGATCACAGCTCCACAGCTAACAAATGTCAGCAATTACAGCTTTTATTGTGACATAACTACTCCCTATAAAGAGCTGTGTTATTATTCACAGGCTTGCCATAACATTATGGTGATATAATATTAATCACAGCATAAACATTGGTGCTTCAATCCTTGCATCTAGTGACAAGAGTAGAACGGAAAAGTCAGATGATTCCTTCCATAGAAACTCAGCAATCTGTTTTGACATGGCATATCTTAAAGCTGAAATAATTGTAGAAAAAAAAAAAAAAACTATAGCATTTCTAAAAACAATGTAGATAACCAAGATTGATTACTCCTTTGTGAAGAGGAGCAAAAGGTGAGGAATAATCATTTTACACTTGTGACAGCTCTTTACCCAGACTGCCCCTGTCCACACCTATATGATTGTTATATACTACCACATAAGGCTCTGGTACACCATGACTGATAGCACTGCCGTAACCACCACTATGCTAACCTAATCAATGTCATTCCATTTGTACGGACCATGCATGACTAAGGCTGGCCCCAAGGAAATAAAAAATAAAAACAATAAAATAAACCCTGGCCATATCATAGCTATGCAATCACACACTGTACACAAGTTGCCTACACATCCAACTAGCCTGTCTGCAAGTGCCTGCTTGACCCCATGACATCGGAATGGTCCGATATGCAGATATCAACCACCGCTAAGGATTAATAGCTTTTCAGCCTTCTGAGCCTTGATACTGGCCAACCAATGTAATGGGTAGCCTCACTATCCAATAGCGAGGTTCATGAAGTAGGAGCATAAGTGCAGTGCTTGCAACCAAAAATCTGTCTACAGTATTTGGGGCTCTTGGGGGCTCTCTGAAGAAAATCTTACATGACATGCAGACACCTGGATGTGATTTCACTTCATAGTAAGTGCTGATTTCAAAGGTTTTCTATAACCACAGGTTAAGTGGGCAGACAGCTCGCAGGCACAATCCAACCATTCTCAGGAAAAAGAACTGCACTGTAGGAGACAAACTTCCTGTAAGATTGCTCTCAAGAGTTGAGAAGGCAGAGGGGGGAGCAGGAACTAGCACTAGTTATTAAATTCAGGAACAGTACAGCAGGTTTTTTTTACAGGCAGATCAATTGTTCTTCCTGAGTATTTCTATGTAGCACTCCCATAGACTAGACATCTGTCATCTCATGTGTAAGGATAGCATAAATCAGCTCAAAATAATGGCGTTTTACAAAGCTATGCACTAGAAGACTACACCCTAAAACAAAGCCCCAACATACCTTTAAAGCAGGACATACTGCACATCACAATCTAATTTTTACTATCTTTAGGTTTACCATGTACAGTAAAGGCCCACCTGATTGGGGATAAACTACATGCATTGTTTGAGGCACTATACTGTATACAGTATATATGGTTTGGCAAATCTCAAAGGAATTTTACAATATGATTACAAGGCGAGTGACCTACTTAAGCTTCTGCTTATATTTAATAAAAAGGAAGGAGATACCAGGATGAACAGTATTCTTTACTACTGTGTTTCCCCGAAAATAAGACTGTCTTATATTTTTTTGGGGCTCACAAAAACACACTAGGTCTTATTTTCGGGGTAGGTCTTTTTTTTAATGTACAACAATCCACACTTATTCATGTAGAAAAGTCTACATGTATTCGTGTACAAAAATATGGTGATCAGGGCAATCAGGGGTGCCGTACCTTCCCAAGAGCAATTTGCTAACCAATCGCTGGCCAGAATGAGCGAAGCGCACTTTTACTATCGACTCCTTACAGGCGGAGTGCATTTGGCATCACTCCGCCTGTGACAGGAGCCGGCGCTATAGAGGAGGCACCGGCTTATGCGGCTCTGCTCCCTCCGGTGCTGCCTCGCTTCCTCTAGTGCTGGCTTCTTTGGCACCGCTGATACTCTCCTGCTTCTTGAAGTTCCCCCTTATGCCACCACCGGCCCTGGGAATGGTCATAACTAGGTCTTATTTTCAGGGTAGGTCTTATATTTTATCAATTCCCAAAAATAGTACTATTTGTTCCCCCTTCCCCCAACCATGCAAAGCTCGATTCTAAGCACCAGGTCTGAAGACCGCGATGGGGAAATAAGGGGAAGCTATAAAAAGCGGTAGGCTGTTTAGAGAACCTGAACGGGCAAAGTGACAGATTCACTTTATTAAAATGATTAAACACAGTAAACTGCTTTTTGTTTTACACTTAGGACTTTGTCACAAAAGTTGCTCTGATGACCTTCATTTGCAGTGCTCAGATTGGGAGAATAATCACTGCAGTAGTGATTAGTAGTAGTTCCGATTCATCTTATGGTTTGAATGCAGATCTAACTAATCTTAAAATCACACAATCCTGGAATTGAGAATCATGAACTGTATGACTCTTCAGAGTGGACAAATCAGTATGCATATATTTCAGGAAAATAACATAAGCAGTTTAACCAATTTGCAAATCAATACACCCATCAAGAAATGTCCATCCATAAACAGTTTACACAAATAAAGATGAAGACCAAACTTTGCAACCTTTTGGTGTTCAGCTAAAGTACGTACATACAAGCCCTGGCTGCTTATCATTAGATGCCTGTAAACACAACCCGAGTTTTCCAACCCCAGTTTTTTAATTAAATCCAGTGGCAAATGCCTCAGCGAATTTCAGAAACCGCCCATGTGCGCATGTGTGTATTGACTACCTTCAGGAATATGTTTTGAACAGGAATATGTTTTGAACAGAATTACCTTTTTTTGTTTGAAAGACTATGGTGAAAGGACATTTCTTACACAATACTAATGTCTCAAAGCCCATACAACAGAAAATCTAACATTTCTGCCTTACTCTTAAAAAGCTAGATTATTGCAAGTTTTCATCAAATGTCTCAGGAAAAAGAAAAAATGCCTAGTACTGTCAGAAATTGGACACTTAATGATGCAACCTTCACCCACAGGTGATGAAGCATGGGGCCTAGAGTTTGACCTCCTCAGTCATAAGTGTTGCACTGTTAGGAGGCAGGTGGCAATTTTACAGAATGGCAGACAAAATGGGAGTGAGGGAAGTGGCAGTAAAGGTTGGTACAGGTACAGAAAAGTGCTTAGAACATGCGTTAAAGCCCAACTGATTCACCTTAAAAGCAGACAGAAGCTTTTACATTTTTTCTAAAAGCTTAATTTGCCAAGTATCCACAGCAAGTGTTGCTGAGTGGTGTGCTGTAAAGACACAGCTGCTCTTACTGAAAGCAGCAATAAGTCCGTGCAGCCTATTCTTGGAACTTGGGACTAGTGCTGGTGAGACACAAAAGCACTTAGGACTGATTTTTTTTAATTTTTTATTATTTACTTTAAAGTGGGCCCATAATTCTAATTTGCATCCACACAACCCATTTCCCTTCCTTGGTATAGAAACCTCCACCTGGAAGACTATGCATTTGCCATGAGATCTCTTTTGAAGGATCCCCCATTCTGAAAGATCATGTAATCATGGACACCATGACATCCTAGAGCAGCAGTTTTTCTCTCATGCCATGTGCAACCCTTTAGAACTTTCAAAAAGTAGCAATGGGCAAAGTAGAAGGGGGAATGGTCTTTTTTGGACTCTAGGTCTACTATAATGCAAAAATAATGAGTTCTTAACTTTGTGCTGATTCTTTTCAATTTTATTTTTTTCATCTGGATGTTCTTGGAAGCTTAATGAGAACTAGGAAAGTAAAAGCAGCCGAGTATTCCGATTTGTTGACTCACTAACTCAAATTAGGCTCATCAGCTTTGCCTCAGAAGCTTTTCTTAATAAGATTATTTCCAAAATGCCCATCCATTTCTGTGAAATTATTTCTAATTTTAGCAGCTAATTTAGCAATAATCAAATTCTCTCATAAAGCAAAGATTGGAATATTTACTAAAGAATAAGCTTATTCTGATCGAAATAAATTTATGTTATTCAGTATTCAACTGGAAAAGTGAGATTATAAAATTACAAAAAAAGAGAAATTGGTTTATATTTTTTGATTTATTTCACAGTAATAATTAGAGGAACTCAAGACCTAAAAAACCCCCACCCCCTTATACCCATGTATGTGTTTATCCAAAAAAGAAGTTCGGGCATAGTTCTTTTGATTTAGTTCTTTTACGAATGTATTCCTGTGATCCAAACTCGGCATATGGCGGGCTACTGCTCGCTATATGCTGACAGCGCAGAGCTGTGCTGCAGCAGAGAAAGATCCTGATAATATTGTCAGGATCCACCCCCGATTGCCTGATTAACAGCTGTCTCTGCCTGTCTAGAGCGCGCTGTGCTCACCCCCTTCCCTGTCTGTCCCTCCAATGAGGGACATCGGTTTGTGATCACTCAGTTATTGAGCTGGCATGCGACAGCTGCAGTGGCACACGCCAGCTCAAACTGGGTAGAGTACATTTTACCCTCCCAATAGTTCTCCTTTAAGACTTTATATTTAATAACACTAGAATAAGTACTTGCATCTTTTTTTTTTTTTTATTAGCCACTTGTAATGCCCTATACAACTGCACTTTGAGCCAATCATCCTCTCATTCAATCTGACACTATTGTGAACATTCTTACAGGACACTATTGTGAACATGCAGGGAGAAAGAGCACAGGTGATACTGCATCAGTGAACATCAGCTCTTTCACCATCCAATCAGCAAGGTGGAAGAGAAAATGTGACTACGGAAGCAGAATATCAGCATTCTATAGTCACTTATCCACCATTATGAGATCAGGGGTGAGGGATGTGAAGTGTGCCCTGGGAGGGTGCTAGCAGCTATGAGAGAAAGGAAGGACTGATTTAGCCTTTAAAAGAGACTCAGCCATTTTGCCTATGAAGGACAAAGTGAAAGAGTTTTGCAAAGGGCTCTTGCCACCTCCCCCCTTACAGATCCTTGTTCCTCTGGAGCTGGCAAGTATATCCGGCACCCCCGTGACAGTGCCTATATCTAGCATCCAATCACTAGGCCGGAGAACTGTCACGCAGATAGGTCACCATTCCACCAGGTCACCAACACAGCTGATTTCAATGCTGGCTGTGGAGGAGCAGGGGGTGGCAAGGGAGTACAGTTAAAGTGAGAGGGTTGGGAAGGAGGGAGGGTGGTCCTGTGACTCTGCCCTGCAAGTACAAGGTAGCAGTGTGATTTCAAATATCATTGATAACCAACTAATACTACATACCACCAAAATATCAATTATCATTTTTCCATTCAAGAACAATAAACCACTCATTTCTAAACCTCAAACTTAAAAGACTATTCTACAAAACATGTCCTGATTTTAAAATGAGCCCTTCGTAAGCACAATAATCCATTACCAATATTAATAGCCAAAATTAGCCAATGTCAACTGATGCACTACAAAAAAAACTGTTATACCCAATTACTGTCAGAACAAAGCAGACACCACAGAAAAATGTTACACACCTCCCTCCAGACTTCCTCTCTAGAAATCCATCAAATAATGACTCAAAAGATAACTGTATTCCTTTGTTCTTTCAGGTTCAGTTTAACAACACAGCAAGGGAAAGGACAGTCAGAGGAAAAGTGAAAACTGGATTAAATGTGAAATATGAGCACCAACTGAAAAACCCAGTTACACTTTAACAGCTTTTTGATGAATTGTTAGAAGATATGGTCCTTCATCTATTGAATGTCCTATGCTTGTCATCGGAATTTTCATGTCTGTCATTTCTAGACTAGAGAAGAAGTGGAATTCTTGGGTAAACTCACTAAAGGAAAAACAAATGGTAAAAATGTACTTCACTACTTGAATACATTAAAACTTAGTAACATCTCCAAAATACGCCCCTTCCTCACCAAGGAAACCGCAAAACTACTCATCCACTCCCTTGTTATATCTCGTCTTGACTATTGCAACTCCCTCCTCATTGGCCTTCCACTACACAGGATATCCCCCGTTCAGTCTATCATGAATGCAGCTGCTAGACTCATTCACTTGACCAACCGCTCAGTGTCTGCAACCCCTTCTGTCAATCACTACACTGGCTTCCACTCTCCCAGAGGATAACATTCAAAATATTAACAGTCACTTATAAAGCCATCCACAACTCTGCCCCCGGATATATCTCAGACCTTGTCTCAAAATATCATCCTAACCGTGCACTCCGCTCTTCCCTAGACCTCCTGCTTTCCAGCTTCCTAGTCAACTCCTCCCATACTCGCCTCCAGGACTTCTCTAGAGTCTCTTCCATCCTCTGGAATTCTTTACCCCAACCTGTCCGTCTATCTCCCACCTTGACTATCTTTAGGCGTTCCCTAAAGACTCATCTCTTCAGGGAAGCCTATCCCACCTCAACCTAACCACTGAACCATCACATTCTCAAATAATTCATCCCCTCACAGCTACCTCCTCATGTATCATTTCCCCCTCCTCTTTTAGATTGTAAGCCCTCAGGGCAGGGCCCTCCTTACCATCTTGTCTTGAATTGTATTGTAATTATAATGTCTTCCTTACATTGTAAAGCGCTGCGGAAACTGTTGGCGCTATATAAAATACTAATGTAATAATAATAATAAATAAAAGCCACTGCAGACCAAAAGGTCCAACAATCCAACAGGCACAGTACCACTTGTCATTACTGTAATACATGCAGGCAGCCAAAGCATTTGGTATATTAACTGGGATACAGTAAATAAATGGGTGAGGCATATACGATATCGATATAGATCTATATCTATAGATGGATATATCGAGACATAGAGACATAGAGAGATAGATATATATATATATAACCAAAAATGTATTTGGTTTTCTAACCTTCTTAAAAAAAATTTAATATTCTATTTTTTTTTCTAAACAGACCCCTGATATTACCCTTTTGAAATAGAAAAATATTGAGGCCACAGAGTCCTCAATCTCTTTTTCTGCAGCCTCTGTTATGAATGAACAGGAAGTGGACATACAATAGTCAGTTTATGAATGGACAGGAGCACTCAGTATAAAGTGCTCCTGTCCATTCATAAACTGTGACTATTGTATGTCCACTTCCTGTTCATTCATAATTGGGGACACAATAAACATACTATGTCCTCAATGATTTACAAGCACTCAGTGATCAGACCTGATCCATGAATGCTTGTACTCCACTCTCTATCCTGACTCGCTGTCATAGAAAGTTAAGCGGGCGGTGCGGGGAGGAGAGCTCGGTCTCCAGTTACACTACTGATGGCTGGCTCCTCCCCCACACCACTGGCTCAGCCTCCTATGACAGCTGACTCCTCCCCGCACTGGTCTCCATCCTGATCTGCCTGTCACAGGTGCGGGAGAAGATCTCTCACACACACACAGTATTGTCTATGTGTATATGACACACACTTTTTTTTTTACAGGTGAAGCACAGAGTTTCTCTGCATTCAACACTCATACTGCATACAGGGCACTGAAGTCACTCCAAGAGAAGATTGAGCCCCATTATTAACTCTAAAGCAAACTTGTTGCCACTCTAAAATCAAATCTACCAAAAGTGCCTTAAAGTAACACTTCATTTAAAAAGGTCAGACATTGATATAGTAATTAATGCTATCCAGTACACAGAAGACATGCACTAAGGTTAGACATTTAACTTTATGGAGGGATAATAACAGTGTCGTTTTTGAAGCTTATGCAACTTCCTTCACACTCCTCTTCATTATCAATCACATTCAAACTTTTAAGAAATTGTTTGTGGCAGTGCTGGACCAGAAATCTAAACCAGTTATTTGGTAAAGATGTATGGCTCCAGCTTACAGGGCTATCGATGGGACCTTGTTGAGGTCTTGGACTGCTCAACTTCTGGGGGTGCCAAGGTAGGTGCTGGATCCTCGGATTGAGGAACTGTGTGTGTGTGTGCGCGTGCCAACGGAGTATACGCTGACACTTTTCAGCCTAAAGACCTAGAAAGGGCCTCCCTTACAAATCCACAACTTATTACGAATAGAACATCATGTGCCCTTAAAGAACTATGGCCTAACCCTTTTTGGCCATAGCTCTCTTCAGTGTCACAGGAGGACATATACCAATGTCCGCGGGTGACCCAAAACTTAGTATATAGCGGGCTATAGCCGCTATATGCCCAGAGCGCAGAGCCACCACGCAGCTGGGGCGAATCCCGACAATACTGTCGAGATCCACCCTCTGGCTGATTGACAGCTGGCTCTGCCTCTCTAGTGCCCTCTCCCCCCTGTCCATTCCTCCTGTCAGCGCAAGAGAAACGGAGAGGGGAGGGAGGGTATGCCTGCAGGGAGCGGAGACTGACAGTTACAGTTCTCTGCAGGCAGAGGATTGGGAAGTCAGCAAATTGGCAGTATGCATTTGCTGACTTCCCGATCAATAGAGTCGACCTGTGAAAGCTACGGTGTCACAGGCTGGCTTGAATTATAGGGATGGGTGTTTTTCCACTCACCCTATAAGTCTCCTTTAAGAAGACTTAAGGAGGGGTAATGCAAAATTCTCCAGTATGAGTTGGATGTACTCTTAAATGTATCTTCAAACACAATTAATTGCGGATAGATGGGATAGATAGGATAGATGCACACACCCCATCATCGTAACCCAAAATACAAGTTAGCTTGAAAATGACAAAATGTCTTCCTGTAAAACCTTTTTACGACAATAAAAAAAAAAAAAAAAACAATTACAAGCTCTTACCTACTATTTTTCAACAAAGCCCAGACATAATTAATTATACAACATACAAATTCTGAGCTTTGGAAAATCGCATCCATTAATTAAACACATACTGCTGATATAAAGCAGTGCTTCCATTCTTATTTATTTATATTTTTATAAACTACTAATATTTTAGCCTACTCACACCTACAAAGTCACTTTCTAATTAAAGTTAATCCATCAATTCCAAATAAAATCACATAAATAGTTATCGTGTCTTAGTGTGAATGCATCCCTACATTACAAATGGCCAACCAGGGACACTTAACATTTGTTTTAATAAGATACACTTGTTCTCACATTCGTCAACACGCCTAAGCGCCTGGCAGTCTTCCAATACAAATGATCACTAAACACTGTTTACTATCCAGGAGTTTCTAAGTTCCAAAAGAAATACATTTGTAAGGATCTGAATTTTGAATGCCGTTGTAGGGCCGATGCCAGTAACCCAAAACTCTGGGGCCACACTTCAAATAAATTAGATCACAACTTCCAGAATTCAAAGACCGAAGGTAGAGAGAAACATGCAGGGCTGGATTTTGGTGTTTACCCGCCCACTGCTGCTGTCAATCAGCAAAAGGGGACCTGAAGTTCTCCATCAGGTCTTCTTCTACTGATTGACAGCAGCAGAGGGCGAGTGCAATAGCTAGTTTGCTATTGCAAAGTGAAATAGCCAATAGGAATCTAGCTATGCATTCCATTCTTCAGATTGGGATCCCTGCTATTACTAGTAGGCCATCTGATATCATACAAGTGGATAAGGAACTAACACTCAGACATCCTTGTAGCAAAAGAAGGTAATGTATGCACAGCAAGCACTAATGTTATGCTATTATTCTTTCTGCTTTTAAAAAGAAAAATCCACTTTTGTTAGAAAAGTAAGATGGCATAGTAACTTGCTACAAAGGCACGCAATTTTGTATTGAAAAAGTGACATCAACGCCCCCCACCCCCCTCCAAATGCTGCAAGCACCTTATTTATTGCGATCGTCTTCTTTCCACTCATTTCCGACAGTCCCTCCAGAGCTGGTCTCTGATCCTCGTGTCCCACGGAGTCTATCCAGCATGCACCTTTGGCTGTGTCCATTGAGTTGCAGTGCCTCTTTTCTGCTCTACTGCGCATGCGCCAACACACTCCCTCCTTTCACAGCCCTTCGGGAGTCGGGAGTTATTAGGTACTTGCCTACTTTTTTTT
>NW_017306417.1:588094-594405 GCF_000935625.1 Nanorana parkeri
TTTTTTTTTAATCATCATAGGACCAAAAAAGAAACTTTAATACTATTCAAAATTGCCTTTCCATGTCAGTCTGTAGCCACTCTAATTTTCCAGAAATTTGAAAAGAAATCAATAAAATGTGTCAACTTTGACACTTTCTACATCCCTGGTAAATGGAATGACCTCATACATGACATTTCCTGCTTGTCTGATTGGCTCACTGATTTCACTCAGAATTCTACACTAAGATACATGTACACTTTTAAGCAATGCCTGCAATAGAAATCTGTAGTAAGAAAAAGAAAATAGAAAGATACTCCCTAAGGCTGGTCTACCAAAGACATGCAAACACTATAGCTTATATTAGACCACTGAGATTTGCTCAGGTGGTTAAAAAAACCCCCCCCCCCCCTAATCAGGAATCAGTCTGAAGACATGGTGGAACATACAGCTATTTCTTCAGAACAGGAAAAAGGTAGAAATCTGCATTGACGTTTGTTAAAATCCTTGCACATGTACAAAGATTACTCAGAGGGAATTTTTTTTCTCAATGAAGACTGACCTTCCCTTATACACAAACCTTAGGCATTGTGCTTAGAAATGTTGAATGGAATGAAAGACAGAACCAAAATATATAAAACACAGATCATTAAGGCATTTTTTAGCTCTTGCAATGGTCTGCAATGTGTTGTTTATAAGGTTACCACCACTTGAAGCTGCCCAGGATTTTTCTGCCATGACATAACTCAGTCTATGTGAATCAAGGTATGGAAGTGCCACATGTAAACAAATCTGAAGAAAAACACACCAATGAGGACAGATCCTCCTTAAGAGCAAACTAGATGGAAAAAAAAAAAAACTTGCAAAAGCTTTTCTACTATAATTATCACCGATCCCAATCTGATCCAACCACTACAACATAATCAAGCCTGAGAAACTGATTGCACCTTAAGTACGCCTTTCCATTCCTTAAATGTGTAAAGTAAATGACACCTTCATATAGTGGATGTAATGAGCTTTCCAATGCACTCTTGAGAACTAAAATTAGGCTTACATTCAAATCCAGTATCATTCATACCCAGACTGTAATTATCAACATTTGTAGGTTGTAAATATATGGACATTTGTAGTAGATTTTAAAGTAGATAGCCGTGGGACCTGCTGTGACTGCTCCCCATGTCTGAGCTCATGTGGCAAACCAGACAACCAGAATAATTGTTTCATGG
The DNA here is from genome assembly GCF_000935625.1 of Nanorana parkeri. Classification (NCBI taxonomy): domain Eukaryota; kingdom Metazoa; phylum Chordata; class Amphibia; order Anura; family Dicroglossidae; genus Nanorana; species Nanorana parkeri. The sequence continues at coordinate 589,300 of NW_017306417.1, forward strand.
CTTCTCTGTGGCAAAATGAACAAATTGAGTTATATTTCAGCCTCTGCATATTTAGTACATATTTTTACCTATAGCAGATACAGATCAATTATTTGCAACATGCACATCACCATTCAGCAGCTATGTCACATTTTTCATGAGATTCTTTTATACATTGTACAGCACAAAGGCTATCTAAGATGCCATAAATGAGCCTGATGTCAGGAACATAACTCCTGCGTGCATGTGCAGGAGATACATTATCACAGAGCCCAGAAGCAGCGGAGACCGAGGTGCCATTGGAAAATAGAGTGACCAAAGATGGATCTGACAGTATTGGAGAAGGGCACACTTGTACGGTAAGCGTGTCATAATATGCAATTCTGTTTTGCACTTTGGCCAAAGCCCACCCTTCACAGTAGTTTGCTACAGCTTTGACTACATTTTTGTTTATGCTGTGTAGAAGAAGCCACACAGATGTGCTAAATTTTATATATGTAACTATTTTTGGATCTTTGGGTCATATGGCCCTATGAGTTTTTGGTCATCCAAATCTGTCAGTTTCACAGTTTGCTGCTTGAGGGTCATGGCTCCTTCTTGATTGGGAGTACTATAATTAAAACTTGCTTCACACAACGTAATGCTGCAATTTTCATCTGTTTAATTGATTTACCCTTCCTAACAACCAAAAAGGACAAAAAGGATTTTAAACACTTTATGACATAGTAAAAAAAACACTTTTATTTGATAAATTGTTTTAATACCCTACAAGGGCAAAAGAGGTAGACATGAAGATCTGGCTAAATGTACAACTTTTTTTTTTCAATAATATGTCAAATAGTTTTACTAAAATCTTTCCCCCCCCCCTCCCCCCATTTGTTCTAATCACCAGGATTCCAAATGTATGCCAAATTTTGATACACATACTACTAGTAATATTAGCACATTATCTAAAAATAGCTGTGTTCATTTTAGATTTCAAGGGACTATGCTTTTTTAAGCATACCATGTTCTGAGTTCAATGGCTCTAACATGCTCAGGATTAAAAAACAAGAAACAATTTAATCTATAAAAGTATATGCTCCAGAGTTTTTAGCAAGTAGCATATTGTAGAACTTGCACTTTTTGTTTTCTTCTTCATTTTCTTGAAAGATGTCAAAAGAAAATTAAAACTTATTTTTTGTATACTTTATTTTAGAAAGAATCATTTGAAATACAGTAGGAGGTGAAGCACCCAATTTTAGATGTACATCTTCGGTTAAAAAATATCTACTGGACAACTGTCACAGCTCATTTTTTTTTTTAAGTTTACCGTTGGATGGGAAAAAAGAAAATTGTTCATTTAGTAGCAATCTTTTACCACTGCTGAAATGCACAGTTCTAAACGTATTTAGTTACAAGTCCCCTAGTACTCTTTTCTCCAACGAAGATCAAAGACCAGGTGAAGTGGGCACTTTGAAGCCCCTGCGGTGGCTTGTAGGAGTCCACCCCGAGTAAGCTTCCATGTCATAGTTTATCCTCATGTGACAGCATTTGAACCTGGCACCACCCAAGCTCATGCATGGTTATATGGGAGAAAGAATAGGATATCCCATATTCGCCAATCTCTGCTGTGTTTGAATGACAGAACAAGGTGGCAGCGGGAGAGCATGGATCTGTAGGTATAAATTGCTGGGGGTTCTGGAATAGCATGAGGTACTGTCAATCTGCCCTGAATGGGAAGGTCCACAGAAAAGAAAAATGGAATGCCACACCAAACTTATGGGTGAAACATTCACATCCAATTTTCTGACAAACCAAACCTTACCCCCATACCAAATAATTACAACCTATGTGTTTAATTCTAAACAATCATCAATCGGATGAGGGTTGAGCATGTAGTAGGGTTATTATAAGGACATTCAACATGTTGAATTATATGTTTTGAAGCACAGATTTTCTGGCTAGATGGAAAATTGTGACATGGCCAATAACAGTGTCTTTTGGTAGTGAGGTCAAATCTTATAGGCAGGATAATAAATATATTTTGCGGTTTAAAGAGAATTTTTTTTTTTAGAGGCCATAAATGGCGACATGTTGCCAAAACACACATCACAATGGATCTTATTCCATGCAGTGCAGTACTAATTATTCTGAATTGCTCCCAAATGCACCTAGCCCTTGTTAGGGTATATTAACAAGAATGCTGCAGGTCTACTAAATCCTGTGATGTGGTGCATTGACAAATGCAAAATAAATAAGCTGCCTTTTTGCAATGTATGTTAATGTGCAAACTACCATGCAGCAAAGCAGTGAGAATATGACCTGCATGACTTTACAACATGCTGAAAAATCTTTGGTAACGTTCATAGGGAACTGGGCTAAATAACCACATTAAAATAAAAAACCACATTCATCTGCTCAAGCAGATAGGTGGCATGCAGGCAAAGTAACAGCATTATTGTATACAAATATTTCTTGTGATGTCCCAAACTGGGTATTCATAGTGATCAAATCCTGATCTTGTCTTCAGGATGGGAGCCAGCCTGATCCTGCAGTTGACCTCTCACCTCACTCACTGAGTGCACAGACGGAGTGAAAATAGGAAGGTTGTTAACGTGGGAAATGTTTCCGGTTTCATAGTAATTTTAGTTATTTACAAATCATGGTGATCATGTGAACTGGAATCACACAGAATGGCTTTAGATCTCTGCCTCAGTACCTAAGGCTACTCTTCATCCTGCAACTGAACGCCGTCACCATAGCACTCAGCTGCAATGTAGCAGAACCATTAATTAGCGTTCTTCTGGCACAGAAAGAACAATAATATACAGATTGTAGGTGTAAAAGTGACTAATTCCAGACAAGCGGAAAAATAGTGAAGCTTTGTCAACAAACGCACACTCTGTGTCCCAAGGTAAAACTCAACGCAAACAGTTAAATAGTATTGGTTGAGCCCCACTTGTGATGTACATATTGGTATGACTTTTTGTGGACCTTGTATAGTTAAAGAACTGTTACTTAAAATCCAGTCTTCAACACTGAAGGGATACCTCTATCTACACAACCAATCTTTACCTCTCTCTTGCACACATTCCACCCCTAGCTGCTAGGGACATAAAGCTAATGAGCTGTCCCCATGGGATCTGCACCCCCACATCTATCCCCTTTACCTATTGTCATGAGTGTTATTTTTTTTTTTTTTTAATTACACAATTATTAATATAAGTTGAGGTTTTGTCTAGGCTTTCTGCTGGTTTTTCCTTTACAAGCCATGACCTCTCTCTTTCTGTTATTGCAGAGAGTTTCTAGAAGTTGCAGTTGCTGAAGAGAATTTTGACAGCTGTCAAGAGGCTAAAATCTGATGTTTTCATGGAAAAATTAACAGCAAATTGGATTGCTGGTTTACCGATACATCTTTCACCAGGGTCCCGTCAGAGATTTTCAATCAAGCTGTCATCTACTCTCTTCGCCACGCTTTGTAACAGCTTTGATTTTGTTAGGTTATTGTCGACCATCCTTGAGGGTGGACAGTATTTCAGTTAGTAATCTGGTGGTATGGTTCAGATGCTTGGGGCTAGAGTCCTGAAGACTGAGCAGTAGGTTTTTGGTTTGTTGGTCTGTTTTAATCTAGGTTAAATCTATCCAAATCTGTTTAAACCCAATCAAAGGTCTGCAGTCATATTTTGCCACAGCTTTGTTGTCGGGTGTGGTATTTCATTTTGCAGCATTTAGTTATAATTTGGTATTATTATGGGGTGGTTGTATTGCAGAGTTGTACTGACCCACGCAAGCATTTTTTAGGATTTAAGCTGGCCATACATTATGCGAATTTTGGCCAGTTGTTCAGAAACCGTCCAATATTTGCACTGTGGGTGCCACTGTCGGCACCCTTTCGGCTGCCACCCCTTGATCAGCAAATGGAAGGAGTCGGAGGGAAAAACTTTGATTGAATAGAGCCAGCAGATGGTGAACTGCCGGCTCTGTTTGGGCATTGAACACAAAGGAAACAGCAGGGGATTCCTGGATCAACGCACTCATAAGAGTCGATGGAGGAATCTGTTATAAAATGTATAGTAAGTTTAGGGCCATTCAGACTAATGCATCATAACTTACATATGGAATCTTAAAAAAACACAAAACGTTTTCACACCTAAGCTTCATTTATATAAGATGAACACCACTCAAGGTCAAATGTTATCAATGAGTTTTTTGAATAAGACCAGAAGCTGTGCACAGTGTGCTACTGAAGACAGAAAGTTAGCACAATGGCTAAGCAGCAAATAACGGTAAAATAAGAAATAAGCAACAGCAGCCGTTATACTTCTCTTGTAAAAGGTTTCCTTTAGAACCCATTCTGACTTCTCTGCTGCGGTAACCTGCAGAAAATGCTCTAAAACAGTAGCGGACAAGCAATCCATATTGCAGTATGCCACAATACAATGTAGAAATAAGTGCCGACTAAAGCTGCAACCAACTAAATCAATTAAATCGATAACTGGCAGCTGAATGTGATTATTATCACAAATAATATGCGGACAGAATATAGTCCAAGAGACACATATGTTCGGGAGAATGTTGGACAAATAAAGACGAGGGGGGTGAGAAGGGGGCCATGAAATATGTTAACCCTTGGCAAAGAGAGATAAGGTCTATGTAAAAGGGGATTAGGGATGGAGGAAAAGAGTACTTAAGGGGAAGTAAATGACATTAAATCAAAACTATGGAAAAGCCCCCAATTTCTGTCGTGTTTTGGGCTACACTCCAAAAGTGAGATATTCAGGTGACTTCACAAATTCCATCCAAGGAAGCCAAGTACTTGAGAATGATGTGTATTTTGTAGATATTGAGTTTGTCCTCCATAAGATAGATATCCTGAAATCCAGTTAGCCGGTATACAGGCCCTCGCTGCATTTACTATATGTCTGGTAAGGGACTGAGAATAGGCACGCACAGGGATACTATTATGGTGTAGAAGAAAAAAGGCTGGGTCTCGAGGAACCAGGAAGTCGGAGAATTTTTGAGTGAGGGCATGCACCCTATCCCAGAACTGCAGGATGTCCGGACAGGACCAGAATATATGTAGCATGCCTGTCGAGGACTGTTAGCACCTCCAGCACCGGTCCGGTAAATCCGGAAACAGTGAAT
>NW_017306417.1:599683-601541 GCF_000935625.1 Nanorana parkeri
AGTACGCCTTCCCTAAACTCTGATAATCTGGCCAGTACACGGTCTATGAATGTAATTTGGTGCGGATTCGGTGCATAGATATTTGCAAATGTCAATAGCAGGCAAGCTATTGCAGCCGTGATAACACAGCGCTAAAGGTGGATTCCGTAAGAAAGTAAGTGTAAAATATAAATGAATATATTGCCTTGTTCTGAAGATATATATATATATATATATCCACCGTACTGGGGGACTATACCTCCTCAAGGTGTATATATGTGTATATACATATAAGTGAAAAACGTCCCAATGAAAAAATATCAAAAACAACTATGTATAAATCAAGTGATAACAAAGTGTCTAAACCTCATTTGTGTTGATAAATCTGAGCATAGACTTCTACGTCATCATTCCCAGTGGATAAAAGGGATCCCTAAGGGACAACTCATGCGGATGAGACGAAACTGTACCAGAAGGGATGATTTTTATTCACAATCAAAAATTCTGATCGATAGATTTATAGAAAAAGGATATAATGGTGATGAATTATATAACCTAAGAGATAAAGTGGCAGATATGGACAGAATGACCTTACTGAAACCAAAACAAAAGGAAAATGAACCTTTCCCAATATCCTTCATTACAGATTATTCTGCCCAACATAAAAAAGTGGAATACATTATTGGCAAACACTGGGAGATTTTAAAACGAGATAAAACTCTAGGGCCTCTGTTACCCATTAAACCCAAAATTATTTATAGAAGAGCACCCACCCTTAGGAATAAAATATCAAAAAATGTTATTAATCCACCTAGACAACCCACCACCTTCTTTGAGGGAATAGGGTTTTTCCCGTGCAAGAGGTGTATCAGTTGTAGAACAACAGGCCTCAGGAGGAAAATTGAATCCTTTAAATCTCAAACTAACGGTAAAGAATTCAGAATAAAGAATTTTATTTCATGCAACAGTCGACATGTAACATACCTCCTGGAATGCCCATGCGGCCTACAATATGTGGGGAGAACCACAAGAGAATTAAAAAAGAGATTGGAAGAGCACATTAACAACATTAAAAAAGGCTTCACCAAACACAGTCTATCCAGACATTATAAATTATTTCACAATCAAAACCCACAGGATTTAAAAATATGTGGGATAGATAAAATAAAAAATCATTGGAGGGGCACAAATCTCACAAGGGAAGTCTCAAAAAATGAGTCTAAGTGGATCTTCCTCCTGGACACTCTAGCACCGAAGGGATTAAATATAGAGTTTGATATTAATTGTTTTTTAACAAACTATTAAAAGGAGATATTTTTAAACATTATTTACTATTTAGAAAACTTTTATCATGTAGAACTCTCATATATAACATACTAAATTAACTTACTATATGTCCACCACCTCAAAAAACAAATGCATTCATATGATCACCTTTTTAATTTTAATGAATGAATGTAACAGAGAATCTGAAAGAATCATTTTAAAAATAAGTATTTATCTTGATTCAATTAGCTATAAGTATAGGTTTAATTATTAATCCTTATAAAGCTAATTAAGCTGTAATCCACATGGCTTAAACGAATAATATTTGTTTTATCAGGTTTCTATCATCTATTTATTAAGGGGTTAAATCATTTTGCTGCAATAGTTTTAAGGACAGAAGGGGTTGTAAATCAATTATTTAATTATCTATTAATTGTTTAAGTGATTTTTAATTGATATTAGTATATATGATCTTGGCTGGGACACAAGGGAAGATCTGTTAACCTTCAGAAGACGTCAGGTGACGAAACGCGTCAAGGGGCAGATCTTTTCATTGTCCAGTAAGCACTGTGCTAGTGGCTTTCAGGCGAAAGCTCGTTATCTCGGTTTTTCT
>NW_017306417.1:601718-601972 GCF_000935625.1 Nanorana parkeri
CACCTGCCTTTAACAGAGAGCCGGGACCTCCACGGAGACTGCAAGGGACAAGCGCTGGAAAGTGCTCGATCTGCTATCGGGTGTTTTCTTGAGGGAATTGGAATGGAGAGATTATAAGCCTTCTGCTCCTGAGTGATTATATTACATATACTCACTGATTCTGGTGAGTACTGATTACCTGGGGGACGGTTGATTGGAAGATCGAACTTATAAGGACTTTATATTTATTTTCGTTTGCTTGGGGAATTGGACTC
>NW_017306417.1:602511-602806 GCF_000935625.1 Nanorana parkeri
ACTTTCTTACGGAATCCACCTTTAGCACATCATATTTTACCAATTCATAGCAGCTTTAGGATTAGTATTCTAACTTTTTAGCCTTATCTTTCCAAGAGCGCAGATTCTTTTATCTAAATTTAAAGCTATTGCAGCCACCCAATGCTTGCTGTGCCCTTCTCCCAGTGTGGAGAAGACAGCTAAGGGGATCCAATCAACTTATCGATAATGAGAATAGTTGACAACCATTCCCGGGCCACAAAGACGTGAACCGGGCCTGATGGAGCCCTGGATAGCAGTAAATCCTGACAGTTTC
>NW_017306417.1:602904-611742 GCF_000935625.1 Nanorana parkeri
AAAAAAAAAAAAAAAAAAAAAAGCAAAATCACTTACAGGTAGTTTTTTTCTTTTAGGACAGAAGCGATTTCTTTTTCCTGACTGTCATACATGTGCAGCTCATTGTACATATTTGGTAAGATTTTGTTCCAAGATCGCAGCCTAGCCAATCAAGAGACTGAAAACTCTAAAGCTGGCCATACACTTTACAACCATCGCACAACTTTCGTCTTGCGATGGTTGTAAGCTAATTAAAAGCTCGTACGATCTGCCCATCTTGGACAGGTAGATCGTACTTGCGATCATTGCAAGCCCGCCCCGCTGAGGGGAGGGCTTCCGATGACTGCAATTCTGAGCGGGCAGTGTGCACTTTTGCACACCGGCCCGTGCGGCATTTGTCTTACGAGCACGCCACAAACCAACATGCCAACTTTCATACACCTGCCGATTATCGTACGATAATCGGTAGGTGTATGGCCACCTTAAGTCTAGAAAAAGGCTGGGAGAAGATTGAAGCCCCAGTTTCCTTTTTATGGTGGCAGTATACTTCAGCTTTAAGAGCTCATGGATTCTAAGCTATAACTGTACTTAAATCTCACGCTCAACATTGCAACACCAGCTGAGACAAGACAGCTGCCACAAAGCTGACCTCTAGCTGTCCTATAATGTTCAAAACATCCAAGCTGTCCAGAATTATTCATACAAAGAATTTCCTCATCTTTTTTTCAGTACTGGCCATGGATCCGCCTAAAAAATGAGCTGAAACTAAGAAGATCTCAACATGCACAGTCAGAAAATTTACAGGCTACAAAGAAGCCATGGGCTACAAAAACTACAAACAGGCAGCAAAAACTAAAACTTTTTTTTTTTTTTTTTTTTTATAAAACTAAAAATCTGCAACAGCCATTGGGGACATTCTTGTTCCTCTTACTGGATCCTTGTGTGCCTAAATGACTGCCCGTCTTTGTTAAATCTCACCCACTTTTGCATCAAGGCTACATTATTGCTGCCATTGCCAGCTTCTCCTCCAGGCAGGGCTGGATATACCATTAGGTATATGCTGCCTACTGTATATACCTTTAAGCGGCAGAGCAAAGAGGAGTCTTTTCCCTGTATAGCCATCAGTCACACATTTGTATCAGTTCAAGCAGTCATCTCATAAGATAACACATCACATATTTTCTATGCCTGGCTTGGAAATAGAAAAGTAGGAAAAGGCACTGTATAAAATAATTAATCCTGGCTAAAGGAATTACTAAAGGGCAACTGTGTACCTACAGGCTCCAGTAATGAAGATCCAGCTCTGCTTCCAGGACGTATCTTACATGCTCACATGCTCACGATTTATGGTGGCTTATAAGGGAAGACTGTTTTTAGATGGCAGACCAGCACACTCAACACACTTTTTAACCAAAGCATAGCACGGATCATGAAGTAAATCTGTCCTCTTGGATAACATCACAGTCCAAACATATGCTAGCTGTAACAGTTCAGTTGACCTGTAGCACGCCTACACAACCATAACTGGAAGCAGACATATTTATGGTTATCAACCAGTTTGTGTAGAGGCACAAGTGTGGCTCAACTGGCTCTTGTTGTATACAATGTTATCAAGAGAACAGGCAGTCTTGGAACAAATAGGTAAGCAGAACTAGAATGTAATGAATTAAGGGAGCCCCCACTTCCCCATAGCTCCCAACTGTGCTTTATTGGGAAGTACTGTCCCTCTTTTAGATACAAATCCCCTCTGTCTCTATTTCCTCCTTAGTTGTCTCATTTTGGTCTAATGTACAAACCTATAAAAATGCACTATTTACCTTACAAAAAAAGTGTTACAGTACAGTAAATCTTTCATCCAACCTATAAAATAATTGCCATATAAAGGAAAAGTAGTTAGGACAGCCTCTAATAAGTGAATATATGTTACATTGCAATTATTTTTTGTGTTACGAGTGTATCCTTTGCCTGTACAATTTGTGCTAAAAGGTGTACCTCTCATTTTAGAAAGTAGGTATGCTTTCATTTCTGCTAGCACACATAGGACAGTCAAGTTAACATATTCAAACAAAACTAAAAACAAGCATATGCTTTACAAAGGGAGTGACAGTGGTGCACTGAAATGCATGTGCATCCGGGGTGCACTGAAATGCATGTGCATCCGGGATGCATTGCCTTTGTGCAATTGGATGCCACTGAACATGAAATGCACTGCAATGCACTGATGCGTGCACCAGAACAGATTGGTGTAAATCTTTATTTGTAAAAATAAAGATTTGATGTAAACATACATTACTTGATACAATTGTAAAAAAAAAATAAATAGATAAAACCTGTACAAAAAAACATCAATATGCTTGTCATGCTCATATCTCTAAAAAGTTTGTTAGAGCCAATATTAAAGAGGACACATCAAAAAAAAAAAAAGTATAAACCCGTGATTCCTATAGACACACCAATAAACTGAGCAGTAAAATGATTTCTCACTAGATATGTCTGCCACTAAGTCATTGTCAGCCACTGGATCTCTTCCAGAGCGATGTGAAGTAGAGCACTATTATTAGAAGTGTTTGCTAAGAGATACATAATCCCACCTTCTTCATGAGGAGTTCTAATTTTCTGCTGGTGCCAACTGTGTAAATAGGGACTAGTGAACAAAACACAGGCTTAAGTTATGCAGCGAGAGCTCTTAGCCGAAAGACAAATAATCATCCTGTATTTTTAGCGGATATAAAAAGTTGTTGGACTCTGGATGAAAAGTGTCATCACAAAAGTGTCTTTTCTTTCTAGACGTGTTAAGAAATGAAATGAGCGATTCAAGGAAAACTTGAGCTAAAACAACCCAATTAGGTTATACAAAATGCAGGTGAAAGTTTCCAGTGATAGAGGTGTGATGACATAGTGATCAGTTTATTTGTTATGTGTGCGTTATTGTTGGGTTATGTTCATATTATACTGTGTAACCTGTTTATCAAAAACTGTCAGCATCACCCCACCTATTAGCTCTCTTTGTACTCCCAAGGAGCTCAGGACAATGCCATTCTCCTGTGTCTGGTCAGACTCATGCTATGGCTGTCTGAAGCTCTTTAGCAGCCGGACCCCTCGGGGTTGTGCAGTCAGAATGTCCAGGGAGGGCAGGGTGTATGTGATGGGATTATAATATTATCGGATCACTTTGTGAATAAAAGGTTGTACAGTTGATCAATAAATCAGGAGTTTGTTTCACCCTGCACTTGGTTCCGGCAAGTGACTGGGTGGACTGAGAGCTAATGATCATCGGGTTGCAGGACCTTCTCGGCAAGGAAGAATACAGTAGTAGACATACTCATCCTGAGTACCGAAGTCCGTCACAAGGTATTACACCCATCTGTCTGATGGCTATGTCTCCTGCCTTCCCTCTGTTTCAACACTGCAGCCTTCGCTAATCTGCATTTTAAACTTCAAGAATGCCTGTATCCCCCACTGCGTGCTGTGGGTCCTTCCTCCAACTGTACATCACTAAAAGACACAGCATTAATGCAAAGGGTGGAGGATCGAACTAGAGCAAGCATTATGGACACTCCTGAAAGTGGCAAATGCCAAAGAGACAGGTTGCAGAAATGGAATAGATGGAAGGTAGAAGACATGGGCTTCTGGAGAGCTGAATGATACTTCTATTTCAAGAAACTTTTACAGTTTCATAGAAAAAAACCTGACGGTCACTTCAGAAAAAAATAATTAGCAAACATAAAATCGAGGATCACATTATGCCTATTTTATGTTTTACTCTTTCAAAGTAAACCTGGGGTAAAAAAATATGAGAACTACCATTGCTGACCTCCATCTGAAAATGCTACCTTTAGTCACTGACCCAGAACAATTATGCAGAACAGAAAAGTCAAAAATTACTCGAAGCCAGAGGGCCTCCATATTTCACACTACAGGTTTTATTGGGAGAACGTTTACTGAAATAAGATATTCCTAGCTCTACACTTTCCAGCTGCTTTACTGATCACCAGCATGGATCCTGTCCAAACAAACACAGTGTCCAGCTGTGTATGGCCTAAAGCAGTGCAGATCGGTAGGCAGTTTTCACAGTATAGGGTTTTACAAGCACTTTTGCTACATGCCCCTCATGAGACACAGTCAACTTTGCAAAGGGGCCCCCATGACCCCTTTTTTTATTTACTAGGCATTTCTTGTTTCTCCTTCTTCCGTAGCTGTCCATAATATCAATCAGTTCCGGGTATGGAGGAGCAAGTGACCTCCTTCCCTGCAACACTGGTTGGGTCTACCAGTCAATCTCTAGGCCCGAGCACTGGCCTTGAATGACATATGGTCATTTTGCCTTTGGAAAAGGGAGTGGTATGGGAAAGTATAGGGGTGCCTTTTGCAGAGATACAGGCAAGGTGACAGTCTCTTTAACGCACGTGTTTCTGTGCTTTATTGGGTTTTTAGCACAGGGTTGTGCATTGTTTTCAGCATTATCCCATTTACTTTTACTAGTGCAGTGTGGATGACACTTCTGAGGCTGTGATTTTATTGAGCCTTTATTCAGAATCATTTGCATTGCAGGCAAAGCAGGTCACAGAAAGCCTTTTGCTGCATTTTACATTCGGATGCACGAGTCTCAATTGCAAATGGAAGCATTGAACAACATTGCTCCTTTGGACCTGCCCTCACTGTGTTTTCAATGCTTTGAAACAGTAAAACAGGCACTAAAATGCACAGTAGAAAGATGCAGCATTTTTTACAAAGCTATAGTATAGTCCGGCTGGATTGTAACAAACATTCACTTATTAAGAGGCTGTTCTAATTGCTTATTGCTGAATTGTCTGATTCAACTGAAAGACCACCTGTCAGGATAGGAATATGGGAGCTGACAATGCTTACTTGTTTTTTTAAACCTGCATTCTCCAGGGGTGTCACATTTTTCTTTGCTTCACTACCTAGGGAGTCACTGATCTGGAACATGTAAGTCCAGTGAAGCAAGGATCAGCATGACCCCTGGAGTGAAGGTGGACTTATGATTATAAAGCACGCTTTCCATAAATCAGTAGGGTGAATGACAGCACAGCCAAATTACACTTATTTAATAAAGCATTCCCATTTCTCAACATGGAGAGAAAAAAAAAGGAAAAGGAGAGACACAGAAGAGAGACACAGAGAGAGACACAGAGAGAGACACAGAGAGAGACACAGAGAGAGACACAGAGAGAGACACAGAGAGAGAGAAAGAGTCTCCCATACTCCCCCATTCACCTAAGGACTCATGCACATGGCTGTATGGTTTTACACAGGATCTTGCGGGCATTTTGTTGCTGCTAGTAAACACAATTTTCCTATTCTGTACTAGACAATCAAAAAAGAAACCTGTTACTATAGTGGAACTTGAATAGTTATTTTTACACACGAGATACAATGAAAATTTTTTTAGGCTAGAGTTGCTTGGAGAAGCAGGGGGATCAAGACCATCAAACAACAGTCAACATTTTCTACTTTTCTCAATGGAAGTACATGTTCTGTGGCACCTAGGTTAGATTGGACCTACTGGATCTTACATTTTATATTTAAACCCAAAAAAAGAAAGAAAAAGTTATCTGCAAAAGAAGAGGTATTCTGCTCATCTCTCCAACAACTCAGGTCTTCTATCTCTTCTCAGTTATAGTATTACAGCTTTCAGAATCTTCAGCATTCTACACTTCTGGGTGTCCCCCACCAGGTTGTTCTGTGGTGAATGCTGAAGATTCTGAATGAGGCTTTAGCGCTTGAATAGACTGAAGATAGGAGACGCGGGTGACCAGAGAAGTAAAATTAATAAATCTTTTGCAGGAAATTGCTTTTGGGATTTTATTTTTGATGACAGTTTTGCTTTTAAAAGCAATTCCATCCTAACTTTTTGTTTTTGTATTTTGAGTAGAAAAAAAAAAAAAAAAAGAAGGTTCAGAGCCTGGTACAGTTCAGGCGAAGCTCAGTATTGCAGGTACGTTATTCTGGTCACTGGTCTAAGTGGTTCCCAACATGCAGTTTGCCACGTTCGACCCTAAATTTAAGTGTGGAGCACAGAGAGTACCAGCACAGTTCCAAAACCAGCCAGGTTTCATCAGCGTTTAGTTTTTTTAGAACCCAGCTCTCTCTGATGTCATATGTATTTCTTGTAACTCCAGCATCTAGCTCCACGCTGCCTCCCCTTGCAGCAATAGATTACAATTGCGAGCATTAGATCAATATTATAAGTCATCTATTGCTGCAGAGGCACATGAGGGCTAGATCAGACAAGATACAAAAAGGACAACACAGTTGACCTGATCAAGACTCCCTAAACATACATACACATGTATGTATGTATGTATGTATGTATGTATGTATGTATATATATATTACACACATACATGTATGATAGATCAATAAATACAAAAATTATCCCCACTCCCTAATATTCACCAGGTCTCAACAAATACGCATGCTCTGGACAACAATTTTGTTGCATTAGGATTGTCTTTTACTGTGTGCGTTGCTATGTAAAAGAGGATAAAATCTCTTCAAACTTTCATGTGACATAGTGAAATCAGTGAAGGAGCTGGGGGAAAAATAAAAAATCTTCAAAAAGTAGCATTCTATAGAAACAGCATTTGACCCAAAAAGGCAGATCACTTATTTAAATATCTTATTGATACCATATAAATAAATAGCAAATTTACAAAAACTAAGCTCTTGTGTGGCCCTCTGGACAAGTCAAGGACTGCACTTGAAGCCCCTTATACAGTATGGATCAAGTAGACCACTATTGGTCTAAGCCCGTATTCCCTACATTTCTATACAGGTTCATCTGTTACCAAGTGGATTCTTGATAAAAAATATACAGAGACCTATGACAATGGCATCTTGTCTGATAAACTGAGCTCAGCCCTCTCCTTATTAGTACATACCTGCTGTAGGATAAACCACAGCCCCACTACAACCAACACAGTGAAAAAAAACTTTTAATTACAGTGACCCTTTCCACTCTTTCAACCATGCAGTAAAGCCTAACTGCGCATGCAAAATTTCGATAATACATTTCAATTTTACATAGTAAACAGTATTCATGAGAAGCAAGGATCAATCCAGCGCTCACTGATCTCTTCACAATTATTGGAGTCAGAAACACAAGTCACCTTGTGAGAAGACAAGCTGCTAAATCCTGGCCAACAGCTGTTTCTGGTGCAATGTGTACAGCTGGTCAGTGTGGTATAATAATAATACATTTAAAGTGAAAGTCTGTTTTGTTTAATTAAAATATATCCACTTCAGCTAAAGTATACATTACATGGATTTTAGCACTCTTTATTGCAAAGATTTTCCTGTTCATGGTCTGTGGACATCCCCATCCCAGCACATAGGCCACAACACCCCCACCATCCCAGCTTTTGATATGCAGCAGACTTTGGTGATGAATCTCACCAAAGATGAAACCCATAGTGCAGAACATTGCAAGGGATGTCTGAAATTCAGCCTCAGGTTCTCTGCAGACATCTATGAAAATGAGACAAATCAATAACATTGGTGGGAAAAAATAAAAATAAAAAAAAGGTCTGTTTGCATCTTTTTTTTAAAGAAGGGAAGTCTGATATTGTAGAAATTAGCCTACTACTAAAAGAAAATACAACAAATATGCTATTTATCTTACTTTTCTTAGGCGAGCACCTGCAATGTGTTCTGTGTGGGGAAGTTCTTAGTAATTAAATCCTGAGATTTAACAAAAAAAAGGCATTTCTAACAAAACACCCACAACATGAAAACAAAGATTTTTTCAATGTCTAGGCTGATCACTTCAAAAAAACAGTGTTTTGACAGTGGAGGGATAAGCTCATTGAGGCAGAATCAGAATGTAAGACCATAGCTGTGGGTAGCTAGCTTCATTCCATCAGTTTAGGCAACATTGATTTGCAGTGGTCCTCATGATGTATTATTAATAGAAAAACTTTCTGCGATCAGTTACCCCGATAGTGGATAAAGAGGGGCTTTAAATTGATGCTCATGAACTACCGTGGGAAAAAAAAGCAACCATATTCTTCACAAAATCTTATTTTATTGATCAACATTAAAAGACAAATAACAAAAGATGCCTAAAAGTTTAAATGTATATACATAATACAGGGCTCAAAATTTCAAGTCCTGAGCTACTAGCCAGGCCTTAAGAGTTACTCGCCACCAGTTGTCCCACCTGACCCCTACCGTGCCCCGCCCTTAACTCCGCCAGGTCAGTGGTGTGACACAGAGAACAGAGATCAGTAACAATGCAGAGTGCAGAGGCCAGTGGTG
The DNA here is from genome assembly GCF_000935625.1 of Nanorana parkeri. Taxonomy (NCBI): domain Eukaryota; kingdom Metazoa; phylum Chordata; class Amphibia; order Anura; family Dicroglossidae; genus Nanorana; species Nanorana parkeri. The sequence goes on from NW_017306417.1 coordinate 611,164, forward strand.
TGATGCAGAGTACAGAGGCCAGCAGTGTAATGCAGAAAAAAGCAATGTATCCTCCATGTCCCAGGTGTCCTGCTTCTCCCGTGCTGTCCTTCCTGCCAGTAGCAGCTCTGCAGTCTTCCTCCCAGCCTATGGCAGCTGAGGTGGGCGGAGGAAGCTGCAGGATCCGGTGTTCTATCGAAAGCTCCAACTCATTGAGATCTCTAACTACCTCTGGTGCTCAGAAACACTGGAGCTCTGTGCAGTGAGCTTTCGATAGAACACCGGAGTAAGGACAGCTACAGTGCGGCACTGATTCTACTCCTTCAACAGCAGCGATCGCCGTGTCAGTTCTCTCTTCTCATCAGCCGCTGCCGCTATAGAGCGGCCGAGGAGCAGCGGTGTATTTAGGTTTCGTGCTGCCCTAGGCAAGACGAAACTTGGCACCCCCCCCCCAATCTAAATTTTTTCCACCTCTTCCTGTTCAAGACATTTTGCATACCCTGTCAAGTCACTGGATACAGCTTCTGACAGATTGTGCTATTAGGCATCATTCACACTGCTTAAAGTCGGCCCGTACAGATTCTTGGGACGTGCACGGAC
>NW_017306417.1:612929-613883 GCF_000935625.1 Nanorana parkeri
GCCGCTCCAAGAAGCGGGTGGAGGAAACAGACAGCGATCGGCGCTGCCGAAGCGGCGGAAGTCCCCCCCCTGGATTTCCACTCGCCAATTGCGAGCGGGCGAGTGGAAATTTTGAGCCCTGTATAATATATACATTACCCGCCTTGACCTATATCAAATATTCCTCCATAATGTTATCCAACAAAACTGTTTTGTTCAAAGATAATGATATTCCAAAATGTTGCTTAAGTTCAGAAAGGGTTCTAGTTCTCAACGCATTTCACGGTCATGCTTCCACAGGAGGGTTATTTTTTTATTAGTGTGTATCAAAAAGGTAATTAAGTAGACCTGCAGATGCGAACCTAAAACCGCAGGGGGCGCTCTCGATTCCCGAGAGGACCACCATGGGGTATATAAAAAAAAAAAAGTATGCCTGGGGGACTGATGGACGAGCTAACACAGTAAATCTTGTTTTTACTGATAAGGTATCCCAGGCATAGGTCCTGCAGGGGTGTGGACATTTTTAAAAAAACTACTTGTCCAAGGGCTAAAGCGGGGGCCAAATCTACTTGTCCTTCACGACAATCTACTTGTCCCAATACAAAAAATAGTTTTAATCAAAACTAAGGATGCACCTATACCGTTTTTTTGGTATCGAGTACGAGTACCGATTTTTTGCTTTCGGATCTCGCCGACACTGAATACTAATACCGGTACTTCCACTGACATAGAGCAGGCTTCCCTGGTAATCAGGAAACCGGGCAGCAGGTAATGACATCCCGCCCAGGTTCCTGATTGCCACGGAAGCCGGCTCCATGTTGTTTGGCCTGCTTGATTGCGATTGGCCGGAAAACCTCGCCGGGTGGCGAGTAATGACCTGATTGACCGGGAAACTGGCTCGATGCTGATTGGCCAGGAAGCCGGCTTTCCAGCCAATCAGCAAGGAGCCGGCTTCCCGGGCCAATCAGAAAACCA
>NW_017306417.1:614936-629906 GCF_000935625.1 Nanorana parkeri
ATATATATATATATATTTCATACCTCCGGCCATAGAAGAGTTTCTAATAATTTTACAATGTCATGCAGTTTGTAAATCAATGCATTTTGAATGAGCCTTCTCTCCCAGCTACACGTTTACTCATAAGGGTAACCTATATAAGATGGATCTTTACCATTAGCAATCTAAATGATGAAAGACTTACGATTTAGAAAAATGTAATAACCTGCAAGACTCAATTTAATGATTTTCAAAGCTCACCGCCTAGACTCTATATGTGCCTATTTAGCCTGGTTAGCCTAGGTGGAACAATACAGATACAATGACATGTCATTGACATAAAAAATCACCAGTCTGTAAACAATTGTGTGTGTATGAAAGTTGGATTGTCCTAGCAGTATTTATCCTGTTGTCCTTGTTAAATGCCCGACTGAGCAACAATCCCATTTTCATAGGTAAAAAAAGACAGATATTCCATTGTCACCTTGCACGATCAATACACCACCTCTGTATATATGAATTGTCAACAAGCATTTTCATGGACATGACAAGCAGCCTTGTTAGTCACACAAATATACCATGCAGTCCAAACAAAAACTCTGGGCAGCTTACGAGGGCTTCTGCAGTAAAATATTTAGGCGACCGATAAACAGCAAGATAATACCAACATTATCCATTATTTTTCCTGGTCATGCACCTCTGTCACAGGCAGTGCATATAGCGGCACTTGAGCAACCTCAGGGGATGACTGTGCTTGGGGGCAGGCTGGCATTTGCCCCTTGGGCCAATACTATTAATATATGTGGAGCTGTAGGCCCTTGGTGGATGTTTTTCACCAGACATCGGTTACAGTGGAACCCACTCCTCAGTGACATATGTTGGGCATTATAAGACTACCTGTTCCCCATTCAGATCACAGCATCTGGCAGTGGTAAATCTTCCAGCACCGACTTTCTTTGCAGCACTTAGACGTACTGTGAATGAATGCCAAGAGCTGCCAATAATGGAAGATGTAAACAAGTGTGTTGCCATTTATCTTGGCTTTAAAGGAGAACTATGACATGAGTGATTTCCACTCACCTCATAGTTCTAAGCCGACCTGTGACAATGAGACTGTCACAGGTCGGCTCAGTAGATCGGGAGGTGAGGGAACACATTCCGGGTTCCCTCACCTCTCGATCCTGTCACGGCTCTCTGCCGTGACAGGGGGAGGGGCTGGATTCCCCTCTCCGATCTGCCAGCGCTGACTGGCGTAACGGACGGGGGAGGGGGCGGGTACAGCTGGCTCTGCCTCTAGATAGGCAGAGCCAGCTGTCACTCACGCAGCTGGGCGGATCCCGTCATCTAAGTCGGGATCCGCTCCAGGTGCGGCGTCTCAGTATACCGCGAGCTGTAGCTCGTGGTATACTGAGCTTAGGGTAACAGGAGGGCGCTAGTTGGTGTCCTCCCGTTACCCCAAGGAGAACTATGGGGAAAAACACTGACCCCATAGTTCTCCTTTAAAGAACGCTTGCCTTTCCCAGCGGCACAAAACCACACTTTGTGTGTGGTTTACTTTCTTTTCTTCCTACCATGAGCAGGTCATTTGGTTGTATTTGGCCTTCAGGCCAAAGGTCCCCGGTCATAAACAATTTGTCGATGCATAGTGGACTTTCCTTCCGTTATTTTCAGAGGGATACACAACGGTTTATAGCAAGTCTGAAGAGTTATTTTGGAAAGCCAAACACTAGGCAAACTTTTTCTTATATGGAACAGAGCAGGGAAGGGTTAAACCTATGACTAGTTTTTATTGTCCTCTTTGTTCCAACTAAGGAGATCCCCCTTACCACAAGTCCCAATGACAGGTGCCAGACAGACAGGCAATACTAGGATCTCTCTGCAACTGGGACAGAGATTGCCACAAAAACACTTATTTTGTGAAGAGGTGAAAGATTAATACCTTTTTTATTGCTGTCTGTGTTTTATGTGTCTTCGCGACACCCTCAGAAACTGAGAAATAGTCTTTCCTGTTCTAATAAAACTTTTCTTCTCCATGTTCTCCCAAGTTCAGGCTTGATTTAGGTCCTATTCAGGTTTTATTTAGGCACGCTACATTAAAAAGGTAGCCCATTAGTTGGGCCTCCAATTTTGCTGCCATTTCTTATTATTGTCGCTATTGTATGCGAGCATGATTTATTATTGAGGCAGGTGTTTTATATAGCATGATGAACAATTTACTTTTCACTTTGTTACCTGAGCGCCAAAGTTTTTTGCCTTTTGCTCATTCATTAATTTGGAGTGTGCCTGCAGCGCTGCTCAGCACTCAAAAATATATGCAGCTTTTGTCATGAACAAAGTGCACAACACATTGCATCAGTGTGAATGAGCCCTATCACACATGCTGGGATTTGAACATTAAATACTGTGTATGACCCATCCTTCGCAGCATGAGCACAGTATACAAGAAAAAAAAAAAAGGCATGGCTCCCATGATGCAACAGTATTATCAATGCTAGATTACAAAAGGTAATGCGGTCTATCCACACAATGAGGCAAGTTGTCTTCCTGGACTGCACATGAGCTGCTGCCACTGCCAGCAAATCCAGTGAAAGTTCTGAAGAAGGGCTCTGGTATAAATAAAAAGCATTTGTTTTGTTTCTAAATGTCAACTCTAAATATAACCCATTGACAATTTGTCTCACTATGTGAACCTGGGTAAGTTGCCAATATGCAAACTGGCCAATCTCCTAAACCACTAACCCAGAGTAGTTTGTATAAAGTGTCAGCTTTGCTTTGAAGGAACCATTTAGAATAACAATATGGGGGCCACTAATGCAGACTTTGATGGTGCAGACTACAGTGCGGTCATCTTTATCCTTTTATTGGTACTGGGTGTGCGAGTGCCATGAACAAGCAGGTCAGTGACCCATTTAATAGTGAAGGAAGGAGAAGTATGACAGCCATTAAGTGTAGACAATTAAATCCATGTCACTGAATTCAGCTCCCATGCTTGTCACCTGACAGGCTGTGTCTGTCTTTAAAAAAATAAATAAAAAAAATAAAAAAATCAGAAATATAAAGTCAATATTACATATTATTAGTAAATAACTTTATAAAATAGGTCATACTTTAAAATGAAAGGGTTAATATACCTTTCCTCACTGAAACTGTTGATATTGTTGACTAGAGACTGGTGTGGAACCCTACAGAGACTAGGGCTGCAACAACTAAATCGACAATCGATTATAATTAGGGTTGCACAGATACCAAGAGCTCCAAGACTACACTAGAGAAAATTTCAAAAATTAGGAGGCAGCTGTCATTTGTAAGGAGCACACGGAGCTCCTGGGATTTGTACATCTCTGTTTTAATATACGATTTTGTTTTTATAAATATAAATAAAGGGATGCACAGATACCAGTTTTACGAGTACTGGTACTTACTGAGTACTTACAAGTACGAGTACTGATACATTTTTGTTTATTGTCATGTGACAGTTTTTCTAAAACAATACAGACTAATGATTTCAGGACAGTGGTGGAGCACCAGAGCCAGGTCCCAGCTGCCACCGCTGCAACCCTGGTAGTTCTCGTGAAAATGCCAAGTATCTGCACTGGTACTCTGAAAGTATCTGTGCATCCCTAATTATAATCGATTATTGAAAAAGTTGTCAACTTTTTCAATCATCGATTAATCGGCTTCCGATTGGTTGGCCCTGTTCGCGGCTCCACACAAGCTGCGCTCCACACCTCCTCCCCACCTCACGCTCGCCAATGCCAGACCCGCCCGACTGCATCCACGCTCCACACGCCGCACCTCCTCCCCGCCTCAGCGCCCGCCCAAATCCACGATTGGCACAGGAATGCGGGGAGAAGAAGTAAGGAGGAGCAGGTGTGGGGCGGATGACAGCCGCCGATAGACAGGCCCGATCTCAGAAACAAGTTGCTGGAACACTGCTCAGGTAAGCCTGCACTTTCCCACACATGGTGCTCTATAATGTATTGCTGGGATTTGTATTCCTTTATAGCTGATGGTACATTGTGCTCTATATTATACAGAGCAATGTCCCATCAGCTATAGAGGAATACAAATCCCAGAAATACATTGTACACTGTATGTATACATGTATTGCTGGGATTTGTTGTATTCCTCTATAGCTGGTGGTATTCTGCATTGCGCTGTATAAAGGACTACAAATCAAGGAATAATACATTATACAGCGCAATGCAGAATACCACCGGCTATAGAGGAGTATAACAAACCCCAGCAATAATACATTATACAGCGCAATGCCGAATACCACCTGCTATAGAGGGCTACAAAACCCAGCAATAGTACATTATACAGCGCAATGCAGAATACCGCCAGCTATAATGTACTATTGCTGGGATTTGTTGAATTCCTCTATAGCTGGTGGTATTCTGCATTGTGCTGTATAATGTACTATTGCTGGGTTTTGTAGTCCTCTATAGCCAATGCCATTCTGCATTCATTGCTGTATAATTTTACACTTTTCATTTCACTATATTGCACACCACAGTTTTGTTTTTCTTTTTTACTTCCACCGCTCCAAGCTTGCTCCTGTGATGGACTACAATCTCAATACAAACTAGTAGTCCCATTACTAGAGCCATTTCTTAAAATGTATTTTATTTTTTATCCGATTAATCAAACTTAATAAATCGGCTAACGAATCGATTTTGAAAATAATCGTTAGCTGTAGCTCTAACAGAGACCTTAACATTATTTCACCCCAATCAACCTTGCATCAGCTATTGACCTCCAGCCTAAGCTTTCCGACATTTTTATGATCCCTTGGATGGTTGCATCGATCTTTGGAGGTTAATAACCACTATGTGAAACCCTGATTTAAAGGGAACCTTACATAAAAAATATCTGTCTCTGACCCCCTTGATTAAAAAAAAAAAAAAAAAGTTAAAAACAATTTAATAACAAAATAAAGAAATAGTTGCCTTACACCCGGGCTTTTGATGCACTCACAAAAGGTCAGGGTGATGTCACTGGGCCTTCTCTGAAGATCCCAAATCTTGGGAAGGCGCACGCATACACCATGCTGGAGTGTCTGCTCAGGAGATTTGGCATCCTCATCTCTCCCAGAATCCCATGAGGCCCAGAGACATCACTGTTGCTTACAAGAAGGTCAGAAAGTGGGGAATAAGGCAAATATTTTTCTTCCAATGCTTTGTTTTGCATTTCTTTCAGTTAGCATTTCTTATTCAGAGGGTGGAAGAGCCGCACAACAAGCAGACCTTGCTTGTTTACAAAAGATCCATTTTAAGATTACTGGGAGCCAGCAAGAGCCCTACTGAGTATATAACTGCCTCAGCATCAAATCCTCATGACTGACAGACAAAACACAGAAAAGAAGCCACCCATTGCATTATGGGAGCAGAACTCTATTTTTATTGCTGATTCACACAGGCTCAATGATCCATAAATGTAAGCCCCCATTCACCCCTTTGCGCCCAGGAGAATACACGCAAAATAATGTGCCTGCCCACAGCACATGAAAACACGCATCTATGTGCAGACATGCTGAAGAACCATTCATTAATGCACCTGCAAAAGCATACGCATTGCAGCATGCCAAACGTTTTTTTAATTTAAAAAGTGAAAGCACTTATTTGCGGTGATTGCTGCTTATTGGGCAACACAGCAAAATGCTGCATCCTAACGCACCATAAAATGTGCATACCTGTGAATGATGTTGCACAGGTGTGAGCCAGGGCTTAGACGTTTTCTTTGCCCCCACTCAAAGTCTTCCGCTGCTTTAAGTCTGGAAAGACGCTTTACTAAAGACAAAATAGCCTGTTCATTTTGCGGGAGAATTTTCCCTTAGCTTTGTGAACATTTTCCACCAGCTTATCATGCGCAGGCAAAATTTCAAATTTTCTTGCCAGTGATTGGGTGTTCTTTTCAAAATGAAAGTTCACCACATTAACCAAGCTAAGTGGAAACTTCCCCTGCCATGTGCAAATTCCCTTGCCTATTTGCCTTTAGTAAATCAACCACTATAGCTCTTATGCACTATACTTCTAGGGAGAATGGGGTAACCTCCAGGTAAACTCCCTCAAATTATTATTTGCAATATAAGCCACAATGCTTGGGCTCTTCTAGATTGAAGGACCACATTTTACAGGTTCCCTTTAAGCAGTAGAATGGCTTACACATGGGCACCCTTTGCTGGCTTATATAGTTCAGTGCTGAGGAATTTGTGTATTATTCATATGCATTGGAGGATTGGCCAAACAAAAAGGTTCTAATTCTATTAAATGCCCCCAATTTGCATGACTGATGAACCCACAGGGATCAATAACGTTTTTGCTTCTTTTGCAGTTGGGGCTATTTTCCTGAAACACATTGGAGCTATGCTTTGTTTCTAGTTCAGATGCATATGGAAGAGTTATAATTGGTTATAATGACCTCCTAATTTAGGAGCAATGCCTACGAGCGCTTTAATATACTTCAGTGAGAGAAGAAGTCCAAGGTTCAATACAAATTATTTAGAAATTACACTATTCATTGAATTCCAAATACATTGCTGAAAGGGAATTTATGATTCGTTGCCACGGGCAACTATACAATTACAGACCATTAGTCTTTGCACTGTTATTACCTAAACCCAAAAAACACCCAACAGTAATTTGTATTTAATGTACTTTCAATCAAATCTATGGACGGCAGAGGCATGTGATCATTATGGCTACACTCAGATTAACTTCACCATCATATGCCCTCATTAGTATTATATAATCGTACCAGGCAATGTATACTTAATTGGGTATCACAGGTGGAAGCAGACATCAGAGCCAGCATGACATCCTCCTGGTTATCAGCAACCTTCAAACTCCTGTTATTTATTTCTAAGGTTGAGAGTGCTCATATATAAAACCATTTCTACCCCACTTAAAAATGTACCACATGCACTATGACAGGTACGGCATAGCTCAGGGTGTATATAAACAATATAGTCTAAAACAAAGATCTATAAAACAAGGTAACCTTCCAAAAACTAAACCTGCACGGCTTCCACTAATGAACATACATGACAATACTCCTGTTTATGTAATACTCCTTGCACTGTTTAGAATCAGACAGAATCTACAACCTGCTTATAGCACCGCAGGCAAAAGGATTCTCAACCCTCTGACCTTTCTCTCTTTTCCAGTTTTTGATCATTCGGTTTACCTAAAGCTTTTCTACCATCTATAAATAACCAAAAGGGTGTCACTATGGACACTTAACTCATACAGGAGATCTATCTATATATAGATATATATCTTATAAGGGTTATTAGGCTAATGGTGACTGTTAAAAAATAAATATATATATTTCAAATTGCATTATGTAGAAACATAATTTTTTGCATTTGTATGATGATTACAACTTAAACAAAAAAACCCACACAAAATACCTACCCTCAAATATCAATGATTTTACTTTTGCAACACCCAAGCCCCGTTTGGCTAACACTCTTGGCTGAACCTCTGAACCTTTTTTTTCCCTCATTTTAAGTCACGAGAGGAATATATCTGGAGCTCATTTATTTAAAATGTCCAAAAAATAAACAACATTACTAGACTAAACACACTGGCATCCTGAAGCTAAGCATGAATACTGGTATGCAATGAAATACAACTCACTTATCAAAGACAACATTCCTCTACACAAATATTTAACAAAAACAGACCAACAGAGTTGAATCAAATGTAAGCAGCTAAAATATATCAAAACAAATAAACAACTGCTAGGAAGAAGAACTCTAAAACAGACACAGCAAAAGAAAGGATTGCAGGGCAAGTCCTAAAAGGCAACTAAATGGTTACAATGCAAGCCATGACTTAAAAAATCTCAAGGAACCTGGACAGCTGAAGTCATCTCCAGTTACTGCCAGTCAGTCAGTGACAGTCAGGATGTGAAGTTCCCCCACAAATGTAGCAAAACATTGGAGACATCAACACAACGTGCACTTGATGTGCATTCACCCAGGTGCACTGGCTTCTCTATCCCATCTCTCTGAATTACTTTGCCTTTAGAGAAAATGGCCTGTAAGCAGCAGCCTCTGCCCCCCTTTGTAGACACACAGGGGTCTCCTCTCCTACTACACATGGCATGGTGGATGCAAATCAGAGTTGATTGGATCAAAGGGAAAGGGAGGTAAAAAAAAGCTGCAGCTACCATTTTCTGATTAATGTCCCCAGAACAGCAAATCTGTAATGGTAGCAGGCTGCATGTGACACACAAAAAGAGGCAACACAGACGTTATCAGAGGGATGGAAAGCAAATGAATGGATGCAGTGAAGACAATCTGGCTGAGCAAACGATCCACAGCATCCTTGTGTCCCTGGATTGCTACCCAGGATGTCAGGCAGTCAGCACCCCCTGAAGGTGCACAGATAATAGGGGATGTGGCACTACATACCATCAGTGCAGATTCCTGCCCTGGATGTCCCAAGCAATCACTGCAGAGGTCGGCACACACCAGAGCCAGGCGAAGCTCAGCAGCGTTCGTTATCCACATGCAAGTGATGCAGCTGCAAGAGGCAGAGAGACGAGCAAGGAAAAGGGGCCTCCCAGCTAGGCAGTGGCTAGCTGTCTACAGCACACACAAGCCCTGCCTCTAATGTCATCCATACACGCCCAGATCCAGGCTTGTGCTCTACTAAAAGGGAAATTGGAGCATGGGAAGCCAAAGCCCCTGATGTCACACAGGCACCTCCTGGTCATGGAAGGGGACACTGCTGCAGATTCTTAGTGCTGACAGGATACAATCACCAACTTCAAAAAGGGGAAAGCACAGAAAAAAACAGTATTTTAAATGCTTACTTGCAGCATGTTCTTCTTTCCATACACTATGTGAATTTCTTGATGTACCGGACAAAATTCAAACAGTGGATGCCCCCTTCGGCAGGCATTCTTGCTGAAGCCAGTCGGAAAATGTTAGGCCTGGTTCACATCGGAGCGTTTTTACGTGAAAACGCACAAAACACTCAGTTCAATGCAAGTCAATGGCGATTGTTCACAGCTTAGCGTTGCATCACATGCACAAAAATGCTTGTTGTGCAAAAAGATGGAGGAGCTTTTTCAGGCTCGATTTTGGTCCCAATAGATATCTCTATGCGGCGAGAAACGCGTGTTTTTAAATGCAGAGATGCGCAGAACAAGTCACGTGAAAATGCACAAAAACGCACAATACTAAAACCACCTAGGTGTGAACCTGACCGTAGAACAAACAGAGCGGGCAGCCAAAGAGCTGCCTGCTCAGTTAGGGTATTCTGACAGTGGCCGTGGCTGCTGTAAGAATACATTGCAAACAGCAGGAGATTCCTCGATCAAAGCTCGTAAGCAGTGGTGGACCTAAGGAACAAAGGGCCCTGGTGCAAAATTTTTCTCGGGCCCCCGTTCCCGCTACCAAAGGGCGGGGCCTGGAGGCCGATCTCACTGGGCCGCCAACCCCCCCCCCAGTGGTCTCTGCACCAAAGGAGCTTACACTCTAATGTCCCCCTACAGTGACACTGTTATTATTATACATTTATATAGCTCTGACATATATCGCAGTGCTGTACAGAAAACACTGAGCCAGTCACATCAGTTTCTGTACAGAGGAGCCTACACTCTAATGCAGAATGTGGCACCGGCTATAGGGGGACTACAAATCCCAGCAATACATTATACAGCAATGCAGAATAGTATATGAATTGGACTCTGCAAACACTGGACCCTGCACTTAGCAATGCCCTGGACCCTGCACGTAGCAATGCACTGGACCCTTCACACAGCAATGCACTGGACCCTTCACTTAGCAATGCACTGGACCCTTCACTTAGCAACACACTGGACTCTGCACTTAGAAACGCACAGAACCCTTCACTTAGCAACGCACTGGACTCTGCACTTAGCAACCCACTGGATCGTGCACTTAGAAACACACTGGACTCTGCAAATAGCAACGCACTGGACCCTGCACTTAGCAATGCACTTGGCCCAGCACTTAGAAACGCACTGGACCCTGGACCTAGCAATGCAGTGGACCCTTCACGCAGCAACGCACTGCACCCTTCACGCAGCAACGCACTGGATCCTTCACACAGCAACGCACTGGACCCTTCACACAGCAAAGCACTGGACGCTTCACGTAGCAACGCACTGGACCCTTCACTTAGCAACGGACTGGACCCTTCACTTAGCAACGCACTGGACCCTTCACTTAGCAACGTACTAGACGCTTCACGTAGCAATGCACTGGACCCTTTACTTAGCAACGCACTGGACCCTTCACTTAGCAATGCACTGGACCCTTCACTTAGCAACGCACTGGACCCTTCACTTAGCAACGCACTGGACCTTTCACTTAGCAACGCACCGTGGAGTTTGCCACCTGCTGAATATTGTAAAAATGCAGCTGTACAGAGCTCCGTCAGTCTTTGTGTTTTGCACTGCAAGGGGTAAATGCTTGGTTTTGTCTAGGAGGGGGGTGATGAGGCTGTATACTTAAGCAGGCTTCAGTGCTCTCCCTGCTGCTCCGGGCTCTGGGCGATGACATGGCATCACCACATACAATGCAAGTTTTTTAAGTCCTCTATTGTATGTGGAGGAGGCAGGTGTAAGACTGCATCCCAAAGTACCTTATAGAGGAGGCTTTGTAGGACCCGTAGCACAGATCCAAGGACCTTATCAGAGCCCAGTGTTATGCTGGGCACACACCTTACAACCATCGCAAGACTTTTGTCTTGTGATGGTTGTAAGGTACTTAAAAAAACGTACGATCTGCCTATCTTGGACAGGCAGATCGTACTTGCGATGATCGCAAGCCGCGCCCCCCTGATGGGCGGGCTACTGATGACCGCAATGCAGAACGAGCAGTGTGCGCACACCAGCCCGTCCAGCTTTTATCTTACGTACATGCTACACACCCGCCGAAAATCGTACGATTCTTGGCGGGTTTTCGAACATGTTCGTAAGATACAAGTCGGCTTCCACACACCTTACGATAACTGAACAAACTGAAGAGAGAAGCTGATTGGTTGCCATGCACAGCTGCTCCAGATTGTGTCTGCTCCAGTTTTGATAAATTCTCCCCTGTGTGTTCAGCACACACTTCTGCACTGTGCAGGGTATTACATGCTAGGTGGATTGCATTGTCATTCATTCTGAATGGTGCCCTAATGCACCTGCAGGCGTGCGTTGCAGTGCTGTACAACACAACGTACCCCAACGACATGGATTGCCATGCAGTGATAAAAATGAATGCATGCACTACTTTGTATCACTGCATTGACTCACTCCACTTCCTGCCCAATCCTTGGCAGCAAGGGCAATCCCTGTCCCCACAGCTGCATGTCACAAAGGGGCAGGGAGTTTCCCTGCTGGAACTTCTGCTTTTGACTGGGCCTGAGAGAGGGGGGTATCTGTCACAGTTTTGCACAGGCTTGGATTACTTGGTTCCTACCAAGCCTCCACACATCAGTACCACATATCAATGCAAGTTATTGTGGTATTGCAGTGGCATGGGACTGCCCCACATGCATGGTGGGAGGTACATTGGGGTGTCATTCAGAATGAATGGCAACACATCAGTGAATCTAGTGTGTGGTACCATGCACTGTCCGATAACGTTTACTAAATGCACACATCTTGCACATATAGGGTAGCTCTATGTTGTAGACCAGTCCTTAAAGCCAGCTCTGTAATCAGTTAAGAGGTTCTGCGGCAGTTTTAACTTTACTGAAGTGTTCACAGTATTAGCAATGCTGGTTTAATTAACACGGCATTGAGAACACTGTAAAAACAACCAAATTGCAACTACAGGCCTGTCATTAAACATAGATCCAGCTGTGATTTGCTCTCTCTTAATTGCATTTTCAATGGAGCAGCAAACTGAGGGGTTTAGTTTCAGGGCACAGACATATGTGACCTATCACAAACTAATCTCCCTGGGATGCTTAGCCCAAAATAACCTTGACCGAGAGTTTGTTTGGAAATTAAAAAAGGCTGAGGGAGTCTCTGTGTCACCTGCGCGTCACACTGGGCTCTAAAAATGAGGGACGGTCATCTGCTTCCTAATTTGAAGCTAGCAAAATGCACCTAGGAGAATGAGGTGTGTTCAGAAAAACATACAGTAATGGGCCCATTCACACCACTGTGTTGTGATAACATGTGTCAAAACACGTGTTGCATGCATTGGTGCACTGCTGTGCCATTCATTGTCAATGGGACCCCAATGCAACTCAAAAACACAGGTGTGCTGCAGCGCAGTACAACACAGCACACATGGGTGTATTTATAAAATGTTTGCAGAACCATTTGCACTGCGAGCATCTGTCTTTTACATTCGCACCACATTTTGGCCACTAGATGGAGCCGAGGGGTAGTAGAAATTCCTTAGCTCCATCTAGTGGCAATAATATGGTGCAAATGTAAAAATCAGATGTACGTTGCATGAACCGCTCTGCGAACCTTTTATAAATACACCCCCCAGCGTACCGTGCATTGTGCTGCAGTAAGATACAGCCTGCTCTTCTTTTGCATGCATCAGTGTGCATATCAGCCTATTTATTTGGAGTTGACTGTTTAACACGCCTCAACACGTGTCAACGTAGGACATGTGTGGGATGCATGGTTGTGATGCAAATGAGTTCTAAGTGTCACATTCACACAACACTTACTGGTGTTGTATCTTTCAGTGTATATTAACACACATTAACTAGGAAGATTCACCTGCAGTGAATGATTGGATTGCATGCAATTGTTAATATAAAAATGTAATTGTGGTAGTACCTCAACACATGTCAAATGTGTTCTGATTGCATTCTTTGCACTTCACATGCATTTACAGATTGACAATATTGCTGTAAAAGAGCAGATTAAATGTTATTGGATGGGACAAGCTGTGCCCAGAGAAATGCAGCATAATGCACAGCAGACAAAAGTGTACTGAAAATGCCTTTCTATGCTACTGAATCAATTCAGATGTCAGCCCCTGTGCTCAAGTGCTTTTCAAAACACTTTAAAAATGCTTTTGAAATGTTCATAGCGGGTTAGGGCAAACGAGCACAAGGACTATATATATGAGTCACTATAAAAAACAGCATTCTTGAAGTGGCACCCAAGTGGGGCAATTAGCAGCAATAGAGCATTACAAAGTGATCAATCCTATTTTTGTTATTAGTTATGAAGTGGTTTGAGCAGCTGACACTGGTTGGATTTAGGACGGATTCACATGTTGCATTGTGCTAATGCAGAGCAATGCATGCTAAGAATGGTGCCCTTCCATGCCATTTATTCTGAAAGGCACTCCAACACGCCTTGGCGATAGACGGTGTGCTGCCAAAAATGCTAAATGCACCTTTTTTGTGGTTCGCTAAGCAGACCATTGAAATAAATGAGCTGCCTTAACACAAAATATGTTAACACATGGCATGTGTGTTGCAATCACCACTATGGTGTAAATGGGCCCTTATAGTATTCAGTGCAGGTGCATATTGGGAGGCTTTGGCTTCCTCAACAATTATAGGGTACTTGAGTGTTGCTGTACCTTTAACTAGTAAGAGTATACCTCCAAGATATGGCATTGTATCCATTATTATATACACTGCCTGCCCAAAAAAAAGTCACGCACTCCAATATTGGACCACCTTCATGCTTATGCAATGTCACAAAAGTTATTTCAAATATTATGAATCATTATGCCAGTATAGTGTAAAGCCATGGTTCTCAACTGGTTGGTCACGAGCCCGTGTTCAGTGGGCGGTGCGTGCCTTCCACTGTGCTAGGTGAGAGGCTCCTCAGCCTCCTCCTAGCGCAGCACTGACAGCATCCAGCACCCAGTGTCCGCTTTCTGACTCACCGCTCCTTTATAAAGATGGCGGCAGCTAGACATCAAAGTATACATACTTACTGTATGCGCTAGGTGGTGAAAGTGAGCTGAGTATCACTGCCACTATATCGGAATCTACCAAAGAAGCTACAAAACATACTAAACAAGGCAGTCCAAGCAATGAGCCCTCCCACTGTATCAGGTGGGTTATGATAGCGAGGGAGCTTCATCCATACCTGCATTGCTTACAGGTCCCTTGCATTCCCTGTAGAGGTGCTTGGAGTGGAGTGATGTCACATTCTGGCTCCCGGAACCTCTACAAGGCATGCAAGGGAGATGTACAAGCAATGTGCATATGGATGGAGCTCTGTGACAGCGTAGCAGCCAACACTGGACTCCATGCTGAGGATCCACTTCAGTTCACATACGGCCCCTCCGAATATTAAGAAGAAGCAGAAATGTTAACCCTTCAGAAGCCAAGAAACCCTAACCCGAGTAAAAGCAATTTAAGCTGACACTAATCTCAAAATCTCAAAACTGCACTCAAAACTGCATTCAAGTACCTTAACTATTAACAAAAATGTAGCTTATTTGTGTTTCAGCTTTAGATCCTCAACTCAAAACCCATAATGGACTACAATCTCATGCTTGGTTTAATAATTTGTATTGAGATTGTAGTCCATCAGAGGAGCGAGCTTGGAGCGGTGACTACTTTACAACACACACAGGGACCATAGAGAACAAATTTATCCACCCTCCAGAATGAAGGACAGTGTCAGCACCAATTCAGAGATGATTTGAGGATCTACAGCCGAGTGATACACAAATAAGATACATTTTTGTTAATAGTTAAGGTACGTGAATGCATTTTTAAGATTTAACTCCTAAGTTTACTGTCACTTTAATTGTATTAGGAGTGACTGATTTTACTTGTTGCTTTAAAGCAGGGGTGTCCATTAGGTCGATCGCGATCTACCAGTCGATCGCAAAACGATCCCTGGTAGATAGCAACGTCCTGTCCTCCTGCTGTAGGGCTTCTCCTCTGGATCCCCGCTGCTCTCCCCCATCTGTATGCAGCGGTGA
The DNA here is from genome assembly GCF_000935625.1 of Nanorana parkeri. Classification (NCBI taxonomy): domain Eukaryota; kingdom Metazoa; phylum Chordata; class Amphibia; order Anura; family Dicroglossidae; genus Nanorana; species Nanorana parkeri. The sequence goes on from NW_017306417.1 coordinate 629,815, forward strand.
GGAGAGAAAAGAGAGCCGCTCAGCCTGGATCGGACAGTCAACGGCTCTCCCTCCTTATCGCACATGCTGCTGTGACAGCGGCTCCCTCCCCC
>NW_017306417.1:630058-666364 GCF_000935625.1 Nanorana parkeri
CCCCTCTCGCCCCCCCCCCCCCCCCCGCTGCTGAAGTGCTTCCTTCATTTCTCCTTGGATCCCCCGCTGCCTCTGCCCGGGAGAGCAGCAGGCATCCAGAGGTGAAGTCGCAGGCTGAGCCCCCCTGTGTAAGTGGCCGATCGGCAGAGGATCGGTACATATCAGTGATTTGTACCAATCCCCTTGTTTGTTATCAGAATGGTATAAACGCTCCTGTAAGTCCCTACATGTTTCGCCCCGAAAGGGCTTCTTCAGGGGAGAGAGACAATTCTATGGGAGATATGTGTCATATATGTGTCTTCACCGTCAGTTAGTCAGGGAAGCGAGAATATAGTGGAAAAACTGCTTCAAATACAAACAAGGGATTGGTTTTGTCAAGCATGAAACGCCACTGTCACAGATGTCTGGGAAAGAAACAGCAACACCACACACGGCAAGAGCAGAACTTCACTACCTCTAAGTCTAGTATGCCGGCTGCCTGTTTTTCCTGAAGACTACAGGGTGCTGTCTCCGACGCGATCCCTCCATTTGTGTTTACCTGTGGCGGTTCATGCTTGACAAAACCAATCCCTTGTTTGTATTTGAAGCAGTTTTTCCACTATATTCTCGCTTCCCTGACTAACTGACGGTGAAGACACATGTATGACACATATCTCCCATAGAATTGTCTCTCTCCCCTGAAGAAGCCCTTTCGGGGCGAAACATGTAGGGACTTACAGGAGCGTTTATACCATTCTGATAACAAACAACCATGTACATCGTAACTGCACGGTATCGTCACCATTCGGTGAACCTGCATTTGTAAAAGCATTTTTATTGATGATTTTGTATTCCGCTTTTTATCTTAAATAATGTATACAACGATTTATTGAATAAATGTACTTCTAAGATTTTTATACACGAGGTCTGGACTTGTTTCTTAAAAGCCCCCTTTTTTTTATTTTCCCCTCTGGTTCCTCGCACACCCCACTGTGGAAACCTTTTTTTCTTGCATTTGAAACCTGGGGTGTGAAACTTCCAGCTCCTCTATATGTCTTCTGCAACGCATGTCTACTAATATTATCCCTTAAAAGTAGATCTCCAGATGAAAAATTGTGGTCGCCCCTGCTTTAAAGTGTTTAAAAACCCTTATACAAAAGCAGCACAACAAAAGTATCCACCCGCCAGAAGGAAGGACAGTTTCGGCACCAATTCAGAGATGATTTGAGGATCTAAAGCCGAGTGATACACAAATAAGATACATTTTTGTTACCTCTCTAGAGAAGGCGTTTCTAGCCCCATGGGATATCAGGGCCACCCTCCATTGCAAAGTTTCAGATCTCCCCATGGGTGTTCGACACAATGTTTTATATAAGGACAGGGTTGTGGCTTGGAGGGAGGTGCGGAAGGGTCTTAAGCTCTAAAGTTACTAAACAATGGCAATCGATAACTAGAGATCCAAAACGACTTTTTGCCGCATCCTTCCCGGAAGTACTGATGACCTCCAGATCATACTCTATATCGGTTCTCCACCCCAAACTTCTATCACTGTTTACGCCACTACTGGTTACATAGTTACATAGTATTTGAGGTTGAATAAAGACATTAGTTCATCAAGTCCAACCTATTAGGATCTCATTCTAGGAGATTGAATCCAATGTAAAAATTTGGGCCAGGGAGTTTGACGATCCAGACTTGGTGGACAGGATTCTACAAGGTTATAACAAGGTCAGGAAGGTGATCACTAGCAAAATATGGAGGGAGACCCAGTTTAGATTATTACACAGGGCGTATGTTCCCTACTAGGGATGCACAGATACTTTTCGAGTACCAGTGCAGATACTTGGCATTTTCATGAGAACTACCAGGGTTGCAGCGGTTGCAGCTGGGACCTGGCTCTGGCACTCCACCACTGTCCTGAAATCATTAGTCGATATTGTTTTAGAAAAACTGTCACATGACAATAAACAAAAATGTATCAGTACTCGACAAGTACCGGTACTCGTACTCGCAAAACTGGTATCTGTGCATCCCTTTATTTATATTTATAAAAACAAAATCGTACATTAAAACAGAGATGTACAAATCCCAGGAACTCCATGTGCTCCTTACAAATGACAGCTGCCTCCTAATTTTTGAATTTTTCTCTAGTGTAGTCTTGGATCTCAAAAGTATCGGTACATGTGCTCGTACTTGTACCGAGTACTGTACTTGGTATCTGTGCAACCCTATTCCCTACTTTGTACCGGAAGGCACCACTTCTCGCCAACCAAAATCATCCAGCTGTCCGAAATGTGGTTGCGCTCACCCAACCTTGAAGCACTGCCTATGGACTTGTCCTCAGATTCATCACTTCTGGACACTCCTAATTGCTTATACCACACAAGTTCTCTCCTGGGGACCCCAACTGGATCCTGCACTCTGCCTGTTTGGTCATTACTCCCCTAACAAAGAAGACAGGAATGGGAAGTATCCCGGATACTGGTTACACATCTGTCTCCTTGCAGCACGCAGAGTAATTATGCGCAAATGGAGCGCTGCCATGCCTCCAACGTTACAGGAGGTGATCAAGGAGCTCAAACTTTTGTTCTGTAGGGAGAAACTTGATGCAGAGTCCCATACCGATGCTTGTGCAAAATCTTTCACAGATGGAAACTGTTCTTGCTACAATCCTACACGACAGTGGAAATTCGTCAATTTGTCACACCATTTCGCTATACCAAATGGTATCTCAAAGGTCAAGTGTCGAACATCCTGGGGCTGCTGGCTTTAGAACCAGATTAGTCTTGTTTCCACTTATCTTATATGGTAATATGTCTATTGAATACCAGTATGTATCGATACACCTATCATAGATGCAACCTGTTGTTGATTTGTTTGGAATCTATTTTGTTTTGGGTTTTTTTTCGTTTCCTTTATTATGGCCTAAGACTGAGGCCTACCTCTGTCAGCTCTTGATACCGCCTAAGACAAGGCCTGTGTTATCTGCTTTTAGATATGCAGACAATGGTATTGTATCACAAAATTCTAATAAAATTTGTTTAAAAAAAAATTAAAAGATACACTTTTGTTAATAGTTACTGTACTTGAATGCGTTTTTTAAAATTTAACTCCTGAGTTTAAAGTCACTTCAACCTTATGCTATATGAGTGGGAACATGTAACAAATATATAATTAGGTGTTATGTCAGTTTGACTCTGAAAGTGGAAATATACATAAATCACAGAAAACAAAGTTTGTAGAGTATGATAAGTTAATTAATAGCTGAAAATTTTACTTACCCCACTCCATTATTGAGGTCTACATGCCCAGCTAATGTTGTGTGCTCTCTACTGCTTGAGTGACAAAACAGTCAAAAGAATTGAAGAAATAGTGACACAATTTGCACAAATTGTTTATTGTAATCAATCTTGGAAATAGAAATCAGTTTTAACCAGTGATATTTTCTATTAGTATTGACCAGGAACAAAGAAAATCAAGAAAATCACAGATTTGTAATGGTAACCCATATATATTCATATATTTTATCACATTTTTGCTACATTTATCTAGTAAATATGTGATTTGTCATGCTTCTGCTTTACTGAGGAGTCACATTTTCTTGTGCCCTAAGTACTCTTTCACATTAGTGTATGCTGATTGACCTTGATTAGCTGAGTTATTTACTACAAATTTGCCCTCATTATTTTGAAAAATGGCATAAATGTCAAGAAATGCTAATGAATGCATCTATGTTCGCAGTCTGCAATATAAATGCATGTAGGTGAGCTGTAAAAGCAAAACATTACTGTCTCAGAGTTTGGAAATGCTAAAAAAAGCACAAGTAAAATGATAATTTCTACAGTTAGCAGTGATGTGGGGATTGATTGGTCCACCAAATCTCATTCTTCATCAGAACTTTCATGAATATTCAATAATATTGGACAGCTGAGGATCACATTTTTAAAACGGAGAATTCCCCCTGCTCTTACATCTTCTGTCGTACAGAAGAACTTCAGCAAGTGCCCAGTGTCACAACTGATCATAATATAATCCCATTTTAAATAGAGTGGATTTGTACACATTCTATTTCTGTGTTCATAATGGCCAAGACTAAACATGTGAATAGTAAATTTTCTTTAATATAGGCAGTTAAATATGAAATACTGTCTATATTATGCAGTCTTCTGTTCAGACAGCAGGTGGAGCACTGGTCTCCATTTTACGGAATTAGCATGGTTATTTTTCAACTGTGCTGAAAGAAGCCAGTTGTTTACCGAACTCAATAAGCTATCACAGCAATGACTTATCACTTATCAGAAGGCTGAGTAGGAGATTTTAATCAGACAGAGGGAGCCGCAAGATAGGCTTTTCTGCTGTGTGTGCTTTTAGGTAACCAAAAGAGCTTTGCAAACTCTTTGTTGTGTGTTAAGGGTTTATTTGTATAGCAAAGATTGTATATGGACAATAAAAACAGAGAGTTTAAAAACATACAAGTATAAATGTAACTTGTAACTTTAAAATGTAACTTTAAAATAAGCTGCTTGCAAGCATAAAGTCAAGACACCTAGAGAGGCCTACATGTACCTGAAGCCAGGGCCGAATTTCCCACTGGCCTTGGGGCAGCAGGGAGCATAGGGGCAGCAGGGGTGTGGAATTCCTATCTCCCAACGCTCAGGACATGCAGTTCTGGGTGCTGGGCGAGTAGTTGTTTTCTACATTTAGCCCTGCTTTGGGCAAGCAGAGCTAAATGTACAGCAGGGAAGCTGCCGCTTATTTTGTACAAGTGCTCCTGGCGATGTCACCGAGATCACTTGTATGACGTCTGCAGATCTGCCATTCTCCATGGGGGGGTGTTTAGCGGGTAGGAGGACGCATTGCCTTGGGGCAGCAAAGAGAGTAATTGCTCCGTAACGAATGATGAAAAACACATCGTAGCAATTGCGAGTGTTTGGACTTGCACGGAATATATTTGACGCACTTTGCGCCAGATTTACATTGCAAACTTTTATAAAACAGTCGGAGACCCTAAGAAAGCTACCAGAGAGTGTCAGAGACTACAGGAATGCTACCAGAGATGGTCCGAGACTACAGGAATGCTACCAGAGATTGTCAGAGACTACAGGCATGCTACAAACATGGTCAGTGACTACAGATGTGCTACCAGAGATGGTCAGAGACAACCGGCGTGCTGCAAGAGAAGGTCAGAGATTACAGGGGTGCGACAAGCTCTAAAAACAGCAGGTATTACAGCTTCAAGCAGCTACATCATGATTTTGAAATCCATTAATTTATAAAATGATCCTTTGGATGCATTAAAAACAAAGAATGAAGCTCTGGCTGCAATGCTCATCTTTAATCCTGAGATGAGCTCCGCAGTACCTCTTTTTGGCCTTAAGATGTCCTGTCAGTCTAACGGAGGACTCTGTGAGTACTGTGAATGCAGGGCATCATGGCTCCGCTTCTGAGGGGGCATGACTAAAAAGCCCTTAATTTACCATGTACTGGTGCAGATTGTTACACTAGTGCTGCACTGAAGACTTCAGAAAAGGTAAGGCATGTACAATAAATAAATAACTAAATAAATAAATAAACAAAATACAGCCATCAGGGGCCACAACCCAAAGTTGGGCTTGAAGTAAAGGCTGGTTTCAAGGTTGGCTTTCACTGGTTCATGGGTACTGTTAAACATCTGCTCTTGTGATTGACAAGTCTTTTTAAGTTGTGACACTCCAAAATAAAATGTTTGTTTTGCATAGTATACAGTCGAATGTCTTGCAGACTTTTGTATCCTACAACATGCTAATTGTGGCACAGGGAACCTTGAAACATTTTGCAGACTCTCCTAGTCTACTACAAAACAGCCTTAAAGTGGAACCATGGCTTAATATAACAATAATCATAATAATAAATATGCCTGTATTATAAACAGGTGATACAATATTGTATATCACACCAAGGCTTCTTTCTGTCTGCTGTACTTCTACGTGGGTAATTTGCATTTATTCTATTCTGAAACATGATTTTAGAACTATGGTCAACTTATTTTTTTGGGAAAAAGTTCCTTCAGTTTTATCTTGCATGCTAATTACCCAACCGATCACAATCTTTCCTAAATGTTAATTACTTGTCTCCTATACATTCATTACCTTTCTGGTTATTGTAATAGTTTCCTTATCTTTAATTTGCCAAAGTAATGTACTTTGACATAAAAATAAACAAATAGGCTATACTATCATGGATATGCCGCTAGGGAAGTCAGAAATAGAAATTGCAAAAAATACTTTAAGATCTTTCACTTATTATTTTGAAAAACCATTACAGGGATGATTGACGTGTAGGCATAATCCAGCTGCTGAACATCTTTTTGTAACTGGATGGTCACATAAACATGTTTGCTTAGAGTGCATATTCATCCTATGGAGCAAAAAGAGGAAGCCCAGTTAGAGACCCCTCGCTTATCTTAGGAGATAATAATCATTGGCAATCAGGGTGTGGGGGGGCCTGGAGCCATCTGCTAATGCCCTCATAGATGAGTAGTTTGGTTTATGATACAAGCATTCTCAGTTGCCATGTTACCAACACCAGGGCTGTAGATCATAGTGCTTGGGCTTCATCCCATAAACTGTAAAAAAATGTAATTTCAGAAAAGCCAAGGGATCTTATTATATACTGTAGGCATATTATGTATGCAATTTGTTATTATTAATATACAGGATTTATAACTCATCCACTCACAGTTATTATCCTTTGTAACACATGCAACCCTGCGTTTTAGATTGTAAGCTCTCACGAGCAGGGCCCTCCAAACCCTCTTGTCTTGAACTGTTTTGTAGCTGTCCTGTTTCCTTTATATTGTAAAGTGATACTCTAACTCCAATAGTTAAGACAATTCTGATCCTACAGTCAGACACAGGAGGCTTGGACTTTGACTAAGTCCAGTCCCTTGTAACCAGATGTACACAGGACATGTTGGGTGATGCAACCCTGAAGAGACCTTGGGCTGGGAACTCGAACCAGTCCATATTTTAAGACTGATACTGGCTGAAGGGGAGACTGCTATCACATTAATGTATACAGTTACATGTGGTAAGTCTTCTAAACAAACACGACTCACTTACTGTGTTTTCCTAGATTCCTAGATATGTGTTTGGCTATTCTATTAACTACTCGTTTTCCATATTGATTGTTCAGAAAAATTATTGCAACCTTATCTGCTTGTTGGAGAGTGTCTGCTTGTTTTTATTTTATTCATATGACTCCTCCATTTTACGTAGTGCTACAGAGAGTACATATAACTACACACAAGTCTCTGCTCCAGAAAAGCTCACAATCCAATACTACAGTCTTGCAGGCATAAAAACAGTGTCTCTGGGGAACATTAAATCTAAGATCTCTTTGATACAAGCACTGCAGTGCTAGGCAGGTTGCTGCTGTGATGTCATTTGTGTTGTTGTGTTTTCCGTTTTGCTAAGCTACTGCCATATTATTTAATAATAATGGATTCCAAAGCATAAGCCTTGTATTGCACCTCTGCATGGCCTGTACACAAGAACCTGCTGAGTCTTATGAGTTGCTTCACTGGGCTGTGTATGGCCAATCTAAGTGAACTTAAAAAAATGGCACAATTATAATTGTGTGCCTTTTACATTTGTTTTTATTTGAATTGTGCTTTTATTACATAACCAAACTGTTTTTCTTACAACCAATATACCTCAGTGATGACAATTATAAGCTGTTTTTTACGTATAATGTTAAAGGCACAAGATGCTCATAAGCTGTTTTCTCAGCCAAGTCAATATTTGATAATCTGGAGGTAATTAAGGCCTTACATCGACCACTAGTATAGGAACCCATTGAAGCCATGAAGTCAGGGGCAATGTAATTAACTCCTTATTAACCAACAAACGTAAATGCTGATGAGGTGAAGCTTCCTGCATTAAGGAATAGTTTAGAACTACATCACTAGTTTAACAGTTAAGCTCCATTTACGGACATAGAAAGTGCTCAATGTGGTGGTCACAGTGAAGGGACTGGGAATAAAACACTCTGGATCACAGTCACCTGGCAGGAGTACACATTGACCTGTATCCTAGAATATGTATGTTAGGTATGTTGGCTTAGGAAGTCTCAACCACATGCCATAACAGCTAACAGACTTCTCTTTGTGGTAGGGAAACTACTGGCACAAATGTGGCTCTCCCCTAACCCACTTACGATTCAACTATGAAAATTCCCAGGTTAACTCTATTTTGACTGAGGAAAAAATGACATTCCAACAAAGGAGGTGTCCACAAAAAAAAAATTACATTATGGAATAGTTGGTTATCCTTTCTCATTCTGGCATCTCTCTCTTTAATATTGCAGTGGCTGTTTCAATAGGTGGCTGAGTGATGACTTTGGCTTAAGATTGAACCCCACTTTGCATGTGAGTGAGGCCCCCTTTCAATGTCACATGTCAGCTCTCACTATGAGGATGAGTGAAAATCACTCACCTCATAGTTCTCCTTTAAAGTACTTGAATGCATTTTTTGGATTTAACTCCTGAGTACAGTGTCAATTTAAGGCAGACAGGCAAGTTCATTCTAGCAGTGTTTTCAGCCAGCTCAGGCTCAGTAGCATTCAGAGTCTGCAACCTGTGCTAACCTGGACAGAGGAGCTAAGCCAGAACCTGTCATCCTCGCTTTTATTTACACCCTTCCTTCATATTTTAGTGGTCAGGAAAGAAGCGGAGTACAGTGGGGTTCATTCTGTAGAAGTGCCATTGCCCTATTCGCAGCCAGTTGGCCACATGGGGAGAATGATTTGTAATAATGATAACAGCATCCCTCACCCACCCGTATTGTGCACCGCCTGAGGCGGTTGTCTCATCCCTACATTGGTCAGCCCGTCCCTGCTAGCAGGATTAATAGGTATTTGCGCTTATTGAACAGATATAACATAGCGCATTCAATGGTATATTTAACAGACCACAAAATTAGCAAATATGAGAAGTTCAATATTAAAATGTACTCACACTTTAACACAATCTGTTAGATTAGAACCAATGCATTTAAGTGTAGTTTATAAAATAGTCCCCGCAATTGTGCTGCGTAGCACCTCCACAGTAATTTACCAACTTTATTGTACCACATAACATCACAACCTTACTTATTTTAACATGTGTATTCTGGTCTATCCTTTGTCTTTCTTCTTCAAAGTCTAATGCCCAACCCTTCAGCGTCATCCAGACCCATCATTCTTGGTCTCTCCACTTGTTGCTTTCCTTTGGCTTTATCACCATAATTTTTTATTTTTCTGCCTGGTCAGTGACATTTCAACCATCAGAGTTCCAAGCTCCTTGACAATTAGAAAAATTTCGAAGTATACAGGTTTCATGCTAATCACTTATATCGCCCAGTAAATACACATTCTTCCTCGATGTCATTAGTTGGGTTGCCCCATGTCTAATTTCCTGCACATTCCTGACTGAAGGACTTTCTTGTCAAATAGTAGCACTTCATACAACGTGTTTTCTCAAGGGAGAGCATTTTTTTGTATTAAGTCATATAAGTAATAGAAAAAGGTATTTGGACTATATTCAAAATGGCATTATCATTCATGTGTGGCTAGGGCAGCACAGCTCAGCTCCCTTTGTCTGCATGTGCGTTTGTTGCTGGATGTGGTTGTAGCAGCCTTGCTTAAGGGTGCCAATACACTGTACGATTCTCGTACGAGAATCGCGAGAAATCCCGCGATCGTACAATAATTGTAAAGTGTATGGAAGGCGTGCAACCGTTTCTACTGTACGATCGCACGTCTTCAACTGCCGAACAAGCCGGTGTGCGCACGTGCACACTGCCTGTTTGTAGTGATCGGAAGCCTGCCCCTCACTGCGGTCATCGTAAGCCCGCCCCTAAGCGGGGCGGGCTTTCGATGATCGCAAGTACGACCTACCTGTCCAAGATGGGTAGATCGTACGAGCTTTTAATAAGCTTACGACCATCGCAAGACAAAAGTCTTGCGATGGTCGTAAGGTGTATTGGCACCTTTACTGTTCCTTTCATTATGCAGATTCAAATGGGGGGTTTGGATTGGTGTCCAGTTATAGGAAATATAAGCTTTTTCAGTTACCTTTTTCTCTTACCAGGCAGCCAGAACATGATATCTTTATCTTTCCCTCTCTCTCTTTGTCTCACATGATTTCTCTCTCACACATGAAAGGTCTGTAGCTGCCTTGAGCAAGGTCCGGCTTATTGCATGATGCTGCAACTTCTGCAAATAATCTACATCCAGCAGATTTAAACTCTGTTAATAGCATCATGCATCTACAGTTTGGTTGCATCTGTAGGGTAGAATAAAAATAGCATTATACACAGGTGCCTTTATGGTGATGGTTTTCCCATACGTTGGCAAATATATGCAACCTGAGTCCTCTGAAACATTAGAAGCAAGGTTAATTATGTTTCCATTGCTGGTTAACAGGCTTGAGTGGTAAAGTGACACTGTCACAAAGGAAGTATTTAGCGCTTTTGGGTCACAGACCCAAAACAAGCATGCTGAAGATGAGTATCAGAAAAGTGACAACATTCCTTATTTCTATACTTGTTCTGGGTGAGCATCGCAGAAAACACTGAAGCCAAATGTTCAGCATGACAGCCAGGGAACTAGCATTCTCAAAAGGAGAGTTCAGCAATGACAATCCTTTTAAAGTGGGACTAATAGCAAAATAGGGAAAAACTAGAAATGTTAATCGTACCTTGTACCCTGAAAAATGTACCTTTTTATCCAAAATTCCTCTTGAAAATTGCTGTGCACTGGCACTCCTATGCCTTCAATCCCATAGCTGCAAATCTGCAGCAGTGAGATCTTAGGCACTGCTGTCTCTGACCGCTAGTCCTAGATGATTTGGTGTGAGCTTTGGTAATGTCATTACTGTGCTGTCCGCTGTTCTCCATGCTGGTGGCTGTGACACGAAGAAGCAAAGCCCTGCCTGTACCAAGATGGCTGCCCTCACACAGAGAGACATTGCAAAGCAAGGCATGATAAGTCAGTCGTGAAAAAAGATAAGCTGTAAGGAAAGTAAAGGCAATACTGGTGACTTGTCCTTTGTCCTCGGTCTGACTTTTTTTGGGGGGGGTTTTTGAGTTCTTTTCCCCCAAATATACCCCTATATGTTCACGGAGGTTACATTTTACAGTAGCATTACTAGTACAGTTTTCACAGCAGGGCCTCTTTAAACTTTCATACACAGGGCTATGTGTGTTTTATTACTTTAACATCAATTATAAATCCTGGTACAATGTTCATAACTAACATCTATATTGCTGGTTGATGTGAAATGTTCACAACGTTTTACTGCCAGGCTGAGCTTTGATTGGCTCCAAAATGTAAACAGCAATTAAAGTCTAGAAGTTCATTAAATACAGTGCATCAGCTCCAGCAACAATTTGATGTACAGCACAAAAAGGGTTCTAAATAAATGCAGAATTCATTTCGACTGCCTCAACTCAATGACATGCTGTCATCTTCCATATAAAACGTATCAATTACTGCCAAGCAGCGTTTTGATTTGCCGGAATGCTTCTATCTACAATTAAAATTCAAGGAATTCAGTAAACAGAGTAAACACAGCAATAATTTGATGTAGAACACACAAACCTTCATCGTAAATTCAAACTTTATCTCAGCTGCAAGAGTCTTTTTCCATGATCTGCCGTCATCCTTTTTCTATCAGACATATCAGAATATTATATAAAATCTAATTATCTGCAGAAAACACAGATGTTCCAAGATTGTAAGAAGAGTCAATATTTACTCTGACCCATTTTTCATCATCCACACAGATGTACCTGGAAAAAAACACTATCAGAGCTTTGAAACATCTTCAATATAATGTCACCTTTCCTAACACGTTTCTCTCTGTCACTTCTGAAATGTTGTTTCAGAGATAGTGCCCTTTTATTTAAAGAGAGCCTGTCATCTTGCAGAAAATGTTATGTTGGAAATGAGACGGGTAGGAAAGACAGGTGATTCCCATTTGTATTAGAAAACATCTACATAATAAAAAATAATGTATAAAAGAATATTAGGAGAAAGACTGTTTTGCAATTAAAACGCAGGAGCATGCTCCTTCCTTAGCAAGGACAGGAACATCTTAATTATAAATGTGCCTGGAAAAACATGCATGCCACAATTACTGAAAATGCTAGCTGCCTGGCTGTGATGCTATGGTTTCAATAATTTTTGAATCACTGACACAGAGTTTTAGTCAGAACTCCTCACTCCTCACTGCCTACTCATTCCTGGGCAATGATTGAAGTTGGCATGAAAACCAGGCATCTAGCATTTTCAGGTCGGTAATAGCAGAATGTCAGTTCAGACAACCTCCCCCCCCCCCCCCCAAAAAAAAAAAATAAGAAAATACAGGTAGTGCTGGGCTTTGTTTTAAGAAAGCCAAGTATGATTTGCCAACTGTGCACAAGGAAATAACCCTGTAATACATATTTATTTTTAAAATAAGGATTTTATAAAGATAATTTTGAAAGTGTATCAAACAGTGTATAGTGTATCCTTTAGTGTAGCAGAACAGTTGTAACAAAACAATTGTAGCAGCTACTTAACTTCCCAGTTCCAGTGGCGTGTCTCCTAAGGCTTGTGTCCTTCCAACAAATCCTTAAAGGGCTGGTGTGCCCCGTGGACAGACAGTTGCCATGCAACATTTGTCCAGGTGACAAGGCGCACCTCCAAGCTTACCTTGCCTGTGCCTCTTCAGATCTCTTACCACGATCTCAGGCTTGACAAAGAGGCGGCAGCCTCGAAACGCGTAGCTAACAACAGCGTTACACCCCCTACCACTCAGTCTGACGGACGCTCGTGCCGACTTGAGCCGAGCCCATCGCCACTGCGACCTGACAGTGACAGCACCGCTACAGAGCGGCTCATCTTGCACAGCCGACAGGATTCAGCCTGGCCAGCTGTCTCCTTACGGCTCTTCACAGTTCTCATATCACCACCTCCAGACTAGCTCCCCACATGTCTCCCTGATGCCACCCTCAGCCTGCTGTGATATCCTATGTGTTTTCCAGTCACATCAGTCCTTCTTGACCAGCCATCACAGTAACTTCCAAAACGTGAGTGGTCTTCCTTTTTTAACACAGTTAGAGCGCTCTCAACCATTTTGTCGATTGCCTCTTCAGTTTATAGCCTTCCTGTCCTTTTTGCTGCTGCTGCCTTTTCCACACAGCCTCTACTCCAGATATGTTCCTTCTGTTGCTCCTGGCTACTGACATCACTCCGAGTACCCACTATCTGGCAAACCTGGCCCTCTAGATACTATACACTTGTCGCTTCTGGCCACTGACATTGCTCCTGACACATACAATCTGTCACCTCCCTTGCTACCGGCATTAATCCGTCCGTTCATCCTGGCCACTGACATCACTCTGGGTACACTTCATCTACCCCTCTTGGCCACTGATCACTCCAGGTATGCGTCAGCTGTTGCTCCTGGCCCTTGGCATCACTCTACATACATTTTATCTGTCGCTCCTGGCTGCAGGCATCACTCTGGGTACATTCCATCTGTTATTCCTGGGTGCTGACATCATTCCAGGTATGCAGTGTGCAGCACCTGTCGCTCCTGACTGCTGGCATTGCTCCAGATATGTTCTATCTGTCACTCCTGCCCAATTTCAATACTCCAGGTATGTTTCACCTGTTGCTCCTGGCCACTCGCATAATTTCTGGTATGTTCCATCAGTCGTTCCTAGCCAGTGGGATATCTCCAGGTACATGTCACCTGTCGCTTCTGGCTGTTTGCCTGATTCTGGTACCCTCCACTTGCCACACTCTGTCCCTTCGTACCCTGGCATGCTCTATTTGCCGAACTCTACTTCCTTGAGCCCTTGCAGCTGGGCACAGCTACTCCTGGTACTTTCCATAACCGAACTCTGCTCCTCCAAGTCCTTGCAGCTGGGCGTATCTGTTTTTCTCCCTGCATTGCTCCTGCTAACACATTTGTTACCTCACTAGTGGCCTAGCAATATATGGCAACGGTCCAGTAGCATCTTCCTGCTACATCTGCATGTATCTGAAGAGGCAACATGGAGTCCAAACCCCCATTAAGGGGTCCCTGGTGAATATTGCTATCCCGACTCCACTCACTGCTTCGCAAACCCAAATGTAATCAGGGTAGTATTTATTTTGCTCCATTTCATTTGATTCAAGACAACAATGAAAGGTAATTTCCCGCTAGTTGCTATGGTGCACTTTTTAAATAGCTGCTTGCCTGATTAAATAAAGTCCAATTTCCTTTTTTTTCTTTTATTATGGTGACAAAAGTGTATGTATAAATGTTGGCTAAATTCCTCTTTGGAAACAACGTTTTTAGCCACTTGATTTGGAAGCAGAAAGGTAAAATGAAACAGAACAGAATGAAAAATGTTCATCGAAATGTTTTAATTTTCCGCATCAATTACAGGAGCATGTTCCGTGGAATTCCATTAAAGGATCCCAGGGATTCGTACGATTTTGTTGTTAATATTCTTTGTGTTTCCAACTTAGTTATTTTATTTGCTTGGTACGTTATTTTAATTGCAATAGAGTTTCCTGTTATTTCTGGTTATGGGCCAAACTTCACCCTTGACGTAGCAACATAGCAATCTGAACTATTAACTCCCTGTTTTGCTTAACTGCTCCAGCCCTGGCAAATAATGGTAAGATGCCCCCCCCCTTCCCATAATGTAGTATATCCAGAGACTGCTGACTACTTTTTAGACTTCAAATGATTATACGTTTTGCATGGAGTTGGACTTAAAAAGTATCTAAACCCAAAAACAAAAATGTAATATATTGCAACTTACCAATCCTTAGATGTGGTGGCTGCATTAGTTTCCTTTTTCTTCAGACTTTTTACCATTCTTTTCACCTTGTAACCCTGTGATAATCTCCACTGGAGATATATGCACAGGAGGCAGACCCACATCTGCTATCTGACAAAACATAAAAACAAGCAGGGGGCGCCTTCCCTGGTGTACATAGTTTTTATTGAGCAAATTATAAAATAAAGAATTATACTCACAAGAGAGCAATGACAACAAGCCTTCAAGTCAGAAGATAGTCCTAAGTCCAGAAGTAAACAGAACAAGACAAAGCAAGTAAAAGCTGCAGACAGATGACAGATCCATTAGCTGCACACTATGCCTGAGTTAACTCGTTTCTGTGGCACGCCCCTGTCATCAGATCCTCAGAGTGGGGAGGGATTAGAACCTCTGCCATTCTTTTGTGTCTGTCTGTGTCTCCACTAGGAAGATTTACTCTTTCTATTTATACTACAGTCCCTGAAAAGGAACGTGAAAAACATCCAAACATATGAGTAGTCAGTAAAATCAGAATAGAGGGGAAATCTTCCAGATGTCAAAGAGGTAATGTCCTTTATTTGGTAGAGAGTCCCTGAGCAGGTTTACTCTAGAGAAATACATTTTACCTGCTTTTCAATTTTTCTTCCTGCTGTATGTTAATGGAAGGTGAGTGATAATAATCAGCTGCTTTCTGGGTTTCCACTCCCAACTGAAATGTGTTTGCATTTTTCTCCCTCTCTCTGCTAACAACACACTAGCACATTAGGGGAAATTTATTTCCCAGTTTACCCTTCTCCAGCAATGACAAGTCTGCATTCCACCTAATCACTCCATCAACGCCGCTGCCAGCTTCTTTAATCTTTCATCTGAACCCGCATTTTCTTGCTTCGGCTATTGTGCGGCCAATTATGATGCACAAGTGAACTAGAATTACATTATCCTGGAATCTGGATCCTATTCTTGGCATCTTGCAGATGTTGGGAGGTCACAGTGCAGTGTGCATGCTCTGCAGTCAGTGTAGATCTTAAAAAATTGCTAACAGGAAGGGGAGAGTAACCAGCCATTGAAGTGATCAGGTAGCTTTACGGCAGTCCTGGTCACTTCTACAGCAAAGCCCATAGCCTGCTCATGCATTTCAAAATATGCTCAAGGCTGCTACTGCAGCCATGAGATTGTTTTAATCCTCAGGTTCATAGCATGTAGGACATGTCCTTGGCAGCAAAAGGTTTAAGTGTATGTATAGCCTAATCCTTGTTTTTTTTTTTTTGTCCCTAAAATTGAAAAATAGGCTAAAAATATACCTCCTAAAATGAATGTTCAACCCCCTGTGGCAGTGTAAGCCAATGCCACGGTGTAGTTTGGCAACTATGGCACCCAGGACTCTCAGCTAAAGAAGCTGAGAGGTTCCAGAGAGTAAACCATTTTATAAGGAAGAACCTGGCCTTTCAGATTCTTCCAGGTATTCAGAATTGTAATTGTGATCTGGAGCTCTGGAGATTTCGTAGAACTCTGGGTGGGGTGAGATCTCCAGTCCTGCGGCCAGGTGTTGCCAATGACCAGCTTGGGCTTATCAGGTGGCTGAGAGCAGCCTAATTAGGAAGCCAGCCCAGTGCTCAGAGAGTTGCGTTGGAGTTGTGTGTGTTCAGGAAGCACACGGACACAGGCAGACTCAGGTGCGTGCTGGACGCACGTGGAACAGCTGGGGGAGGCTGGGAGAGGTCAGGAAGGTCGGTGACCCAAGGGACCTGTTGGACGCACTGCTGGGAGAGCAGTGTGAGTGCCCACGAGGGTAGAGGTCAGGAAGGTCGGTGACCCAAGGGACCTGTTGGACAGCGCTGAGAGAGTCTGTGATCCACTGCTGGGAGAGCAGTGTGAGTATCACACAGAGGTGTGCTGAGAGTCTAAGGCCTGGTTCACACCTGGGCGTTTTACAGCGCATTCCTACGCTCCTTAAAACGCTCAACATGTGAAAACCAATGATTGCCTATGGACATGGTTCCCACCTGGGCATTTTACAGCGCGTAGGAACGCGCTGCAAAATGCCCTACGCCCAAAGAAGTACAGGAGCTTCTTTGGGGCGTATTTGTCGAGCGTATCCATTGGGATACAGCCAGGTAGCCCTCGGAAACGCGCGTTTGTCGCACGTTTTTTTACGCGAACCGGTAAAAACGCGCAGCACGAAACTCGTGACAAACATGCATATTCGATACGCCTAGGTGTGAACCCAGCCTTAGAGCTGAGGAAAGCTACTACGGACTGTATATGCTGAAGAAGGCTGATTATTATAAGAAGTACATGAAATATTGGCCATGGTGTGAGCAAAAGACTGTCCTTTATGTTGCTGCTGGAAGCTGGAAGCTGTCTTGTGCAACAGGGGAAGTCTACCCTGTTGATGGAAACAGACTTTTTGTGTTTGCCTTTAATAAAGCTGTGTTTTACTTGAATTTCCTGGCTCGGGTGGAGTGTGCTTGTTACACCCCTAATTAAAATACATTCTCTATCTACAATGGCTTGCTGAAGGCACAGCAAAAAAGGTGTCCCTGGTATTTTTTTTTTTTATTGTTGGCAACTATGAATTAATTTCTTGTTATGTTGATATAACACATTCACACCATAGCATTGCATTAATGCACCAAATTTTTCCACTGCAACATTCGGTACTGTGCCTTGCACTGCAGTGGCCAGGAGGTGCATTGGAGTGCCATTCACATGAATGACAACGCAACACACCTAGAGCACAGTAATGCGCATTAGATGTATTGTGTAATAGCATGCGTTTAATGCACGGTATAGTGTGATTAACACAATGCTATGGTGTTAATGGGCCCTAATACATACCTCAATCCATGGACCTGCAGTCTTCCCCCCCAGCAGTTCCAGTAATGACCACTGGTCCCCCAACGTGATCCTTGTCAGTCTTGTCACTGGCCCTCTCCTTGATGTCATTATATAGAATGTAGGACCAGCGGCCACCTCTGTGTTAAATAATCCCCTTTGAAAAAGAAGCTATATATTTTTAATCAATGGAGATCCCTGCCATGAGTCCAATAAAATATGGGTGTCAGATTTTGGAAAGGGGTACAATTTCAGTGCTTGCCATAGGCACAATTTTCGGTAGATACGTCCCTGGCCCACATTGAAAGACTAACCCTCACCTTTTGTTCTGGTGAGAACTGTAAAATTTAACATTCCCCACTTCCTTTCTTGGTGACAGAGGCTACACGGACAAATAGAAAAGATACATCTACCAACGGAGACACAGCCTGCCATAAAAACTTTACAAGAGTTCTAATGCTTCCATACTCTATCAAAACTAAAAAGAAAAACCTTTGGCTCCACATATGCTGACTTAAATTATCAAGGTGTATTTGCCCGATTAGGACGTTTGAGTTGGACGATTGAGGGGACTGTTTGTGTGTCTGTAGGCCTTGTTCAAGGCAGCAGACACCACCTTCTCCAATAGGTCAGGTTGCATTTTTCTTGGGTGATCAGTCGAATAATCTTTTGTGAGAGCAGTTTTCCAGAAAACAGATCATTGGTGGGGGGGCAATTGGGTTGCTAGGCGGTCCTTTTAATTACTTTCAAGGTTATTCACAAAAGGGTGAAGAGTTTGGAGAAGGCAGGAGAAGTGAACCATCTACACCAAAATAGCTGATTTGGAAAAATTCTCCAATTCAGCTCACTTTCCAGTTCAGCTATGTTGGCTTAGTTTGTTAACATCTTCTGCCTTCTCCAAACTCTTAACCCTTTTCTGAATAGCCCTGTTTATGTTCTTAGTTGAGTTTTCCTTTTTATTTCTGTTATTTCTGCAATGCAGCTTATAGTGATCTTAGATATTTTTGCATTGTACTATCACAGTAAGCCTCTGCTTCCTATATCTCCTTTTGCTATACAAAGATTATTGCATTTTATGAATTTCTGCAAACCTGGAGAAGATTGCATTCTGATCCTCCTCTTCAGCATGACTCAACATATAGAAATGATATAATGCTACAGTGCTTTCCTACTCATCTGTGCTGTATATCTCTATTGTATAGGAAAGAGCATTTTGTGATCAGAATAGCTAGTCAAGTAGACAAGTATTTATACACTAAACTCCATCTATCTGGGATTGAGTCTATTATTATAACATCCAAGGATCCATGTTTTCCATGCGTGAGGTTGTTTATAAAAAATCTATTTTATTTCAGTGGACACATTTCCGGGTAGTACTATTTATCTCTTATAGAAATATTTTTATTTGGGTTCATAATAGAGTGTACAGAGACTTACATAGATTGATTTGCTATACAGGGTGCAAAAGCAAGAGTACAATGCAATGTAAGGGTTTAGAGGCACTAGGGCAGGGGTCAGCAACCTTAAACACTCAAAGGGCCATTTGGACCCGTTTCCCACAGAAAAGAAAACACCGGGAGCCACAAAACACTTTTGACATCTAAAATGAAGATAACACGGCATATGTTGTTTTTTACCTTTATGCTATGTATAGCATGTATATAGGTATATGTGGGCTTAGTAACACACTGGACTCTGAGCTTACCTGAGACCCTGCAGAGCCCACCTGAGAGTGACCCTGCAGAGCACACCATAGATCCTGCACAGCCCAATCGAGACTCTCTATGGTGGGCTCTGCAGGGCCTCAGGTGGACTAGTCGCCGGGGTCCCTTTCCCTGTACCTCCTCCCAACATCTCTTACCTGCTGCTGCTGTGGCCTGGCCTCCTCCACCCCCTCCCCTGTCACCTCTGCCATGCCCCCCCGGGTACAGCTGATACTCATGTAAGAGGCCCCCCAGGCTGCCCACAACCCTCACATGGGTACCGGTCGTACCCGTACACACACTACTCCTCTCCCGCCGCCTGTTACTAGGGACGCAGCCGAGAGAGGAGGTGAATCACAGGACCTGCCCCCTTGATGAGAAGCCCATCAGCAGTGTGGGGCAGCGGGACCTTGCACTGCCGCATATTGTAACAGACTTACCCGTCCTCGGTCCAGCGCTGTCTGGCGGGGCCAATCACGGCCAGCTCGGCCGTTAGCTCCTCCCCTTCAGGGCCGTTCAGAACGGCAGCCAGCTCCGCCCCTTCAGGGCCGTCCTGGACGGCAGCCAGCTCCGCCCCTTCAGCTCCGTCATGGACGGGACCCAGCTCCTCCCCGCCGCGCTCGGCGAGGAGGGATTTAAGGAAGCAGGAAGGTTTGTTCAGCGTCCGACCGTTGTAAACGGTGCACGCTGAACAAAGACCAGGAGAGATCCAAGCAGTCATTGCACCTAAAGGACCCACGAGAGACTCCCCAAAAGCGCAAGTAGCCTATGGCAATGAGATAGCAATCTGGATGTTTGCTGACATATCTCTGAACACTAAGTCTGGAGTGCATATAATGTGTGTTTCTTAGCTTGTGGACTTCACTTTTCAAAGGAAGAGCTATCACAGCCTGTGTCTCTGCTATCACTTATGCTACAGCTGACTATTAACCACTTCACTGCTGATATCACTGCTAGAGCTAAATACATGTACTAATAATATTGATCCTGGAACTGGGAGTTAAATAGCTAATAACCTTAACAAAACCCCTGAGTTTAATTAGAACCGCTGTAGTGCTGTTGTGTGAACTGTGGGTTGCGATCTCAGTGGTACTGCAAGTCTGCAGCGCTGTGGAACCAGGGGTGACAGGGGGGATTCGCAGCTCACGGGTCACCTTAACTTATGCGGGATTAAGTAGAGACGCATGGTGTATGCACCCACACTTACTCATCTGCTCAGACCATACATATAAGTTGTTAAGCAGCAGGGAATGATGATTACTGATTCCTAACCCTCCATCAACCACTAAATGGAGTGTGAAGGAAGGAATCATATCTGAACCCTGTCAAGTCACTAGTGCACTCCGCAGTTGAGAGTCCAGTCATAACCAAAGGGTCGTTACACATATTCACTAGGGGGTGACCCAGGACCGGACCTCACTGGGCCCCCCCACAGCCTCAGGCGCCAATGGTAGTTCTGCCCCTGGACAGGAAGCCGCAGCAGAGGGATGAAAGAGCCACATGCGGCTCCGGAGCCGCAGGTTGCTGACCCCTGCACTAGGGAGTCTAAAAGGGAGAGAAAAGGAAATATGGGAAGGGAGGGGAAAAGGGGTGGCACATGTTCCTGCGTGTTCTGGGGTGTTTGTTTCCCACACTTGCCACGCATCCCCATGTGCTGCACGCACATTAAAGCAGAAAAGTTGCGCATGTAGGAAAATCAGCTACATGTGTCCTTTTTTTCTGGTTGTTTATGTGTATTTTAACACGGCGTGTTTGCTCAGCCATGTTTGGGGTGCCATTAACATCTAATGGCACCCAAGTGTGTTTTTTACACATTCTGTCAAATCGCAATTCAGTGTAAACAGGGACGTATAGACAGTGTAAATGGGCAGCAGTCATGTGACCGCAGAAAATAAGAATTCAAAGATAGTTCTAAAGCTTTTTTTATGGATTTTAGAGTAGGGAATGCAAGAGAAGGAGTAGAAGGACTGATAAGTAAGTTGTGTTCCTATTACCTTTCCATCTACTTTAAAAAGGCTTTGGGCCACCTGACATAGCAAGTCAGGCATAGCTAGCCTTTGCAGCTATTTCCTCCTTTTTTATATATAATTGTTTTAAAAATAAAAGTTGTGTATTTTATAGCATCTTTTTTATATAAATATTTTACTATTTTAAAAAACAAAAGTTGTACATTTTATATAAAATATAAAAACAAGTCCTGTATAGGCTTTCCTTTCCCTCTTTTTTTCTTCTATATTTGGTGGTGAAACCACTCCTGCACAATACGAGCACTGTGGCATGGAGCATTGTCTTGCTGGAAGAAGCCATCTCCATTAGGATATGCCTTCAACATGATAGGATGAACTTGATCAGCAACGATACTTTGGTATGTTGTGCTCTTCAGACGCTGTAATTCCTCCATTCTGTGGTGATAATCACTAAAAATCTATCATATAATAAAGATGCTGCCAGGGTTACATGAAAGACATTTTTTTGGAAACTGACAGTTTTTTTCTCACTTCTAGCAGCCCTAAAAATGAATATTATCCGAACTCGGGAAGGGCAAGGCACCAATAATGAGTATTTGGGCGAGTACAAGTACTCGCCCAAATGATCCTGATACTTACCCCCGACACCAGAACTTCCGGTGTCAGGAAGCCAGGTGGCGAGTCATTACAGGCCACCCAGCTTCCTGAATGGGCGGTTCCATGCTCCCTTGTCCCTTGAGTGGTTTCAAGAACATGAGGGAGACTTTACCTTGCTTAGGTGGCCCCCACAATGACCAGCTCTCAATCCAATTGAGCATTTGTGGGATGAAGTTGAAAGAGCAGGCAGCTGGTTCTACAACCATCAAATCTCACAGAACTGGACGGTGCTATTCATCAGGCAGATTCCTTGCATCACCTTTCAACATCTCGTGGAGTCAATGCCAAGAAGAATCGCCGCAGTATTGAAGGCAAAAGGTGGCCCAACGAAGTACTGATGGGGTGGTCATAATAATCTGGCCACTCAGTGTATACCCCTAATGCTAACATTTTGATTTTGAAGTGTACCTTTAAAATTATTTAAAAAAAATGTGCAGCAAATCTGTTTGCACAAATGTCCCAGAACATTTTAATTTTTGAAAAACCACAAATATAACACTTGAACACAGGCTGCTCCGCTGCCGCTCCCCCCCTCCCATGATCTCAAGTCAAGCAGTTCATAAATAATGAGTAAAATAGAGTTTCCTGATGGAATTTACCATCAGCGAGCTTTAGCCAGAACCATCTTTCATCCTCACTAGTGTGTCTCAAGTGAACAGTAACTGTGGAAGGAGATTGTTTTTTTCCCCAGCTTTTGATATTTAAAAGCACATGTTCTTAATTTTCCACTTCTTGCAAGTTTACTGCAGTGCATTAACATGAGGTCACAAGCATTGTGCTGCGTAAATATGCGAACATGCTGCATTTTAACACAACACACACCAACGCACATGTATAATGTGAACAGGGCACATGGGGAACAATTGGTATGATTTAAAACTATTGAAAATCAAAGAACATCATCCATTGTAAATTATTTAATCAGCATTTGAAATACAGGTATTCCTCACTTAACGACCGGGTTCCGTTCCTATGACCAGGTCGTTAAACGAATTGGTCGTTAAGCGAGGAACTGCATTAGTACAGTACTGTATAGTGTTGCAGATGTACAGTACTGAACAGTGTACTGTAAATTGGGCAATAAAATACTTACCGAGACCCGCAGTGGAGAACGGAATACAGCACTTCTGCCGGCGAGACGTTGCACTGCAGCAGCCACGTTCCCGCACGTAAGGTCGGAGATCTGGTCGTAAGTGCGAGTGGTCGCAAAACAGGTAAGTCATAAAGCTAAAGTCTGTACTGTAGCTTAAAACCACTTTTATATCACTTTAGGTTTAGAAGTTATATCTGGCATTGAAATTTCTCATTCCCCCATGCTTACAATTTACTGTATTTTTGGTGAATTGTAACCTTGTTGACATCATTTGTCATGTTAGAATTTGTGAAACTATCACACAAATACTGTGTGCACCTATATGTACTAGAAATAATGATTTTTAAGCACTGCGTCCAAAAAAAGTTCCAGGACAAATATAAGTGTATCACAAAAACATAAAAAAACAAATAGGAAAAAGAAAACTATTGTTAAAAAATAGAACAAAAACATGAAACTTAAACAGGTAAGAAAAAGAATCATCATCCACAATGAAAACATGATGATTTGGGCATTGTGAAAAATCATAAAAATACAGTTCAAAACATCTGAACTTGCTGGACACGAGACAAAGATGATCTGTCCAAATTGTATCACCCTGGTGACACCAGTTCCATCAAATCAAAAAGTAACTTTTACAGATATCCTTTTACAACATCTGCAAAAAAGAGCTGAAACAACCCAATCAAATCCCCTGAGGATTTCTTTGCAGACATACGAAGCCGGTCAGGTTGTCTGAGCTTTTTTGTGGTAAAGTTTTAAGAGAATATCTATAAAGAAGTAGATTTTTTGATTTAATACTGCTGTCGTTTCTGAGGTGAAAGAATTGGGAGTTGTAATCCTTGTCTAGCAAGCAGGAGGGTGATTCACACTTTCGCTGATCTATGAAAGGTGTTTATTATGTTTGCCTACCTATGAAAATTCACAAATAACAAATTATGACATTTTGTGTCAGTGTATCAAATTAATCTGTTTTGCTGAATCAAGAGTAACAAATGATTTAAAATGTATCAAAACACCAAAGCTTTTTTTTAATTTTCGTTTTGTATTGGAGTTGGGATGATGAACAGAGTGATTGGCCTCAAGTTTCACCCTGTGAAGTGCCTAAAGCAAACCGTTCACTAAAATTGCTTATTTAGCCCCTTCCCCATTAGTTAATATACCCTTGCTTCCACTTCTAGCGCCAAGGTGAAGGTGACATCATCTCCTTCCAACGAGATTCCAGGGAATGCCAAGTAGCCCTACTCTCACTATGCTATAGCATCATCTCACCCTCTGCAGGAAGAAAGGGAAAGGTAAATATATTATGGTAAATAACACCCACGGGTGTTTTTTTTTTTTTTTTAAGCAGTTTAGAATGGGGGGACACCACACTAAATAAGCAACACTTGCTTCAATGTGTATTTCCACTTTTGCAGTCACATTTGAGAAACCCCCTCTATATGTTTGTTATGTTTTCCTATTCACGCAGCGTGCCAAAACATATGTTTAAAGAAATATTTCTTCCCATTTAGATGTTCTGTTGCAGCAGACAGCATGGCTGATTCAAGGTTTTACTCAGCACCTTCATAATGATCTGTCGTCAAGAAAGTCTTAGGACTGAAATTTGAGGATTGTGTTTCCTTCATGAACTCCAATAACATTTGAATGACAAAGCCAGGGTTTTAAGCCTTTAACCCCTCACCCCTCACAGCCCCTCCTAACATTACAAGAGAAGGAAAAACAAGTAGACATTATAACCCTTAAGAAGCCAAGAAACCCATGTAAAAGCAATTTAAACGGGAAGAAGCATTTTGAAATATGTCTTATGCTATGTGAATGGGAACATGTAAAAAATATAGAACATGTGTTATCCTAATTTGGCTGTAAAAGTGAAATATTCTTTAACCACTTCAAGACCAGGTGTTTAGACCCCCTTCCTTGCCAGGCCATTTTTCAGTATTCAGCTCTGCAGTACAGCAATCATCGTTTTTGCACGTATGCGCCCCCGACGCATTTTTGCATGCGTGTATGTATGGGTGGGGACTTAAAAATTTTCTTTTTTTTTCTTTTTTATGTGTTAGTTTACATTTTTTTTGGGGGGAACTTAAATTTGTTTTCCTTTTTTTTTTTACTAAACTTTATTGCTATCACATACGGGGCTAATAAAAAAAAATTATGTGTTCACTAACAAATCCTTGTGATCCCCATGTCAGCACTCATGGTACAAAAAGGGTCTTGATCTGTTATTGATCTAGTTCTCATGACAGAGTTGTCAGCGTTGTGACCTATTTAGACTTCTCCAGGTTTGCGTTCTTGAAACTGGCCATAGAGTGCGTATGTGCCTGCATGACTATGGTGAGGCATTAACATGTGAGCCCCTCTGGGTCACATCAAAAACATTAACAGGGTTATTCACAAAAGGGTGATGAGTATGGAGAAGGCAGGAGAAGTGAACAATCTAGGACAGCGTAGCTGAACTGGAAAGTGAGCTGAATTGGAGAATTTTTCCAAATCAGCTATTTTGGCCTAGATTGTTCACTTCTCCTGCCTTCTCCAAACTCTTCACCCTTTTGTGAATAACCCTGTAAATAATTAGTTGGTTCTACAGGAAAATCTGCAATTAATGGAAACAAATATTTCCCTAATTGCTTATAAAGTCCAAATAGCATGGGTTCTTTTTGTTTTTGACCTGACATTGTGGATTTTCACTGTAACGTTGAAATGCCCTTTAAAAGGTCATTCAACACAAAACGGATACTTCAGTTAATAGAGAATTGAGCAATAATACAGTTTCTTCTGCTTCTCAAGGACTCTGTACTTGATTGTCAAGGCCTGCACTCTTACTGAAGCAGTTGCTGTCTGGGTTGAATGTATTTGTATTTATTGCACAGCTGTGTGACTTTGGTGCAGCCATAATGTTACACTGTCACAATGTTTCCAAAGCCTTACTAAAACATAATTTACATTGAAGTATTCGAAAACACTATGTGAGCTACAAAATTAATTACACTTGAACAAAACCCAAAATCTCGAATAAGCCATTCTAGAAACAGACACACTTTGGTAGGAAAACACACAAAAGAAGCACCGCTCCTCCAAGGCTCAGGAAGGGAATTAGCTAACGTATTTGCCGCCGTATTAGGCGACTGGGCGTATAAGACGACCCCACTAATTTCTCTGTTAAAACATAGGTTTTGGGCTATACTCGTCGTATAAGACGAGTATTGCCCAAAATAATGTTT
The DNA here is from genome assembly GCF_000935625.1 of Nanorana parkeri. Classification (NCBI taxonomy): domain Eukaryota; kingdom Metazoa; phylum Chordata; class Amphibia; order Anura; family Dicroglossidae; genus Nanorana; species Nanorana parkeri. Next base: position 656,336 of record NW_017306417.1, read on the forward strand.
AAATACACCCACTATCCTCTATGGCGGTATTCTCCAGTGTGGCCCGGGGTTAATTTTCAGTACCATAAGCGGTAACCCCGAGCCACACTCGGGATTACAGTCTCTTACCTTGTCACCGATCCCCACTGTCTCCTCCGTCTTCCGGGTTCCGTCCCTTGCGAGCATCCGTGTCGCAGGGGGGCGGAATTCGGCTACATACAGTATACCGCGCTGAGCTCGCCGTGATTGGCTCAGCGCGGTATACTGTATGTAGCCGAAGCTAGCGTACATACAGTATTACCGCACATCCAGCGTATACCCGGTGTATAAGACGACCCCTGATTTTCGGGGGATGTTTTTAAGTCTAAAAACTCGTCTTATACGCCGGCAAATAAGGTAGGTGCTTGCCACTGGGAGCATGTCCTCGCTCCAATATGAGCTTATACAAACAGAAGAAAATTTGGCCGCACACCTGATTACACTGGGATAGTTTATTAAAACTTGTACCACATCACTGGTGTCCTGTCCAAGGTACAAGTTTTAATAAACGATCCCAGTGGAATCCAGTTTGCAGTCAGCTTTTCTTATGTTTGTATAGATACACTTTGCTAGTTGTATATTTTTAAAACATCCAGGAAAACAATTTTATTTTTTCTTAGTTTTGGATAGAATGGAGGAGGTTAGGATCCCCGTCAGAACGACAGGACAGGAAGTAAGGACAATCTCAATACAGATTGGTAAACTTAACATGAGATTGTAGTCCATCATGGGAGTGAGCTTGGAGCGGTGACTACTTTACAACACACAGTAACCATGAACCTTAAAAAAACAAACAAACTGGTGAACCCTACCCCCCACCTTCCTGATTCAAGTAAGTGGGGGAGCTGGATGGGGGCGGGTAGCTAGTGAGGTAAACCTGGCCTTTAAGTAATGACAAAGTTATCTCCGAATAAATAATTGTTATGAGGTGTAACGGTATGAGAGCTAAAGTGGTTACAAGATATTAAAAAAACCTTCATTTATGTATGCATGTACTATTTGTTATAAAGGTGTTGTATGGACAAATATGTATAGAAAAAAAATTAACTTTACAGTTTACAATTTTAATTATAATTTTTGTCCATTCAACACCTATAAAAAACATAGGAAGGGCATTTATTAAACATTGTACCAATTAAATGCCTTATATGCCCTAAAATGTATACATTAATCATAAAATTATAATAACTTTAAGCTACACATAATGCCACTGCTATATTTTTTTCAGCCATATAGGTTTCAATAACCTCTGGTCACCAAAGTGCTAAAGTGCACTTGCCATGACAAAAATACGGATGATGCCATTGCTGAACTTTAGTTGGAAGTCATACTGATTTGTCTTTGACACTTTCTAAATTATGGACACAGAACCATCATAGAGAGACTCTGACGTTTCCTTTTTTCACTTGCTGCATGCTTGTTTTAGAGTTGTGACAGATCATAAGCATTTTCAGAAGGTGAGAAATGGCAGCTCTGATATTTTTCTTATGACAGCTGTTCTAGAAGGAACAAACTGCAGCATTCCTAAAGTAAGTATCAGACTTGCTCATAATGTTTTTTTGATTTTGTGTTTTGAGTTGTTGCTGTATGAGCTGCCTCATTTCAACTATGTCTCCTTAAAAATGTCTTTGTGTTGTAAGATAAAAATTCATAAATCATACAGTTCTGTCTTGCTTTTGTCTCTGCGACTGATTTTTCTGGGAGGCCGGTTATCTATCTTACTGTTTGCATTTAAAAAAAATATATATAAATCAAGTAATACGTCATATATAGCATTCATGTCTTGTTTTAATGAGATCCTCAAAGAACGGTATAAATAATAGGTGTGTAATTTCAGCCCCGGTGTTTTCATCTTTTGCCGCGTGTGCAGAAACAGTCTACATTTCCATAATACCATTTTATTGTCAGAGGAATAGACTCTTCCCAACCGGGTCAGTATAATGTAACATGTAATATATTATGAAGCAGCTTCAGGGCTTGAAGACAAGATCGAAATGTGTAAAGATAATAAATATATGTACAGTTCATCCATACATGTACATGGTAATTTAGCCTTCTGTACGACTTAGCTGTTTTTAATTCATCTACTGTTAAAGGGAAACTGTAGCAGTTTTGTCTTGGTTTTACTTAAATATAATTATGCCAAAAGGCTTCTAAAATGATGTGTTTATATATATATATATATATTTATATAGGCTTCTAAATATATATATGTATATATATATATATATGTATATATACAGTATATATACACACTGTAAGGGGGACAGGTTCAACTGGTATTTGCAGTTGTAAACCATGTACAAAACAGGGACACCCAGAAACAACCCAAGCAGGTTTGCTCTGCACTTTTTTCAGCAAAGCAGCAAGCACAGACAGTTCAATGCAGGAGGAGATCCCAGGCAAGACAACATCAACTAGATATTCCGAAGCATATGCTTTGTGAGGCCTAAGAATATAGTCCATCGTTCTTTGCAGTGAGGCCAGGGCACCATCTAAGGGAGGGCCACATACTGGTACAGCCCATCTGCTGTTGCAAAAGCTGTCTTTTCCATTGCCTTTGCCCTATTTGTTAAGTAAACCTGCCAATACCCTTTAATAGGATTGAGGGTAGTAATTTACCTGGCAGCAGAGGCCTGGAAGATGGTGGGATATATTAGGCAGCAATTGAATATTTTGTCCCTGAAGTTGATTTGTTGGAAGCAGACAAAATGGGCAAGCATAAGTATTTGAGTGGCTTTGACAAGAGCCAAATTGTGATGGCTGAACCACTAGGTCAGAGCAGCTCCAAACCTGCAGCTTTTGTGAGATGTTCCTGGTCTAAAGTGGTCTGGACCTACCAAAAGTGGTCCAAGGAAGAAAAACTGGTGAACTGGCAACTGGGTCATGGGCAGCCAAGGGTCATTGATGCATGAGGGAAGCGAAGGCTGGCCCATGTAGTCCGATACAATAATAGAGCTACTGTAGTTATAATTGCTGAAAAGTCAATGCTGGTTCAGATTGAATGATGTCTGAATAGCCGCAGACCGGAGAGAGTGCCTATGCTGAGCCGTTTCACCGTCAACAGCGCCTACAATGGCGCCTACAACTGGATATACAGTGCAGACCTCTTTCTGTTTGGGGCATCACTGATGAGTTGATGGTGAACAGCTGCATGCAGTTTATCAGTCTTGGTTTGTGGTCACATGACTTTCACCCAGTATATTTATTTGTATATTTCCTTACAACATGTTAGCTCTGAGGAAGGGGGAATATCCCCCAAAACGCGCCAGCTAGCTAGGTGGTCTCTGTTGTGACCTGCTCTGTACTATATTCCTAATTCCGGATGAATTCCATGTGAGTAGTTTTTTATGCAGGTTGTTATTTTTCTATTTATTAAATGGTATTATACGAGGAGGAAACATTTGTTTGTTTTATATGTCTTGTGGGGAAACTTCCCAGTGGCCTTGAGTACGGTAGCCCTCCTACGATTGATGTTGGAGAACATTTGATTTGGAGTCAGCTAAACGCTGCGGTGTGCAGTTTATTTGATACCTATGAAATTATTTAAAGTCAGATGTGTCAAGAGGACAGCATTCCTCATTAAATATTATGCAAATATACATTTTTATTGCTTTATCACTTTTTATTTGAAGCTTGCAGTATTTAAAAATGTCTATACCACACAGCCAATAAGGGATTCAAACAGCATCTACCTAAATAGGGCTGGTAAATCATTTGTGTATGACGGATCAAATATTTTTTCATCCATGGTTGTGTTCATATTTTTTTTAAACTCATAATGTAATCCTAAAAGCAAACTACATAGGTACAATTTCTTGTTTCAACACTGAAGAGGCCAGCGTGGTGGATGTCTGTACAGCACAGGGAATCTGATAAAACAAAAAGTGATTGTCCCAAAAGCGTTTGCTGAAAGCAACCTTTCCCTGACTCACAATGTGAATTCTAGTTCCAGAGCAGTGAGGTTAAATTAATTCAAGTGAACTCATCGTTCTGGAAATAATACGCAGTTCTTGAAGCAGGAAATGGCAGTTTTTATCAGAAGCTTTTAAAACAAATATTTTGTTTTGTGAATAATCTTCTTTTACTATTTACCTTGTCAGGAAGATATTTAATAACGGCTGGTGAATATCTAATTAAAGAGCCCTGTAAATGTATGTGGGGCTTTTCAGGTACCAACCATAACAAGTTTAATGAATGACAACATAGCAAAATATTTTTATTACTAGTAATTCATAAAATACATAAGAACATGTAACCAGGGGCGTAACTAAAAATCACAGGGCCCCATAGCAAAATTTTGTATGGGGCCCGGTTATTTCTAGTTATACCGAATGCAGAGCCCACTCGAGATCCCAACTGAGGGTGAACCTGCAGAGCCCACCATATCTCATAGAGATATGGTGAATCTCTATGGTGGGCTCTGCAGGGTCACCCTCAGGTGGGCTGGTCGCACTCCTTACCTGTCCGCCTCCTCTTCATCCACGGTCACTGATGGGCCCCGCCTCCTCCTCGGTCGCCGGGCCCGCTTCCTTCTTCATCACTGGATCCCGCCTCCTCCCCTGCTGCCGACCACGGGCCCCGCCTCCTCCTCCACTGCCGGGTCCAGCCTGCTCCACCGCCGCTGCTGGCTCTCATTAACTCTGTGGAGAGGAACGCGCTGCTGCACGGATTACTGTCAGTGATCTGAACAGCGGCGTGTTCGTCTTTAGCCGCCAGTGAAAGCCACCAGCAGAGGATCCCATAGTGAACCAGGTAGCTCGCACGGCATCTGGCTGGGCCCCACTGTGCCCCGGGCCCCATAGCGGCCGCCTGGGTCATTATAGTGATTGTTACGCCACTGCATATAACAAGGTTCATGTTTTAGTACTTAGTAATCTTTGGGAAGCAACAAGATTAAACCCCCTATATGTAGCCTCAAATACTTACTGCTCAGTCACTCTGATGATCAAGTACTGCTTTTAGTTCACAATATTACATTACAGCAACAACAATTTCAATTAGTTACATTCCAATCCTTGCAGTAGGATGGAGGGTAATGCTCAACATGCTCAATACTCTATGGGTTCGAACTCGATGGACTTTTTTTCAACCTGACTAACTATGTAACATGTTTTCCAGATTCAGAGATCTGCTTGACCAAGAGATATAGAAGTTGTATCTACAATATTCACAAAACATACTGTACATAGTAACATACATAAATTATTTAATAAACGTATAGACTTATAAACACTGGTATGAGCCATGCAAGGCCAGTGAGTGAGTGTTGTCACCCTAGGACAGGAAGTGTGTTACTGGCAAGATCACCAGCTGAAAAAAAAGGCCTAAAAAGAAAAAAATTGTGCAGCCATCACATTTAAGGACTGCTAAGCTGCACTATGATTTTTTGTGCTTAGATAAGCTTTAAGGCTCCTAGTAACTATGTACATTCTACAAGTAACTCCAAATATTAAGAATACAACACCCTTTACATAATAACCCATTATTCTAAATTATACCTGCATATTATTGTTAGTAACAAAAGGAGTAGAACACCTATAAAAGCCCATCCTTATTTATACATGTCTGTGACCTCTATACTTCTAAATACAGCTCTGATATAAAGCATTTGGAGATTTTGTAAGCTTAAAAAAAAATCTAAACTTTCATCAGCTGGGTGACCCCATTCCTGAAAGGGTGATGGATATCTGGAATATTGGTTAATCATTGAAATGATAAATATAACAGTGGTTTGGGGATGTAGCAACATTAGATGATAATAACATCCCCACCGCTCTTGCTCCTGCATGAGTCACAAATTATAATGTACTTCATTTTGTAGTTCAGGCATGCAGTCCAATGAACCGTGATAACATTAAATAGTCTTCAGTTATCTCTCATTCTAACTAGTTATATTGAAATGTTCTCCAGATTAACTTCAGGTAAAGGGAAACTATATAGCCTTTTGATTAATTTTGTTTTAATTTTTAGTTCTAAAGCTTAGATGCTTATAAAGAAATGTGTATAGAAGTTGATATTTGACAAATGTATTACTGTTGTTTCCTTTCTTACATTTATATATTGCATGCTGGGCTGTCTAATCAGAGAGCCCAGCCCTAGCTCTGAACATGTTGACTGCTCCTACACAGTGAAGATGTGTGTGTGTAACCTGAATCAAAATGACTGTTACAGTTTAGCTCACATTTTTTTCTAACTTTTGTTTTTACTCCTAAACATAATAATTTACAATGTTTTACTGCCACATCATTGCTCAATTTGTAGAGCTTTCCCTCTTTTGTTCAAAAGAAGCCATTTTACATTTGCATTTAAATAGTTTGATTTGTTATCAAAACACCCCAGCCTGACAGCACAGACAGGTCCTCGCCGTTACTACAGTAGCACAGCTTGGTCAAGTACACACCATCCAACCTGCTGATTAGACAAAGAACACACAACATTGCAGTTATGTCATCTTATCTTGCCATTCTTCTAATGCCTCCAGTCAGTATATGTGTGTTACACTTCCCTGTGTGATGATCCGGCGCCAGGTTTTACCTCCTGTCTGAGCTGCTCAGCTTCCTGCCAATACACTCTGAACCTCTCCATTAAAAGTCCAGCTCACTTGTTCCATGCCGTTTGAGCAACGTGTCTTTACACCCAGTCAGACTCCCTGTTTTTCACTTGCCTTTGAAATCCATGTGGTTGCTATTGCCTACCTTGTTCCCTATCTATCTCTGAATTCCCTCTTCCTCATAGTGAGATCCTGCACGTCATGCAGTGGATTGATCATCATCTTCTTAAGCGAGTCCTTGCACCTGTGCTTACTTGTGTGTCTGTATATAGGCTTCCCCCCTGCCTGCTGTTGCATCCAGCACCTCGGTGCTGCAACTAGCTTTTATGTCTGTGTGGGTGTGCTAGAGGGCCGCCAGCTGGAAGGTGTCCAACAGCCAATCATCCTCACCATTAGAGGCTCTGTCGAACACCGTTAACGCACAGACACCTACTTCCTGTGTTTTCATCCCAGACACCATTTTTTTGCACGCTACTTTTAGTCATTTTGTGTGGCCCCGGTCGCCATGACAATGGGCATTAAGCAGAGCTTGATTGGTTCCTAGTGCTGGCCCTCCCATTCCCAGTTTTAACTTTGCTTTTGATTATTGTAACAACATGAAAAAATAGAGTTGGTCTGGTGGTCATATGACTGTGTTAAATAAAATAATAAAACACTACATTTACTTTTAAATCCTTCCCACCAGCTTTATGCAGATATGAGGCTGAACAGTAGGTGGGCTTTAATGCCAGCCTGATGCATATATGCAATCAGCCGACTCTGTTCTTTGAGATTTCCCGGGAATGCACTGTGATGTAATCTGCCCAGGATGCATCTCTTAGGCCTTGTTCACACCAAATGCAGAGCAGATCTACATGAGTTTCTGAACACTCGGTGCAGTGGGTTGTGCCGCGTTTTTGATGCGTTCCGGGCCGTTTTTGGTAAAAAAATAAAATAAGTGAAAAATGGGCTCTCAGTGCGTTCCAGGCGTTTGCATGCGTTTTTGATGCATTTGCATGCGTTCCAGAGCAGGTTCAGAGAAGGTAAAATAGGGCCTGCTGCAGTTTTTTTTACCTGCTCTGGACCTGCTCTGGAACTGAACGCTGTGATGTGAACTGGAGCTAAAAATACCATTGGAATACATTGGACGCAGTTTTGCTCCAGGCTGTAACTGCTCTGCACTTGCTCCGCGCTTGGTGTGAACAAAGCCTTAGGCATGGGCTACATCACTAATGCCTAAGAGTACCCAGAAGTGGAACACCACTTATTGTAAGTAAAAGAAAAATATGTTTATTTAATTCATTTAATTAGGGATGCACCAATATATTGGCCGCCGAAACATATCGGCCGAAAATGGCACTTTTGGCATAATGCCGATAGTGCCATTTTCCTGCTGATACATCGGTGCATCCCTGCTTTCTTTCCTCCCCGTTGGGCGCTGCTCTGTGTCCCAGCGGGGAGAAGAGAAACTGTTATAGCCGGCCGAGCGATGCGGGAGGAGAGTGGACGGCGTCCCCTCCCACACCACTCAGCCTCCTATCACAGTCCGGCAGAGCAGTGTGGGGGCGGAGACAGGCTGCGCTGTCACAGGTGGCTGAGCTCTCCTCCCTGCTCCGCTCGATCAGCCTCCTGTGACAGCGTGTCAGAGAGGAGAGCGGGTACAAACACTCATCGATCAGTAATTGAGGACATGGTATGTTTACTATATCCTCAATTATGAATAAATGGGAAGTGATCTACATCACCTCCTGTTCATTCATAGTTGTAGTTATAGTAAACATACTCTGTCCTCATGTTATCAATGAACAGGAGCACTCAGTATAGAGGATTCCTGTTCATTGATAACAGGGGATAGAGAAAAAGAGATTGATGGCTTTGTGTCCTCAATCTCTATTTCTATTTTGAAAGGGAAATATCAGGGGTCTGTTTAGACCCCTAATATTTCCCCGAAGCCCCTAAAAGGAAAGTAAAAAATAAAAATATGTAATAAAAAATGAATAAATAAATAAAAAATATAAAAAAGTAAAAAGTTTATAAGAAATATATACACATAAAATATTTGAAAAATGTGAAAAAATTCAAATAAAAAACTTTTTCGGTATCGGTTGTGGTTTCGGGCCTGACAATTTTTTTTATTTCGGTTTCGTTTCGGTTTTAAAATTTCCATTTCGGTGCATCTCTACATTTCATATCAGCATGCAGAGCTGAATGCTGATGTGAGTTTTAGTGAAAGGGGTCCGCTTTAATATAAACCTGCTACAATAATCAAAATCTTTTGAATGTGAAAAAAAAATTGGCTTGAGATATACTTCATCTTATTTATACATGTCTTCTAGAAGTTTAAAAAAAACATATTGCCTTGCTTGATAGCTTCTGTGCTTTTTAGTTACACACTTCAGTAATGAGAAAATGTTTCATCTCTTGGGATACAACACAGATGCTTTCTAGATACAGCTGCTTTCAGTTTAGAAAGCGAAACAGAACTATATGGAGACAGACTTTTAGATGACACTGGTGCACATGCAGCATTTAATAAGAGAAAAAAGGACACACATTTTGCAAAATTAATATTTATTGTGCATAACTAACAGTCAAATACATCTTACTGTTCCATGCAAAACCAAATAGCACTATAATAGGAGCATCACACACACCTAGAGGTTTAGTCAGTGGAAACCCAAAGTAGCCTGGAACTATAGGACAACATCTGTGGGCATATTTATGATTGCACAGTGTGATGAGCAAAGCAGTGACCCATGGTGACCAATCATATTCCATTTTACCGAAGACAAAAACAGTATAAGATGGATAGGACTGACCGTTATGGGTTTGCTTTGCTTATTACTGTATAGAATAAACCTGGTACACTATGGTGCAACAATCCTTCAAATTTGCATAAAATATCACCAGTTGAAGTTGTTGGAATTGCAAGCTTTTCACCAATATTCAAAATCATTCATGTTTAAGCGTATTACAATAGCAAATGTTTTCTAAACTTATGCAATATGAGGATGTTTAGACACACAGTGGTTGTCTCAATTTGTTTCCATGCATTGCTGTGGAAAGCCAGACCACACCCAGTAATTTTTTTAACCTTAGATTTGGCACATCTTAGTAATAAAGTAATTTTAATTACTAGAGAAAATTGAAAAAATAGGGTCTTTCGGAATAACTTGTGCTGCAAGCACAAGTGACAATAATATGACTGTATGCTAGTTTTTTCTGCCAAAAATGTAACAAACTTATAAAGAGTCTTACAGATCTTACTATTGAGTAGTTAAGTTGGTGGCAGCAATAATGATAGTTACATAAAAAAAAATGTAAATTAATATTTTTATCAATTTATAAGTAGAAAGGGAGGAATATATAGACGGGACAATCTACTGCAAATTCATGCAACACAGTTGCCCATTAAATATCCACCCTGGTCAGCAAACAGAACATAATTGGAACCTAAATAGGGCTGAATTTGTTTATTG
>NW_017306417.1:666772-706726 GCF_000935625.1 Nanorana parkeri
CAAATATATATATATATATGGTAATTTATGACAACATTTTCACTAAGCAGAGGCGTATGCTTACAATTTGATTATAACAAAAATTAGCTATTTGTTTCACTTTTTATGGTAAGAGAGAAGACCAACTAAAATTTTACCAATGCAAATTATGGCCAGACCAATATTTTAAAATGTCCCTCATTTGCACTCTCAAGTTAGAAACTTAAGTGGGCAAGTGCTCTGTGATAACTCATGATTGGACTTAAAATGACTTTATTTCAACATTTGAGAAAGGGGAGGGAATGAAGGAAATTTATTTTATCACTAATATGAGCCAAAGTTTCATCTAGTTAATTTTGCAAACTGTAAACGCACTTAAAATGTATTTTCTACATTTTTCTATAAGTGCATCTAATCTGTATTGTGCCACATTCCACTGGCTAAATATATATTTCCACTGACTAGAGCCATTGTCTGGATAAAAGTACTGCACACCTGACATTTAGCATAAGTACCTAGTTTACCAGCAAAAATAAATGTAATTTATCAAGCTCTAAACTCATCATCTTCCAAGTGGTTTGTGTGTAGGTTCCTGACCCACTGTTATTTAAAGTGCATTTACTTTTATTCAGTTTACATTTCCTATCATTTAATAGTTTTTTTCCTTATGCGAAGAAGTACTTTCAAAACGTTTATACATAACATTTTACAAGAGCTGTCTATGTGAGATCAACTACAAGTAACAAAGGTGTTACAGTAAAAACATTATAGTAGTCAACAAATGTCCTTTCTGTCTCTGAAATCCTGTCTTTCTTACATAGAACTGATTATGTATAAAAACAAAAATGAGAAAAAAAAACTCTTTAAAATCATTCTCACAAAACCAATGTACATATTATGTTTTATATGAAATACACATTCTGTTACCGTTCTATTTTAGGCACGCCAGGTGCTTATAGGCTTATATTAGAAACAATAAAATATAACAACTTTATTTTATATATTAAGAAAGACTGTCTCACTAATCTTGCCCGTAACAGTTAAAGAAGTTCATACCTAATACGGCTTTCTTAGGAATAAAAAAACACAACAGCTCTTCTGTAGCAGCCCATAGATATATATTGTGATATATTCCACCATAGTTCACTATAAGGTTGGAAGAAGAGTCCTGTTTGGGCATCATGGCATACATAGCATCCCTTTTCTAAACTCTCCCTTCCTTCTTAACCATCTTTTTTATTAAAAGAAAAAATCCTTGCAATACTTTCTTTAATACATAAACTGGATGTCCATAATTACTAGTCATACAATAAATGCCACCTGGTCACATGATTCAAGGCAAAGAGGCTTAGGGAACTGCACTTCAGTAAAGCTTTTTATTAAGCAGGATGGTCATGGCAAGGGTTCTTATTCCAATATGAGTTTGCTTTAAAATCTTATTCCACCATTCACTGTGAAATAAATACAAAATAATCAAAATATAATTTATCAATAGAATAGGTTTTAGCTTATTTTGGTAGGGGCTTTTCACAACTATTGTTTTCTCATGTGGTATATTGCAGTTTATTGTACATTTACTTTTTATTCCCACCCTTCTGGCACTGCGTAATTTGTGCATATTTCTGAAGTATGATACAGATAAATTTAGTGACAGTACAGCTGGCCTCAATGGAAAGACATCAACAACTCAAGACCTTAGAACATTGTATAAGGATATGTAAGAGGAGCTTTGCAAGGGCCAGCATATGTTATGGTGTGTCTTTAGGGTTACAAAAATGGTTAAAGTGACAGCTTGGTGTGTTCTCTTCTTTAACTCTGCGTTTGGGTTGCTTTGAAGTTAGTGAGACAGTCCTTTTAATTCATGGTATACAATATCTCATCATTGTTCTCTCTGTGGAAACTAACTGCAGACTGCTGATTAATTATTTTTAATACTGGATATAACATTTTCATTTTGGAATAGGATGCTAAATATACCAGTGTTAAATACATTCTGTCATGTCCCCATTAGGTAAAACTAAATATGGAAGCTTCTTTATCAGAGCTAAAGCTAATTTAACAGACACTTGAGGTTAGCATGGCTTTGGTGTAAATAGGGGCCTTCATGCTGGACTCCAAGCATATATAAAAGCATCATAGTCTAGTCATGAATTAAAAAAAAAATATATGTAATTTTTATTACAACTAGTTTAAGTACCCTTTTCCCAATTATCTTGAATATATGCCTATAACTGTGTTTTATCATCCTCTACTGATCTTGTGTTTTCCAATCTCAAAAGAGATTTCAATTTTTTGTTTTGTACTTTTTGTATGCCATCTCTAGTACACTTCTTTGGATGACCTTTCTCCAAGAAATTTGCTCTTAAATATTGGCTTTCCTTTTCAAATTCTTCTATTGTTGAACAGTTTTTCTTTGTACTTATGAATTGACCAGTCGGTATCTCTCTCATGCGAGAATTTTACATGATGAGGCTATCCCAGTGTAGCAAGCTATTTGTGAATGTTGATTTCCTGTAAATCGCTGTATGCATTTTTCTTTTTCCATCTTTTTTATTTGTTTTAAGAAGTTTATAGATACTTAATGGATCTCACTAGTAAAGACCATACCTATATAATTTGCATTAAGATAGGCCACAAATGTGTTACATTTGTTCTCAGATTCATTCCATCACATCAATACATCATCTATAAATCTGACCCATAATAATGAATGAGATGTATATTCTTCAGAGCTTTCCGTAAATACTATAGTGTAGGCTGGTAGGAGGACACTTTATTATTTACAGACCACACTGATGAATATACATCACATATTTTATTATGGGTCAGATTCATAGATGATGTATTCATTTAGTTTAAGTACCCAAATAATGGCTTTATATTAGCCTCCTAAACCCCCTGGCTTCATCAGTGTGCTGCTGCTTCTTAGTTGTCCAATGAGCTGGGAAATAGTTGGGCCTTGCTTAAGCTGTGTTGCCTAACTGCAGTGGAAAAAAGCGAGGTCACTGACTTGGATGTGCTGTGTGGACATTGTGACTGGCTTAACAGAATTAAAAAAAATCTTAGGACAGGTTAAAGTGGTTTGATTATATGCATTTAAACTGTATATTCAGCTGTTTGCTTTGAGTTCAACTTTAAGTAACACCAAGAGGCTCATGTTTACAACAGCCATGGTTCTCATAGTGTTTTGTGGTTGCAACCTGTATTAGTGGACTATAATGCAAAGTGTCATAAACACTGAATAATATCTATGCACAAATCTGTACAGAAGTAATTTAAAGAGGACTTGTCAAGTCACAAGAAACAGCAGGAGTAAGCATTGCACAGTATGCTATGCATTTTTGAAAAAGAGTGTTTCTCTGTGCCCCTATCTGCTTGTTACAGACATAACACTTGTGTGCAATGTTTAAAGGACAGTGTTCAGCTTTTCTGTGTATGAGGCAGCACAGTGATATAGTGGTTAACTTTCTAGTCTCCAATGCTTGAACCCTTAATGAATATCCACCAAGAACAGCAGTTGAATAAATGTAATTTGGTGTTGCTGCATTTGTCTGGGTTAGTATGATCTTGTTTTCTCCCACAACTCAAAAACATAATAGTTCTAATGTGTGCATGAGTTTGCTCAGGGGCTTGGATGGATCTGTTCTATGTACTGCAGTGTTGCATAACATGTTGGCACTATAAAAAATAAAGATAATAAATCACAGAAATAAGTGTTTCTAAACTCTCCTCCAGGTGGGCACAAATAGACATACTCTTTTCTATAAATGCACAGCATCCGAGGCACTGTGTACTCTTGTTGTATGTTAAAAAGTGCCAGGTCCTCTTTGGAAATATACTTTCTAGATTTTCTTCTTCTCAGTAACACTCTCAAAGTTATGTTTTTAATAGAATACTGGTGAAAGAGTTTCTACTTTCTCTGTGAAAGCCAACATCAATTGTAAGGATGTAATACTGTGTCTTGCTGCTCTCTATCATCGTCTTTCACTCTTGTACATCTTCAAACCTGAGCTGAAAGTACCTTGCAGAGATGGCTCTCTACCTCTTACAGATGGCTCATTTATAGTGAGCCCTGGCAAAACACATGCATTATGCTCCTCAAGAGCGAGAGGCCGTGTTGACAAGCCATGCAGAACAATTGCTTCTGTCAATTCTTTCTTCTGAAATGTATTACACTGATGTGATATTGTAGCTTCACTTTTCTCCAAATCCAGAATCCTATTTGTTAGAGGATCCAAGACAAATAATTCTTCAGGCATGAGAGAATTATTATCTGGTGAGCCTCTCTTACACTGCTGGATCTTCATAGAAAAATTATCGGAAAGATGGCCATTGTCACCCCAAACAACATGAAGCTCTGAGATTCCAAGCTGATTGTCTGATTTGAACGAGGTTTGTTCATCGTTCTGATTGGATTTTGTTACAAGGTTTTCATAGTATTCTGTATACATAACACAATTTATATTGCAGCTGTTCTTATTGTTGTTGTTATTACTGTTGGGATTTGTATAGTCATCATCCTCATTTCCATCAATTTTAGTAACTTTCAACTCACCGTTCAGATCTTTATTTTCAAAACTTTCTGCATTCATTCTAGAACTCACTCTTTTGGTTAACTCATTTTTAAGTTGTTGAACCCCATCTGAGCCAATCTGTGAAACCTTGTTATCCCTTGCCTGTCTAAGACCTTCCTTACTTTCCAACATTTCATTACAAATATTAGATGGTTTTTCACTTTCTGACTTGCCTTGTTCTCCTCCCTCTGGGGGAGGCCTTACCACGTCCACATGCTTCATGCCTTCTTCTGGTGGCCATTTTGGTTTGTTAACAATAACTTTCTCACCAGTGGAATTCTGCCTGGAACTGTCTGCCGATGGAGGCCATGTTATGTTTAGCTTGCCAATTTCACCAGATGTTTGAAGGGCTGAATCATCTAAATTGTTGAGCACTTCATAAGCAGGCAAGCTTTGTGGATTACCTGCTGTACTTGACTCTTTCAATAATGCTTTACTTTTATCTTGTCTTTCAACTCGAGGTGCCACAGCTGTAGCTTGAGTTTTTGGATTCCATAGCTCTTTGTGTGGTTTGTATCCGAAGCCTTCATCATAATTTCCTTTTGACTTGAAGAGTTGTTTAAAGTGGGGTTTGCAGTATATGTTTCCATGGAGAGAAGCATAATTTCCTAAACTGTAGAAAAAGAAGAAAATGAACAGAAATGTTTAAAAGGTCCTAATGGATGTGTCACAATTATGATATGAAGTCACACACACCCATTTTACTTCTAAAATAAACTCCCACCCATCTCTTTTGTTATGTAACAGCACATTTTTTACTCTACACAATTATATAGTTTGCAGGAGCCTAAAGCTGTGCATCTGCAGAAAGGTCAAGGACTTGGCTACTAATGAGCTTTTTGCTGTGCTACTGTTCCTGTGATCAGTCTTAAGGTCCCTGGCAATAGATTGCAAATGGTATATAGGAATAATGATACTGTTTGAAATTCCAGTGTTTTATAAATCAAGATAGAAAACAGTTGCATATGTGGCTGAGCCCTAGAGGTGAAAGCTGAAGGTTTTCATTTTTTCCAACAGACATAAAAGTAACCTTTTCAGGAGAATTTTACATTAGTATGTAAGGGACTTAAGGTCTATATTTTATCTTTAAAGTGTGTGCATAACCAATTTTTCTTTAGCTTTTAATAACGTATTCCATCACAATTCCCAAAAATAAGAATTATTCCTCATTTCAGGACAATGGGTGGAACCATGAAAATCATTCCTTTAAGCCATTTTTTAGAAGGCTTTACTGTGCTTACCACTGATTTAGGGGACAAGCAGAGGGTGTTCTAATTCTTCAATACTCTATCCAAATCTTATAAAAAATTAAAATGATGTCTCTGCTTAAACCTTATAGCAGAACTCTGGTCGGATGCGAAAGAAACAAATGAATGCAGCTCTTTAATCATCCTTAATTGTATTTTTCTTGAATTCAAGCAGTTTTAGTAACTCAATCTGACTTCATATCAGCTTCTTGTAGTTCCTGTTCATCAGAAGCAGCCACCAGACAGGGCTGTGCGGTGTGGCACAGCTGTATAAATCTTAATATTGGATGGACATAAATACAAATCCTTTGGCAGGTAAAACAGCTCCCTTATATATACTGTTTATTTATCTATTTGCCTGGAGTTCAACTTTAATTGTTTTATGTATTTTCGTTGAGACAGCTCACCTTAATTTACTCCCACAGTGGTTACAGCCGAAGCAGTTCTTATGAAAGATCTGCTTGTCTGCCACTAGGCATTCCATTGGGTAAACCTTCTTTTGACAGACGATGCACGTTTCCTTTTCCTGCAGAAGTGTTTTCTAAAGAGAGAACACAGCAGCATATTAATTTCTATCCCCCTTGTATACAACAGCATAAAACATACATTTATATTTCTGGTTAAACCTTCAAACTGCAAAAGCTATATATGTTTGTATTATATTTAACATGCATTAAACGCAACCAAGAAAATTACTTTAGATTAGTGCTATCAACTAGAGCTGTATGTGGACCATCATTGGGAACCTCTATTAATTATTTTCCAGCATTTGTAGAAGACAGAGTGAGCCTTATTCTATGGATTGGGATCACTGTTCCCTTTAAGGTTTGTGATCTGGAAATCGTTGTCCACACAGTGTTCAAGTTCATAAGGGATACAACAGCTACATATCAACAATATCTTCTATACCATCTGTTGACCTCCTGTTCCTTCCTCTCAATACCAGGTCCTGTAGCCGAACGTAACATGAAAAACTACACCCCTTCATTTTTCTTTTGTTTTATGCCTGAACCTAAACTGTTCTGGGCACTCCCCATTTGTTATGCAGGAGGGTGGTGACACATACAATGATATCACTGCCCTGTCCGGCAGCCTTTTTGATACTATTGATAAATCCTGCTGGATTGGAAATACTAGCTGAAAGTATTTGAGTGAACTTTCATACATTCCAACTTTCTGAGATGAAAAACACCATTTAGCTCAGAGTTATGTGAACTGTGAAAAATTAAAATGCAACAAATATTCGGTTAAACCCGCAAGAGCTATTTTTTACTACAACTTTTTCTATACACTGACTTTTCAAAATCACAAATTAAGTCATGTAGAGTTTGGTTGAAAGATGTAGTGTAGTGTACTGAAATGTCATTATCAGTTCATTGTTGCTTTGTGGTGCTCTTACTTACAGGGCTGGATAGCTTTTAGTATATACAATCCTATCTGACAGTGGCAACAAGCTTTAGGCCCTTTAGGAAGTTCTGTGTGCTTCTGTAAAGGCTGTTCTACATGTAGCAAGGCTGTCATGCCAAATAAACAATTTTGGAAAAAAATTATATTTTCATCTTCTTCCTGTCATATAAATAGCATATCTGTCCATGGTGTATTGGGCTGTGCCGTTAATGGGCAACTTAGGAGAATACAATGTTAATCTAAAGTTTGCATTTTTCAACTGCCAGTGACCACATTTACCTGCTTAGAGTCAACTTATTGTTACTTAAATTTAACTTGAACAAGAACACTTGAAAACGCTGCCCTGACTATCTATTATATTCAGAAGCTTAACCACAACTGCACCTTCAAAGTTATGATGTCCTGTCTTTATACATCTATTTATTTAGGTAATTTATTCCTTTTTTATGATTTAACCAACATCTGCTGCTCTATTGCCTATCACAGGAAAGTGTGCACAACCGAATCTAGATCATGTTAATGCACATTTTATGCAGCAAGACATCTTTTAAAAAAAAATCACTAAGAATTTAAGATAATTAAAAGAAGGTCAGACAATGTTGTTGGAGAATATATATGTGGCAGTTACAGTAACATCATGAAATAATGTAGCCTCATTTTGCAGCTGCTCTTCAGGCAGTGTAATGATGCTACAGTCTGTGCTGCATTTGACTGGATAATTATATTGCACTGATTGTATTTAGTGAGGCTGTGGAGTTCCATAGTATATTCTAAATCATAAAGCTCTTATCGGTGACCAAAGGGTTTGGAGGGGACACACATTATTGGTACACTAGACAGAGACTGCACACAGCAGTCACATACAAGCAGTGAAAGGTTGCTTGCTACCGGTGGTTCACAATTCACAGGGTGCTTATATATTTGCTAAAAACTTTTTTTGGTTATTAATATTGCGTCATGTAAACTATTTAAGATTTAACAAAGAAGTCTAATTGATATTGAAACAAGCTATAAGATGACTTTTCAGTAAATCCTGCCACTGGTGGGCTTTGTTGTATACTATGTGGATAAAAACTGGATTCTTGGGTCACCAATGAAGATATAATGGATCTCGTTCTCCAACATTATATATGAGTGTCTGAGGTTTGGAATCCTCAGCTTTCCCACCATACCAGGCTGAGGATGAGTAATGTCACTGGTGCTAGGTGACAGGACTGGAAGCTGTAGTCTATTTCTTATTCTTTCTCTTTCTTTTTTTTTAGATATGCCTTCTTACAGTTTTTACATGGAGGGTGCCTGCAAGACCCACTTTAACCCTTAGCAGTGGACCACCTTCCCTAAGATTATGCAGCAATTTAAAAAACTGTCCTGGCTGTCCTGCCTTCCACAGTGTTCTTCTTTCACAGTTTCTTGTGAAACAGCATTATTTCTTTACCTGCATAACAGCTTCTCAGAAACATCAATTACTACTTGTCTGGTATTTTGCAATTTTGGATGCAGTTATTAAATAAATTGCAATACATGCGCGCTATGGGTGCAATTAGTATGCAAACATATGCAAATGATAAAGTTGATTTTACCTCAAGATTCAAATCCATTCTACTTTCAGCAGTCAATGTTAGTCACAAACACACACAACAAGTCAGTAAAGAAGAGGCCTTTAGGAAAAAACAGAGAAAGAAGCAGTAGTAGCTATACTAGCAGGTATAAAACTGTTAGTTTTGAACCACAAATTGATTTTCAACCAAACTGCAAAATGACAGGCACAGTCTGTAACGTTTAGTTTGTTAATGGTGCCTCAAACTGGTCATGCCAATTTACCAGTAATATATTCTTCCTGACGATAGCTGCTTGTCATTTCAGAAGTATCTGAGACGGTATAGCCGAGACTCTTAAATACCCTTTCACTTTCTTCCCAGGTTTTTTGAAAATTCTTTAATATTTCCTCTGGAGATTCAGCGGAGGAAATGTCGAGCATATGACCTGATATGACATCTTCATATGTCGGAGGAGCATGTTTGAATTCAAAGCCTGGCTTTACAGCTTCAGGGTTCCATGGAGCCCTTGACCTTGTCACCCTGCTTTCCATCTTGTCAACACCAGAAACTTGGGATATTGTCTCAGAATGCATCGCTGGTTTAAATAAATGTTCACTGTTCTCTTCTTGACTGCTTGCAAACATATGCTTGGATGTGTTCTCCCTGTGGTCTTTAATCTGTTTTATTGGAACTGTCCTAGATTTCACTGTTGAAGGAACATCAGCAGCTGATTTTTGGGTTTCCTTTTGCAGTGTCTTTTTTTGTCCAGTTTGTGTTCTGAAACGAGAATTTACACTTTCCGTTTGGCCTGCTGTTTGCACTTCTCTTGAACCATCTGTATTTGATTTCTTATTTGTTTCATCTCTCATGTAAACATTTTTAGCTTTCGTTTCAAATGTGTGTTCTGCAGGGATCTTAGTTTTCTGTGAGATGGATACTACATCCAAACTATCCAAGTCTGGGCCCAGCCACTTTGGAATGTGTTTTGGATCAGTTTGAGAGAGTGCTTGATGCGTTTCAGATATTCTTGCTTCCTCGTAAATTTCTGTACGGTCCTCCACTGTGCTGACTGTCACTTCACCTGAAGGGACAGGTGTAGTTCTTACAGAGCCTGTAGTATGACTCTCTATTTTAAGCTGCCTTCGTAAAGTGGAGGGAGAATGTACTATCTCACATCTTTTTTCTACCACTACTGGAATAGGAGTGACTGCCCGATGTTGTGTTGTTGTTCCTTGAGATAACTTTGCAGTGGTGTCTTTGAGTTTGGCAAGCTGCTCTGTCCGATTCTTTTGGGGAATTGGAGAAGGAGATGGAGTTGTTTTGGCTGCTGCTGTACGTTTTGGGGGTAATGGCACATTGACTGGTTCTTTCAGGGGAGCAGGAGGACATGGAACTCTGTCTTTTTGTGGGGACTCAGTACGTCTTACAGTAGATTCTATAGTTATGTAAGTAGGTGATGGCGGTCGCATCCTCAGCAAAGGGGAACAAGCTCTGATATCGGACTGCTTCATATCAGTTGGCAGCCTACTGAACTCATTGCTGATCTTTCTTTGCCTACTTGCCACGTCAGTTTTTTTGGAAAATGTGCTAACTTCCTTCTGCGATACTCCACTTGGGGGAAAGATTTCATTTGTACTTTTTGCAAATGTGGAAGATCTTATAGCTGCTTGGATATTGCTTTCAAAAGTTGAATGCATGTCTGTGGCATGCTTCTTAATGTAGGACACTTGTTCAGTAATTCCTTCCATATTGGTGGAAGCGGCTTGGTGTGCCATATCTTCCTTTTTTTCGGCACTAATTAACCAGGAAGGAACAATGTTTAGAAATGTTTTAAAAGTGTTTATATTCAATGTTTGTGGTTGTGTTTCAAATTTCTTGGCATTGGACAATGTCTTTTGCAACTCTTCACATTTTCTGAGATATTCTATTACATTTGAAGATTTCTCTTGCTCCTTGTTCTGTGATTCTGAAGATATGTGTTTTTTATGGCTTTCAGTTACTTCTTTTGTTTCTTTAAACTGTTTTCCTGCAGCAACATTTTGGACAGTGGAAATGGAAACATGTTGTTTCTGTACTTCTTTTGGAAGTGGTGGTGGAAGTGATGCTTGTTGATGATGAATTTGAGATTGCTGGACTATTTTTGATTTTTCTGAATGTGCATTAACACTAGCAACATTCTGGTTGACTACAGTATCATTTTTAACCTGCTCTTTTTTAATCTGTAACTTTCTTTGGAATTTTGGTGATTCTATGTGTTTGGCTACTTTGCTGCTAATGACAGCTTCATTGCTTTGCTGTTTTTTTGTTACATTTACATTAGACACAGCTTGCACATTACTAGAGCTCTGTACCTTCTTCTGCTCTAAAGTTTGAGAAATTAATTGGGTATTTAATTCTTGTATTAGATGACTGTCTGTATCATGAATAGTTTGATCATGCTCATTGAATTTTTGTTTCATCACAATAGATGCACTGTCAAAGTGTTTCTTATTGCCTGTTGCATTTACCATTTTAGCAGTTATTTCAGACTTTGAAGTTTCTAGACTTTCAGGAGCTCGGTCATTGTCAGGTTGAGGATAAAGTGGTTTGGCTATATGCATCTGATTAATTTGTTTTGATTTTTCAAACTTGTCCTTAGTTTGTTGATTGGTTGTCTGTTCTGTTGTGGATTCCATAACAACCTTTGAATGCTGCAGTTGCTTCATTTGTGTTTCTGTGGTGAATGTTTGCACTTTTGGAACATTCGTGTTGACTGATGATGATGAAGAAGCAGACATTAACTGGGCAGAATTGTGATGATTTATGTTGTATGACTCACCTCTTGCATTTACTTGGCTTTGTGTATTAATTAGATCTTTAACTGGTATCTCTATATTTTTAGGTTGATCCTCTGCTATAAATGTGACTGTTTCTGACTCTGCTGTGACCTGTTTCATAGGAGTTTCACTACCTGTTGCTGTACTAATTTGAGATACAGTCCTGTTTTTCTCCATTTCTTCCCTTTGTTGGCGGTATTTTTCTTCAGCAATCATTAGTGGAGTCTTAAATTTCCTAATGTAGGTTTTAGATTTTGGGGTAGGAGTTTCAGCTTGAATAGCTGGAGACATTCTAGGAGGAAAGAACACCTTTCTTTTGGGTTTTATTGCTTGTTCATGAATTATTTCCATCTCACGGTCACATGCTAGTTGATCCAAGTCATGTTCACTCAACTGAGCCATGGTAACATTTTGTGACTGTGCTGAAGTTGTTTCTGATGATACAGAAACTTTAGTTTCATTAGCTTGATTAACAGTGTTACGTTTAGAAGACTGTGATTTACTGACTTGTGCTGGAGATATTCTTGGTGAAAACAAAATGTTTTTCTTTGGTTTTAAGGATTCTTCATGAATTCTTTCTAATTCTTGATCACATGTTAGTTGGTCATAATCTTGTACACTTGGCTGAGAGGAGTTTAGACTTTGTTTATGAACTAACGTTTTTTGGGTAAATGTATTGGCTTCTATTTTAGAATGAATAGTTGGGTTATCAGTTCTCATTGCTGGAGATATACTTGGTGAAGATAATACATCTTTCTTGGCACTTAATGCCCCTTTACTGAATGATTCAAACTCATGGTGACTTGCTGTTTGTTCAGAGTGCTCAGAATATGATTGGGTTATACACGCTCTTTGTTCTTGTGCCAAAACTGTAGACTGCTTGCTTAAACGTTGACTTTCACTAATGTGTGAAGATGCTGTGACCCCTGTTTTAGACTGAAAGACAGGTAGTTTTGACTTTGGTAGCACTTCAGGTGGTTTTTTCTCCACATAGTTTGTTGCCTGTTGTTTTTCAGTATGGTGCTGTGCTACCTCTGATTGTTTTGCAGAATATCTCTTAGAATAAGTATTTGACTCTGTTTTGCTTCTGACTGACTGTTCATGAGTAGGTATATAACTTACTTTCTTACTAACTAATTCTTTATGTCCTTTGTATTGCATCATAGAAGGGGATGTTTCAGAGGGAGGTGGTAGCAAGTCATTCTCCATTTTATCCACTACAGGAGGTGGCGGTGAAGGAAAATACTCTGGCTCATTGGTTCCTCTAAATAACAAATGGGCTGGCAATGGAGGTGGGGGTGGTGGAGGTGGTGGTGGTGTAGGTGCCAAAGGAGGCTCTAATATAGGAGTATGTGGCAAAGGGGGAGGAGGAGGAAAGAAAATCTCGGGTTTTTCTCTTTGTTTTACAACTTTTGCATTAAGATTATGACTGTTTATGAGACTTTTAGTTATAACAGATTTACTTGTTTCACTGTTCTCCTGGGTGGATTTTCTGCTTACGCACATATGATGGTCCCTTTCAGTTTGTCTTGGTAATGCAATACCACCTTCAAACAATAATGCATTTTCTACAAGTTCTACATTGTTATTGATGGAATCTAAATCTTGTGCTTGCCGAGTATCCATAACATTTTCCAAAGCAATCCTTTTTGAGTGCTGTTGATTTGTTACTTGTTTGTGAACATGTTCCGATGTTTGGTAGCTGCTTCTATTAATCATATTGATAGCGTTGGATTTGGAAGTATTGATATTGGATGACAGGTTTGCTTTTTGCATTACTTTGTTTTGATTGATTAGATCTGTTGACATTTTTTCTATCTGTCCCTTGCTAGATCCTTGACCCAAATATGTTTTCTCTTCAGATATTAGTACTGCAGTTTGAGCATTGGAGAATGTGTTCTGTTTTTTCAAAGACTTGCTGGCTATAGACTTTTGCTCTTTATCAACCCTAGACACTGTAACTTTCTTATCCAATTTTTGTTCAGAAGTTCCATTAATTTGTCTGCTATCAGCTAACACGTTGGAAGTTTCAATAGCTTTTTTTTGGAGAGTTTTAATATCTTTTTCACTCTTGTGATCAGTTTTTGTTGATGTTTCAATAGCCTCTTGTTTAAAACTATTAATATTTTGCTCATCCTTATGATCAATTTCAGTTGATATCTGCTTGGTGTCAAATTCTATATCAATCAGTTTTCCAACTGAAACTTCTCGTTTGCTTGAGACTAGAGCATTTTCAGCAGACTGCAAAAACGTCTTGATTGTATCTTTAACATTTCCTTCAGAACTTGCTCTTCGTTGAGTTGTCTGGGGTGGAGGCTGCAGCAATGTCGTCACGGCACTTTTTACATCACCTTGAACACTGACTTGATGCTGGACATGTCTCTTTTCAGCAGTTGAGTCAATTAGGGTTTGCATGGTTGCACTGATATCTCCTTTAATTACATTTTCTTTCTCTATTTTGTTTACTGACTGCTGTGCTTCTTTTAAAGATTTTAATGTTGCCTCAAGGTTGCCATGAATCACATCTTCTTTAACAAACTCGGTTTTAAGGCTTACTGCTTTTTCCAGAGAATCAATGGTTCTCTGAATGTCACCAGGGACGACATCTGGCTTTTCCGTATCTTTCACTTGGTGAACTGAATCTGTAAGGGACTTAAGTGTTGCAGGAAGATCAGCTTTAATAACTTCTTCTTTCTCTACAACCACAGACTGACTGATGGCTTGGTTAAGTGAATTTAGGGTTGCTTTCAAGTCTCCCCGTATGACTTCTTCTTTATTTACATCAAAAGATTTATTTACTGGCTCAGTCGTAAAAACCTTAACCGTATTATATACATCCCCAGGGATGATATCCATTTCATCAACTGTTCGGTCAATTTGGTACTGCTGCTTTTTTAGCAACAATTTGGTAGCCTCGACATCACCTCCCATAATTTCCTCCATTTGTTCAGAAGCAATGTCATCGGAGACACCTTGTAGTCGTTTTAGATAATCTAATGCTCCAGATTCAATGCAAGTAGTAAAAAACTGTACATTGCCTCTTTCCAAGTCATCAATTTTAAATTTCTCCAGTCTCTCACTTGTCATGGCAGAGGACTTTAAATTATAAATTGCACGTTTTACATCTCCGCCTACCACTTCATCACGCTCATAATCACCTTTGTCATTCTTGTTAAGAAGAGAGTACACAGTCATTTTTATATCCCCTTTATCACTTTCTTGAATTAGTATTCCTTGCTTTCCAAGGTCTTTATGGAAGAGAAGGCTCTTGATAGCTGCTTGTACATCTCCCCCAATAATGTCTTCCCTGTTTGCTTGTACATCGGTGGATCTGCTCAGTAACTGTGATCTTGTCAAGGAGACATTTCCCTTTTCTTCATCATTTAAATGAATCCTTCTTTCAGTAGAAGAGTTTTGGGACAATAAGTTTATCATTATATTCTGAAGATTACCTCTTATAACTTCTTCCTTTTCAATTTCTGGACTTTGTTGGTTCATGAGCTGGTATTTGGCCATGCGGACATCACCAATTTCATCAGCTTCTAAAATAATCCCTTGAGATTTCAAAAGCTTGTGGCTATATAGTTCTTTTAATGTTTCATGAATGCTCTTTCCAATAATATCCTCTTTTTCTGTCTTCTGCTCATTAAACTCATGAAAAGGTGTTGTTTCAAAGAGCCAGGTTGTGGTCCTAACATCAGCTTGTGGAATTTCTTCCTTCAATATCTCTTGAACACTTTCATCCTTTACACGGATTGAGTCTAAACTCTGGTTTTCAAAAAGCCAGACAGCTTCTTGAACATCCCCTTTTTGTATGTCTTCCACTGTCACTGTTTTCATATCTTCATAACCTTCTTCATGAAGTTCATCAAGTGTATGACTTTCAAATAACCAAGTAGAGGTTTTAACATTGCCTTGTTTAATCTCACTGATGCTTACTGTTCTTACAGCCTGGGTGTTATTTTCCGTTTCAAAGAGTTCCCTACTGCTTTTCACATCTCCACCTTCGATAGTTGTAATAGTACGTATATCTGATTTGGTATAATCAGAAATTTTGTCTAATGGTTGGGTTTCAAACCGCCACCGCACAGCATTAACCTCTCCTTTCTGAATATCCTCTTGGGTAACAGCCTTTATAATAAATACATTATTAGAATCATCAAACGAATCTAATGGTTTAGTCTCAAACAGCCACCTTGTTCCACGAACATTACCATGAGACACCTCTTCTTTCTTCACTGTTGTTACTTCATGGTAATAGCCTTCTTTATCTTGAATAGCATACAGGGGCTGTGTTTCAAACATCAGTGTATAATTTTTTACATCGCCTTTTAATATTTCCTCCACACCAACTGTTTTTGTCATTGTATCTTCAGAACTTTCATCCTTTATCTGATCAAGTGAAAAAGTTTCAAAAATAAAACATCCTTTTCTTACATTTCCAGCTTGCACATCGGTGATGGCACAAGCGGCTTTGTTTTTCTCTTGGTTTTCACTGATCTCATCGATAGAACGATTTTCAAAAAGCCACCTGCAATTTAGGACATTTCCTTTTTGAAGGTCTTCAGATTTCATGCTTTTTATTTTTTGTAACACCTCTGAACTAGAACTAAGTTTATCCAGAGGCTGGTTTTCAAAAATGTATTTCATACTTGAGACATCACCAGACTGAACATCAATTTCAACTACTCTCTTGAAGTCTTTTTTCTCTTCTCCTTGGATATGCTCTAAATTCTGAGTCTCAAAAAGGAAGCAAACAGTTTGCACATCCCTTCCTTCAATTTTCTCCCTTTGCAACTTTGTTGACTTATCTGTTTCATCTTGTATTGTGTCAAGTGGCTGAGTTTCATAAAGCCAAGTACAGGTTTTAACATCTCCTTTTTGAATTTCTTCAATGTTTGTCATTTGTATCTGTTTGTCATAGAGATCTTCCATCGGCTGGTTTTCAAAAAGCCATTTACACATCTTCACATCACCTTTAACCATGTCAGTTTTGCCTTCTTTTATAGTTTCTTCTTCTTCTGCATTGCTAAGGTATTTTATTGAATCCAGTGGCTGGGTTTCAAAAAGCCATTTTCCTGTTTTGACATCTCCAGACTGTATTTCTTTAGAAGATATTCCCCTAATAACTTGGTAGTTCTCAACGCTTTCTCCAAACTGGTCAATTGGTATTGTTTCAAACATCCATTGGTAAGTTCTTACATCACCCCTCACAACTTCTTCTTGGCGGATAGTCTTGACCTCATGATAATGCCCAAATCGATCTTTGATAGCATATAAGGGTGTTGTTTCAAAAAGATTTTTGTTGAGCTTTACAGCTCCCTTATTAACATCTTCAATTTGAATCTTATAGGAAGAGTCATCAGTTTGCCAGTTTTGACTTTCAAATGCACTTCTGCAGGCACTTACATCTCCTTTGTGGATTTCATCAAGCCTGACTGTTTGAATATATTCTTTCTTCTCCTCCCTTATTTGTTCAAGTGGTCTTGTTTCGAAAACCCATCTTTGATGGCGAACATCTCCTCTTTCCTCCTCATTGGTAACCACTTTTTTAAGCTTTCCTACCTCAATATCTTCTTTAAGTTCATCCATTGGCACTGTTTCAAATAAATGTTTTGCGTTGCTCACATTTCCACCTATTATCTCTTGCCCCTCAAGTGGTCTTTCATTGGCTTTGTCTTTCAACATATCCATTGGAAGGGTTTCGAAAATCCAACATTTCTGGTACACATCTGCACCAATTATAGCTTCTTTTTGAGTAACTGTGTCCTCTTCTTCTTTAATAGAATCAAGAGGCTGTGTCTCAAATAGCCATTTTGCCTTTCCCACTCCCCCTTTTATACTTTCTTCTATAGATATGCCTCTGACAACTTTTATGTCAAGTTCATCTTGATTAATCATATCCAAAGGCTGAGTTTCAAACATCCAGCGGGCTGTTTTTACATCTCCCTTTTCAATGTCTTCTCTACAGACTGCTTTTATCTCAAGGACTTTCCCAGAATGATCTTTTAATACATACTTAGGTTCAGTCTCAAACTTTTTTACCGTTCTTTTAACATCTCCTTTAATTTCTTGGAGCTCTGATCTAAGTGTCAGCATGTTCATTTCATCAACATAGGAAAGACTTCCATCTTGATACTGAGTTTCAAATAGGTATCTACCTGTTTTTACATCTCCTCCTTGAATGTCTTCGGAAGCCTTTAGGATATCTGAATCATTTTCCTTGTAAAGTTTATTGAGTGCATCTAATGGCTGAGTTTCAAATAACCATGTAGCTGTTCGGACATCTCCTCTCGCCAAATCTGGAACCTTATCAGCATTTTCTGAAGAATTGGAGTTACCCATACCAAGGGCATGAATTGGTTGTGTTTCAAACATCCAAGTTGTATACTTGACATCTCCACCAGCAATAATTTCTTGTTCTCCAATACTTTTGATATGGCTTTGTTCAGGTGACTCATCCTTAATGCAATCTAAAGGTTGATTTTCAAAGACCCACCGCATTGACTGCACTTCTCCTTTTAAAATCTCATCCCATTCTAAATACTCTCTTTCTGGGCTAAGGCATTTCTGTGGGCTTCCTGATGAGTTTTCAAACACATATCTTGCTTGTTGCACATCACCTTTTTGTTCAGACTGGCTGCTTACAATATCAGAAACTTCAGTGACATATTCTTTTTGTAAGTTCTTTCTCACTTCTGGATGAATGTGCTTATATAAACGTTTCAACTCATATAAGTTCCTTTGTTTCGAGTACGCATCTTTGGTTGTAGTAGGTGACAGGGGTCTTTCAGGAGGGCTGGGGGGTTCTGGGGACTGGGAAAAATCTGCTATATCGGTAGTCTCCAAAATATTTGGGGGTGGAGGAGGCGGGAACTCTTCCAAACTTCTGAAATGAACAGATTTATTGCTAGAAGACTTTGAAGACCGTCCTGTTTTCAGTGCTGAACTCACTGAGTCATGGACATTGCTTGTTGAGCTAGAGGTGTTGGCATTTACCACTGGCCACTCAAATTCCGGATGGTCATTATAGATCTTCAGGGGACAAAAGACAGCTTTAATTTACCTTTTCTATGCTCAAATTATGTTTTGCTGCAAAACATTGTGGCGAATTCTATAAAATATATATATATATATATATATATATATATATATATATATTTATTTTAGATATTGCCATTAAATAATTATGTTTAAAACATTTTGCCAATTTTAGGAAAAGAGCTACAGAGTGCAATGATGTATATGAAAATTGCAAAATGGTTTCAGTTTTGAGAGATCATAAAATTAGAATTTGACAGCATTCTGCCGTTTCATGCATTTACAGTAATGGGAGGCTGACTTTTTTACTTTTTTCAGGAGAGTTAATAATATGAAGTCAGCTGTGTGCAGAAAATATCTCCCCTCAGACACAGAAATGTATATAGAATATATAGAGTTCTAATATTGAAAGTGCTTTAAATAGCTTTGTTTTTGATAGTAAAAAATATTCATTGTTCCTTTAATATTTTCTGCAATAGTCTGAATATTTAGAAATATAAATTAATGGTATGTTTATATTGGATTGTTTTTTTGAAATACAACCAAGCGAATACATAGCTTTTGTGTATTTTTTTGTAATACTAGTAATGTGTTTATCCCTGAGAAAATCATGAGCATGTATAGAGGAAATAGAATCAGTCGAAAGAATCATAATTTGTAAAATGAGAAAAGACAAGCTTAAAGCTGAGGAAATAACAAAGATAACAATTCTAACCTTCAGGGAATTAAGCTTGAACACATACTTTAACTGAAGATGATATATCTTCACAAAAAAAACATATTTAAGTGGTCTTTTGTATTATTTTAAGCTATCAACAGTTTGTTTTGCTTTCTTCTATGACATATTTAATAATGTTCTACTAAAAATGTACCTTTGTATATTTCCCTTGTGAGGTGACACTTCCGCCAAAGCTAGTACTTTTTTCCTTAAGAGATTTCTCAAACTGCTCCTTAAGAACTTGAGCAGAAACCTTTGGAAGTTCTTGGCAACCTAAGAGAATAAACATTTGACCTGACTTAAATATACAATAAAATTAGTACAACACTTTTAAACAAAACATGATGTTACACATACGTCTGTCAGCTTGCTACTTTCAGAACGTTCTAGCTTAGTTCATAAGGTAGTAATGATGTGTGAAGTGCACTTATGCAGAGTAACCAACCAGAACACTACAAGATGGAGTCCGATTGGCTGCTATAGTAAATGCACTTTAATACTTACTGTTTCAATGTATTAGACCATAAAACTTAATTACCAAATATTACAATGCATGGCAAAGGCAAGGCAGTTAAAGTGGAGCAACTCATAACAATTTAGTAATCATTCATTGCTTTAGTGTTAGAAGCATGCCTGGGGCGTAACTAGAAATCACAGGGCCCCATAGCAAAATTTTGTATTTGGCCCTGTGATCTCTAGTTACGCCCCTTGCAGAGCCCACCTGAGATCCCACACAGCCTATCTGAAAGTGACCCTGCAGAGCCCACCAAAGACTCTATGGTGGGCTCTGCAGGGTCTCAGGTAGGCTGGTCACACCCCTGCACATCAGCCCCGATCCGCTGTCAGCCTTCTCCACCTGCTTCCTCCACAGTTGCCAGCGGGCCCTGCCTCCTCCCCCCACAACTGGGCCTGGCCACTTCCTGCTCCTCCACCGCAATCGGGTCCCGCCTCCTCCTCCGCTGTCACTGACTCATCAGTGGCTGTGAGGAGGAATGCGCCGCTGCACAGGTAGTCAGGGATCTGGATAGAGGTACGTTCCTCCTCACAGCCGCCAGTGACAGCCATCAGCCTGAGATGCCATAGTGACCCAGGCAGCCCGCACGGCATCAGGGGAACCCCCTTTGTTCCTCATCCTAGCCGGGCCCTTCTGTGCCGCGGGCCCCATAGTGGCCGCCTGGGTTGCTATGGCGATAGTTCAGCCACTGGAGCATGCCTAATACTCCTTTGCCTGTCGCAAACCTCTCATCTCCCTCTGGTGATTGCTTGTGGCCACATACCTTCCGTCAGCTGTGGGCTAATCAGTCTGGCTACACACTCTTCTCAGCCTGGGAGTTGGTTAGTGATGCTTTATTTAAGCATCACAAGCCCAGGGCTTTGGGCTTGTGATAGTTCAATCTAGTTCTTTCTGCACAAGCCTGTATCCTGCCATAGCATGTCTTGAATCTTGTACTTATCTTGTATCATAGTCCTATCTTGATCTTTCTGTCTCTGTCTTTAACCCTGTACCTGTCTTGAATCTTGTATCTTGTATCCTGTTTCTGTATTGTATCTTGCTTTCTGTTTATATCTGTATCTTATTACCAGTCAGTACTACTCCTTTGTTCCTGGGGAACGCTTTCAACATTTATGGCCAGAGATAGTTTAAGTACTGGTAGGGGCACTAGCCTTAAGGGAAAGGTGGCTGCTAGAGTTGAAGCAACTTGCCACTATACACTCTGACTAAACTGTCTACATCTGCTCCTGACATTTAGATACTCTAAACTAGTGGTGGTCACATTTTTTGATATCACCAAAGGACAGCGCATGATATTCAGTGAATGTAATATTACAGAAAACTGTCAACAAGAGATGGTAAGAGACTGCAGGCATGCTGCAGGAGATGGTCAGATACTTCAAACAAGCTACTATAGGAGTTGTTAGACACTGGGGACATACTTCAAAACACATTTCATAAGGTTGCTAAAGATCTCCATTGCAAAAGCTCCTATACGAATCCATTCCTCCACATGTGCGCTCCCTACAGTCCACTTAATAATGACTTGTGTTACAGCAAGATTCATTATAAAAGGTCAGAGGAAAAAAATAACATGTGGAAAGGGAGTAAAAGCACAGAAAAAAGTAAGATAGTGTAAAAGAACTGAAACAAACTATTTACCTACAAGAACCCAGTCGAATGAACATTTTTTCTTCACTGACTGGCAGCCTTTACATTTCTCCAGCACTTTTCACCAGAATACAAAGGTCGATAGGAAGATAGGGGTGGATATGTGTCATGCTGGCCATTATTTACAGTGCTCCCTTCCCACCATCTTCCTCTTGAGTTAAGTACGCTGCCTGTATCTTGTGACACTAGAGAAAGCCTTGGAAGATGTAAAACTTGTGCTGGCATTATACCTGCCTTCCAATACCACATTTACTATTTTATCCCTGGTGGGTTTTTTTCTAAACAAAAATGGCAACCACACAAATCAATTCATAAGTAGATTTCAAAGTAAGGTGCACATGGAAGGACTTTTCACAGTACAAATACACATATTTCCCAGCATAACCTTTGCAAAATATATAGAAGCCACACTGCCTCATCAAGGCTCCTCTGTGTAGTGTGGACCTTACTCTAATCTATGAGAGCCTCCATCTTCGAGCATATATAGCTATGGATAAATGGAGTGCAGGTATGCTGGCTACCTACAATCATTAGACTGTAATAACACACAGATAAACCCCTCAATACCAGCATGTATTAAAAGTGCAATAAAAGTGGTAAAAAAATAGATCTCTTTGGGGCATCTGCTTTACAAAAAGGGGTTGTTTTGAGGGGTTCTTTGTACTCTCCTGACATTTTTATTTTAACAGAAAGTAAGGGAAACCATTTTTTTCAACATGTTTTGCCTCGTTACTATTATATAGTAAAAGATAAAAACAGTAATTAAATACCACTAAAACAAAGCTCTATTTGTCTAAAAAAAATGATACAGTGTTGGGTACAGTGTTGGATGACTGAGTAATTGTGAAACTATCCAAGCACTGAAAACTGAAAAAATGGCCTGGACAGTAAGGGGACGTAACATGATGGTACTGAAATGGTTAAGTACACCTATCCTTTGACCTCCACCTTGCAGAAAATCCCTGACACGTATCTGTCCTCCTTTTCATCAAACTATTTGCTCTAAGAAAGACAGGTGCACTTCAAATTTGATACCCATAACATCATGTTAAATTATAATTTTATTCCTCTGGGTCTCATAGTAGAGCATTTCTTTCTGTCATTATTGATTCAAATGTTTTCTCATCAGTAAACGTACACGTGAAATTTACAAGACTTCAATTTGCTACCCCAGTGCATTTAACTTGGCTGTGACGCATATATTTAAAGCAGGATTCTTACCACCTCCATCAGCTTCTTGATTATAATTAGATGCTGAGCTTGTCTCATGGGTGCTTTGCTCATGAACCGACACCTAGGTAAAGTAAATGATGGCATTAAAAGTATAGCATTATCCCCACCGTCAATAAATAAACGGACACACTGTGATGGCTCCAGAGAGTTGTGTGCTAAGTATAAAACACTTTTTTTCAGTATTTGAAATAGTTGTATTCACATGCAGGCTTGCAAATAGTCTAAATACACAATGTGCTAATGAGTATTTGTATGATACCTGTTCTGTATTGCTGGCTGAAAATTGGGATTCATGTTGCTCAGTTGCTTGGCTGCTGCTAACAAACTTGACTTCATTGCTTCTTCTCGTTTCCTAAATGACAAAAACATATTCACAATGTGAGATTCTATTTTAGACAGCTAAATTGTCAGCTTTCTGTGTCTAGTATTTTCAGACTGAATTGTTTAGCATGAATCCTACTTACTCAGGCAAAACCTCACGAAGGGGGCAAAGGGGTGGCATAAAATTAAAAGGCAAGACAATGATTCTTAAAGCAATACTGATTTTATTTTCCTCTCACTTTCCAAAACCACCTTATTGTACGACTCTCTTAATATGCAAATTACCAAGATTATTGAGTACAGCTCTTTTAAATCTCCCTATTTGTGACCTGTATCTATGCTGTTCTTTGAATATGATGTTATCCTATTTCCCGACAGACGGTACTTCTTCCTTTAGGAATGAGGTTACTGTTTTTTTTCATCAACTGATTATTGCCAGTTTTCTATTTACCCCTTTACACCACAATGTGCAGTGTATTTCTTTCAGAACACCACAGTGCAGCACACCACACTGCTTTGTAGGAAACTGAATGGTGTGTACACTTTAAATAAAGTAAAAGAAGAGAAATATTAAACGTGTGAAACAGCACATCACACCGCCTCTATCTGTCACACCACCTTAGCATTTCAGTTTAGAGTGCGGGCTAGTGTGAACAAGCCCTTAGTCTATTGAGAGCTGCATTTTGCATAACTGTAATTTACTTAAAATAACAACCGGGTTAGGATGATTTCAGTGCCGATTTCCATAACTCCCATTTTTCTAAGATAAGAAACATGGACACCTTATAGCTCGTGTGTGAACAGAGGACAAACCCCTGCCATGCTCCCAGTTTTTTTTTTAAAGTTGGGCCTTGGGTAAGGAAGGATTCACAGAAAGGAGGTCCTTCAAATAGAAAATTTTGAGAGAAGAGCAACAAAATTAATAAGGGGATTGGAGGACCGCAATTATGAAGAACAATTACAAATATTACATTTATTTACTCTAGAGAGCAGGTGATAATGATATCATCACAATGCATAAGCATATCCAAGGTGATTATATATTGTAAACTGTGGTAAGGTTCCTGAAAAAGAAACCTGGCCACGGTTTAAGCTTGGATGAAAATAGGTTTAACCTTTAACTAAGAAAGGGGTTCTTTATTGTTACAGCAGTTAAAATGTTAAATGGCATTTGCTGAGAGTGTGGAATTCTAATCAACTTTTGGATCAGTCAGCAGGCCTATGGGAATTGTTACATGTGATTGGAGGATTTATCTGATCACCATAATGGGATCAGGAAGGATTTTTTTTCATACCCTCTTACAGCAAGTTAGCCTATGGTTGTGGGTATTTTGCCTTTCTCTGCATTAAACACATAGAGGGGAATTTATCAAATCTGGAGCTGATGGAATATGGAGCAGCTGTGCACGGCAACCTATCAGCTTCTATCTTTCATTTTCAAAGCTTAGCTGAACGAACTGGAGAGAATCTGGTTGGTCACCATGGTCAACTACTATTCTGTCTGCTCCAGATTTGAAAAAGTCCCTCTACAGAATGTGCACTTTACACAGAAATGTTCACTTTGCAAAGGAATTTTCACTTCAGCTTAGTGAATGAGGTAACTGTGTTAAAAAGCTCCCCCTCCTTCCTTTCTCTGCATCTGTGTTCTCACCTGTCACATATACCTTGCAGCTTGAATTTCTCTCTCAGCACTCGCACTGATCTTATAACCGTGCGGACACTGTCGAGACACACAGAGCCCGTACATGTCGTTATTCTGTTCCTTTGATTGGGCAGAGGGCTCTGTGGGTCACAGTGGGCAAGGCGATCAGAGGACCGTCAGGTTCTTTGTTGACCTACGAATTTGACACGCCTCGCATAGCGGGGGCTTATGAAAAAGTCACGATCTATCTGTCAGCCAGAGGCTCTATTGATTGGCTGTTAGACTCTACTTAATTCAATGGAAAGGAGGAAGAGGTTTGGTTCTGAGGAAGGGGGCGTGGCCCTGGAAACATGTCAACCTAGACATACTGTGCTGTCACACAGGAACCATCATCTGTGCCGCTCTCACATGCTGTGTCTTGCTTTTTGTTGAGACTTAGAATTAAAATTTGATTTGATTTTGAAGGCTCATTGTTATATACTCTTTTGTGAGTATTATTCTATTTTTGCCATTTGCTTAATAAAAATGTATCTACACTAGGGAAAGCACCCCTTGCTTTTGTTTTTTCCTTAGATATCACAGTCTCCCTGACTGATATGGAGCAGTGACCTGTAGAACTTCTGCATGTATATTTGTTCAGTGGAGTGGTCATCTCTGGCGCGATTGGTTTTTATTTTAGAAAGGGTTTTAGACTCAATATGCCAATGCTACCCCCATGTGAAAAGGTGGAAATGTTGAATAATTTGGGGATCCAGCACCAGCTATCCATTTCTGCGAGCAATAAAACCCAGATAGAGTTTCTAACACTAATACAGTGGGGTTCATTTACTAAAGGCAAATAAGCTGTTTATTTTGCAAACTAATTTTCCCCCTGCAAGGGAAATTGTCCTTAGCTTAGTGAATTTAGTGGAAATTTACTTGGCAAAGAATACCCAATCACATTCATGGAAAAAAAATAAACCTATTTGCTTGCATATAATTGCATGATGGAAGTCAGCAGAGCTTCTCCTCATTCACTAAGTTAAGTGAAAATTCCCTTGCAGAGTGAACAACATATTTGCCTTTAGTAAATCAACCCCATTATATCTAAAAAAAAAAAAAATGAAAACAAGTATTGGCTTTAAATATAAATAAAGAAAAAAATCAGAAATATTCACATAAACAATGCTCTGTGCCCTGCAACAACCTTTTGGAAGTTAGGCACAAGTTCATCCTAGGTTTTTAGCTTTTCGCATGTATATTTTACAAAGGCGTGAGAAGCTCACGAGATCAGCTCTGCATATCCCAGCCATCAAAAGCTTTCAAACCACACAACCAACCACAATGTAGTCAGAACGCTTTAAAGCGTTTACTTGCTCAGAGTAATTAATTCCCACAGGTCATTTCAGCCTTATGAAATGGCACTGCACATTCTAGGTGAATGGCCCCTATATTACTGGCGGCTTGATTCGGTCATATTAAGCCGTTATGAAATGGGAGAGTAATTGGGATTGCTGTGTCTGAGCTGGTGGTGAATACATCATTCTCTTTCTGCCTCTGGGATGCATTAGTTTAAATGTAGTCATTTGTGAAAAGCATTTCAAGCTTTGTTTTAAATGACTAAATATGCATGCTGAAAGCCCAGCTTAATCAGACAAGAACGTGCTTTGGTTGAGCTACTGTATATGAAAAGAAAACACTGCTTAATTTCAGACTATCATGGAGTTGTTTAGAAGAAGATAAGAGGGAATTTTATATGAACATGCATTAAAAGAACTTTTCGGGCAGTTTAGGGAGTAAAGGGGGGCAGATGTATTAAAGTATCAGGC
The DNA here is from genome assembly GCF_000935625.1 of Nanorana parkeri. NCBI lineage: Eukaryota > Metazoa > Chordata > Amphibia > Anura > Dicroglossidae > Nanorana > Nanorana parkeri. The sequence continues at coordinate 693,261 of NW_017306417.1, forward strand.
CTTCTGATGGCACCGTTAGACAATGAGGATAAGAGCATATGTATGAAAGTGTCAGGTGTTATGATGGTACATTTAACCCCTTCATAACCACTGAAGTTAAAACCTAGATACCTAGGCCAAATGTAGCAGTACTCATACCGACAATGAGTTGGTTCACTAAACCAGTTATGGACATTGGTTGTTCTACATACACCTAATACATGTGTAGTATGTCTAGCCTTTCCCCCTCACAGCTCTCCTGCTACATTTACACACAGTTCCCAGCTGTCATTTTGGCAACTGGAACTTGTTTTATTTACATAGGAGCTGATCATTCTACTTCAATGTAAACTAACACACATCATCAGCAGTGTCAAGAAGAGTTAAAATGAAGCATTACTATTATTGCTTCATTGTAACTTCTCTGGTTCATTTCCAGCAGATGAAAAGACATTTGAAAACCGAACAGTGTTCCTATTTAACCCCTTAGTAACCCTAATAAGCCACAATTAATTATTTCCCTTCTCCTCGGCTATTATTTTGCTGCTGTTTTCTCTAATTTTCATTTATTTGGTTTCATATTTTTTTTAGTGCAACATTTAAAAAAAAGGCTTTTTTTCATATTGAAAATATATTTGCTATACTTTGTAATATAGCAAATATATTGCTCATACTTTGTAATAGAAACAACATTTTTGTGTCATTACACGCAGCAGAAAATTTCACATTGCACTGGTTATCGACAGAAACACTTTCTGTTCTAAAACTAACACTTGTTAAACTAGAAAAAAACAAATGTTGTTCTGTTTTGCCAAAGTCTATAGATTACAAATAAAATAAAATCATTTTTCAAGACAATATTGCCAAGAGAAAGCCTTGTTTGTGCTGAAAGAACAAAATAAAAGAATTGGTAAAGAAAGCATGTTTTGCTACTTTCGCCATACAAATTTACAATTACGTTTTTAAAAACTGATCAGGTTATTCATTTTTTTTTTTACACATGTAATATAGCCACACTGGGAGAGTGGAGTTCAGGCAGGAAAACATAAGAGTTAATTGAAAGAGATGCTAAGTGGGAGGCAAGCACATCTAAAGGTCTGTGCTAAAAGTTATCCTTTAAAACCTAATTCTGGGATCCACAGGGTCCTCTTACTTTTTAGATCATCTCTGGCAGTTGGCGGTCTTCAATAATGCAGAGAGATGTGCTGATGCACCATGAGTGTAGGGTGCAATAGTGTTGCACCCACAGGGGATGGGTCGATGATGCCCTGCACTCACAGTATTTCCTCAGTATTCCAGGTTAAATTATTCTGGGTGTCATTCCACCCCAAAGACTAAGGGTGCATTCACACCAAAATCAGAAGGTACTTGCAGGTCAACGGAGGTTCTATTGACTTGTGACATACCTTCCGATTTCCTTCCAATCCGTTGCATTCCATCACATTTTTTTCTTTTTCTAGCTAGCTATATGTGAAGTAACATGTGCTGAGTGGATATACTTCACTGTAACAGCTTGCGAGTGGTAGCGTTAGCGTGCATTAACACATGTATTTGATGCATTGCACTGCGTTGCACTTAAGGTAGAGCATGCTCTTCTTTTTTTGTGTGCAACGTAGAGCAACGCAACACAGCGGTTTGAACTGTTCCATTCGCATTTTCATTAAAAAACGGATGGTAATGCAATGCAATGAATCCAGTGTGTATTGGGCTTGAGGACTTTTAATTGTGGAAGGGAATTACTGCGGGGGGACAGCACCGGAGAGATGTTCAGTTTTGCAGCAAGAGCTGCTTCTTTTATTTAAACCTCCACTATTAAAAAACAAATAGCCTGGAGTTGAGTTTTAAGATAATAATAAACTAAATGTAGATTCTGACAGCTGCAATGTTTCCTTGCTGATATTAGACGTTTTTGGATTGATGTCACTTATTGACTGTTTTCACTCTTTAAGGGGAGCTATACATTAGTACTGTTTTTACTATGATATCCAATAAGTACTTAAACCTTTACAGTCCGTGAAGGCATACATATAAAAAAAAATCTGTTTTATGCAAGATGAAAAATTCCCCCTGCCAATCTGCCTTATCAGCTTGATGCAGCCAATGTTCTTGGTTAAACAGGCTTCCAGATTTACAGTCAGCAGCCATGTTGAGGAATCAATGAAATAAATGGATTGGATTTTTTTTTATGTGACATGTTTTATATGACTGCAACTGGCATGGTTCTCTCACTTAATTATTTTCTAACTGCATACCAAGCACTTGCCTCTTACTCAGCCCATTAAAAACTTACACAAAAGACTATTCATATTAAAATATGATCTCTATTATCAGCTGTAGTTGACACTCTTGTATTCATAAGGCAGTTAATAAATGACAACTGCAATCACATTTCGATTAGATGACCTGTGAGCTATACTATCTACTCCATGTCTAATCTAGAGACATGTGCAGACCTTTATTTAATAATGTAGTGCTAGGGCAACAGTGTGCAGGGACCCCTAACACCCAATATGAATTGAGCCAATAGTAGTTTAGTGTAGTCTAGTCAGTTAAATCGTCTGACCACCCAAAACTATAATTTGGGGATTTTAGTAAAAGCTAAAAAATTCAAGCTTATGTTTTGAGCCAGAAAAAACTAACACAGGTACTATATATCTAAGAATTGGGTAGCTGCAATATATTTATATGTTTATATTTTTGATGTTGGGTTTACATACATTTTAAATAATTAAAGTGACACTAAACTCAGTAGTTAAATCTTAAAAATGCATTCGGGGACCTTAAAGTGACATTAAAGTCAAAAATATTTTCCCTCCCCCCAATGTTAACTAAAGCACTTACCTTAAATCAGGGCTCACAATTTCAAGTCCTGAGCTACTAGCCAGGCCTTAAGAGTTACTAGCCACCAGTTGCCCCACCTAACCCTTACCCTGCCCCGGCCTTAACTCTGCCCCTAAACACTCTTAAATAATCTTATGATAGTTGCCGCTTGTAAACGGCAGATTAGGGATTCCTGCTGCTGGAAAATGCAAGTTCTATAATCACACCTGAAATATACTGTAGGTGTGAATGGGGCCTAATATACACATACACTAAAGGTGCCCATACACCTGCCGAATATCGTACGATAATCGCGGGTGATCCCGCGATCGTACGATAATCGGCAGGTGTATGGGCAGCGTGCAACTGTAACTGTAAGGTCGCACGACTTTCATCTTCCAAGCACGCTGGAAAACCTGCCGAAAATCGTACGATTTTGGGCGGGTTGGTGGCGTGGTCGGAAGACGGATGCCGCACGGGCCTGTGTGCGCAAGCGCACACTGCCCGCCCCACACTGCAATCATCGGAAGCCCTCCCCTCAGCGGGGATGGCTTGCGATGATTGCAAGTACGATCTGCCTGTCCAAGATGGGCAGATCGTAAGAGATTTTAATGACCTTACAACCATCGCATAACGAAAGTCTTGCGATGGTTGTAAGGTGTATGGGCAGCTTAAAACACAATAATACACTTCTCAACGTTACAACCCCCCCCCCTGCACAAATATAATAACTCAATCCCCCCCAGCCCCCTCACCTGTTTGCAGGTGATGAGGCTGTTAGCAGGATCGATCCTTGGTTATCTGGGGATGACTAGTGAGGTCTGCAGCAGACCTCACTAGTCACCCCCAGATAACCAGGGATCGATCCATCCTTTCTTTCAGCCGGAGCTCAGAACTGCCAGAGGTCTGGCAGAAGGAAACCAGAGCTGACAGGAGCTGCTCTGCGGTCTGCATCCGACACAGATGCAGACCGTGGAGCTGCTCCCGCAAGTCAGGTACGCGGTCTGGCTGCGGGTCACATAGTACCGGCTCGCGGGCCGGAGTTGGTCCGCGGACCGGTACTTGGAGACCCAAATTTCCACTCGCCGTGACTTTATTTTTACTCGCCAAATGCAGGCGAGTGGAAATTTTGAGCCCTGCCTTAAATGATGTTTCTTAATCCGATCTTCTTCTTTCCTGTTGTTTTCATCTGTCCCTCCAGCGGTGCTGCGGGTCTCCGATCCAGCACTGACTCCTCTGTCCTTGCTGGCACTTCCTGTCCCACGGTGTCTCCATGCGGGTGCACACGTCCATATACTTACCTTGTGCCTCTCCTCCCGGCCGAAAATGTGAACTGCGCATGCGCCCGCCCCAAGATGATTTGCGGCCGCCCGAGAATTTTCACATCTTTGGACGGGAGCGCGCGGGGAAGACACAGGTAAGTATTAACCTCTTTTAAAGCTTTTTTTAAATACACTTTTTGAATATATATACTGCTTGCTAACAGTAAACAGTAGATATATGCAAAAAAAAAAAAAAAACCCCGGAGGCTTTAATAACCCTTTAACTATTAACAATACTCTCCCTTATTTGTGTGTCACTCAGCTGTAGATCATCCTTATGGTCCCTTTGTCGGTTGTAAAGTAGACAGCTCTCCAAGCTCACTCCTGTGATGGACTACAATCTCAATACAAAGTTTTAAAGTGAATGTGAGATTGTAGTCCATCAAGGGAGTGAGCTTGGAGTGGTGTCTACTTTACAACATTCAGGGTCCTTTGGGAACAAAAGTAGCCACATTCCAGAAGGAAGAACAGTGTCAGTACCATGATGAGTTTAGTGTCACTTTAGGGCCATTATAGGCCACAGAGACTGCTGTATGTCACAGGAAATAGACACACACAATTTTATTTATGTCGACGGGAAATGCCACACCAAATGAAGTGTGCCTGAAATGTGTGTCCCAATGCACAGTATGGAAGGTAAAATATCGTTCTCCAAATCATTTTGGGGCTGCAGAAGACATGGAAATCTGCCGCCTAGACCAGATTATTTCCGGAAATTATGTAGTTTGTCATAGGAAATGCCACACAAGATGGAGTCTGTCACAGGGAAATGCCCCACAAAAGCAGTCTGTCACAGGGAAATGCCACATAAGATGTAGTCTGCCACAGGGGAATGCCACATAAGATGAAGTCTGTCACAGGGAAATGCCACACAAGATGTAGTGTGTCACAGGGAAATGCCACAAAAGATGTAGTCTGTCACAGGTATATGCCACGTAAGATGTAGTCTGTCACAGGGAAATGCCACATATGATGTAGTCTGTCACAGGGATATGCCACATAAGATGTAGTCTGTCACAGGGATATGCCACATAAGATGTAGTCTGTCACAGGGAAAATGCCACAGAAAATAACAATTTACTTTTTATTTTATATTGTGAATTTTGTTCATCTTTAAATGTATTCAGTTTCAAAATTACATTTGATTTAGGGTTATGCAAGCAACCCAAATAAACACTTATTATAGATAAAGGTAAATGTAATGATCTGTAAATTTAAACTTTTTCAAATGCATTAGCCAATTCATAGGGTTTTGCAGGAATTCACAGCATGCAACAGCAATAATTTTACCTTTTCCTGTCCACCTGATTGTATGATATGGGTTCAAGAAATAAGCTGCACTCTTCACTGTTATTAAGTAAGCTTATACAACTAGCTATCTAAGAAGAGCAGCAGAAGATGTATGTTAACAATTTAGCTCTTCTAGTCAATCGCTCTGTAGTATCTTATTCCGACTTATTGGAAAACAATGACTCATTTTCTGTTTTGCCATTTTAAAGGATTAATATTTCCAAAACTAGAAACCTATCCCAATTCACGGTGTAATTTTAGGAATTTGGTACAAAAGCACTATAACAATTTGATCACCCAGACATATAGAGATTCCAAGAACAAAAACCTAAAATAAACCATTTGGATGGGAGATGTTTTTATCCTTCAATAGTGGAATCATGAAAGAAAAATAAATTGTACAATGAATACATGAAGGCGTTCCCTAGTCTTGCTATGGGCATTGTTCAATAATTGCCAGAATGATCCTAATGTTGCCTTTTCTCTCTATATAGTTCTATATAAAGGGAAATTCATGAAAGGCTGATATTAATACTATTTCTGCTATTCTGCAGTAAGGTTTACTAATCAAGGAGATGCACTTTTTTCTATGAAATTCTCATTGCTTGGATGTCACCATAATGTTAATGTATCTCTAAAATTTGAGATGTTTACAGCAGTAGACGTAACAAGCTATTGCTTCAGTCTCAAGTGTGGTTCTATTAAGTGAAAGGAAGTAGGACAAAGTCAGATGTATATAGACACAGAAAGTTACTGATCCTTGCCTTGCATTACATGCTGTAAACAATTATAATCTGTACACTCTAAATTTCAAGCTTCAAAAAGAGGCAATTTTGTGTCACAGCTGGACTCTGCGTACAAATAGTATAAGTATTGTTAAACATGTCTTTAGAATTAATAGGCCACATAGCTCTTTTGAAATTACTTTTTCATCAATATGTTTGAGTGAAATTTCCTATTATACTTTTCCCCAAAAAAAGGCTTTGTCTATAGTGATGCCTATGCCTATAGTTTACTTCACAGAAGCAGTGAGCCTTCTAGCCTAGGGTATACATTTTAGGACCAACCTTCTTCAGAAAAAAAGACAAAACAACAGTGAATAAATTGACATCCTAAACTACCTTACAAAAGGCACTACTGTAGTTGTTTCTAAAAAGCTCAAAGGAAAGGGGCCAGGGGTTTGTTTTAAAAAGTGCACCCAACAGGTGTCTCCTCCAAGTCTCGCCATATCCTCACATCTATAGCTTTCTTAACACAACTATCCTTTCTCCATGCAAGTCAACAGGAGCTGAATATCATAGAAATAATGAGGGAAAGTTGAGACAATGTTATTCTTTTTCTGAAGAATCTGTTCAAAATGTTATTCTTTTTCTGAAGAATCTGTTCAAGAGACTTATAAGGGCCAGGACTCACAAGCTGTCCCTTATTATTAAAGTTGATTGAAGATTGTAAGCTCTCCCAGGCAGGGCCCTCCTTACCATCTTGTCTTGAATTGTGTTATAATCTTAATGTCTTCCTTGTATTGTAAAGTCCTGTGTAAACTGTTGGCGCTATATAAATCCTGTATAATAGTAGTAATAATAATAATAATAATCTGGCAACTTTGACATTCAAGAGAAAAAAAACAGTGTGTTGTGGTCCTATTTCTGGAGTCTAAGAGGACTACAAATGCCTTCAATCAGCCAATATTACAATCATTGTCAGGGTTATCCCTAATCCAAAAAAACTCCCACTACGCTCTTCTATACTGTTGTGGACAAAGTAGATTCAAGTATGGATGGATCATAATTATACTCAGTTTATGTATATATGGACATTTTAAAGTAATTATATCCAGTTTAAAAAAGTTAAATCCACTGGCCAACACTTGTTTACATAACAAAACAGCTTTTGCTGCAATAGCCAGCTTCAGTCTGTTACTGCCCACCATATAAAGTCCACTAGGTTCTCCTCTTCCAGGGTAAACCCACTTATTCTGAGCCCGGGCTGACGTGAAACGTCCTAATTATTAACACCTATAAATCAGTAATAAACAAACTTGAAAATAGAGTGTCAGAGACAATGTTAAAAGAGAACTATGGCCCAACCATTTTTTGACATAGTTCTCTTTACGGTCACAGGAGAACATATACTAATATTCTCCTGTGACCCAAAACTCAGCAAATAGCGGGCTGACAGCGCAGAGCTGTGTTGCAGCCGGCAAAGATCCCGACAATATTGTTGAGATCCACCCCACTGCCTGATTGACAGCTGCCTCTGCATCTCTAGAGCCAGAGCCAGCTGTGCCCGTCCCCTCCCCTGTCTGTTCCTCCAGCCAGCGCTGGAGGAACGGAGAGGGCAGTGGAAATCCCTGCAGGGAGACGTGAATGACAGTCACTGCTCTGTGCAGGGAGATGATCAGGAACTGAGTGATCGGCGGCATAGGATGGCTCAGTTCTCGATCAATAGAGTTGACGCGTGACAGCTTCGGTGTCACACGTCGGCTCTAATTATAGTGTGTTTCAGTCTCCCTGTAATTCTCCTTTAAGAGCAAACACTCAAGCAAACAATCCATTCTGATAGATGGGCCTTTATTAAAATCCTTCCATACATCGTGTTCTATAGATGGTACATAGAGTTACATTATTCAGCAAGTAAATGTTGATTCACATAGAAGTAAATTTTTTTGCTTATTGCTTCATTATCATGCATCTTCCTAAAGTGTAGAGACAGAGGAAGATAATGATTCTGGAATATGTGAATAGTCTTGTAATAAAGCTCATCAAGGTACCTATGTAGAGCACATAATGAAAAATGCTAATTGTGTGGTTAAGAGATACTAGACATGTGCACTGCCAAAAAATTCGTTTAGTTTCGTTTCGTTTTAAATTCGGATATGTGTTATTTCGTTTTTCAGGATTCGGGTGTGAAAGTCAATTCGGATTTGGATTCGGTTCCGAATCGAAATTCGGACGAATTTTCGGAAATTCGGACATTCGGATGTATCCGAATTCCGAATTACAGGCATAACGAATGCAAACTAATCCGAATTTCCATTCCCGAAATTCGGTAGCGTTAGTACGAACGTTTCGTTTTCTGTTCTTATTCGTTTCTTATTCGTTTCGTTCGTTTGCAGCAAAAGTGACATTTGAGGGAGAAAAAATATTTTTCTCCTCTAATGTCACTTTGCTCCAATGAACGAAACGAATAAGAAACGAATAAGAAACGAATAAGAACAGAAAACGAACCGAACGTTCGTACTAACGCTACCGAATTTCGGGAATGGAAATTCGGATTAGTTTGCATTCGTTATGTCTGTAATTCGGAATTCGGATACATCCGAATGTCCGAATTTCCGAAAATTCGTCCGAATTTCGATTCGGAACGAAACGAATCGCACATGTCTAAGAGATACATTTATGATCATGCTGGAAGTTTTGACAGGATGCGGCATAGTGAACTTGTGAAAGTCTGTCACACTGAATAAAGATTCAGTTTATCAAAAAATATTTTATTTAAAGATAAACGCAGGTCAATTATTCTTTGCTGTTAATAAAGTGGATCTGTGTGAGTTCTTTCCAAATATGTTTGTACTTGTTTACCTATGTACACACTGGAGGCAGCCATTTTGTAACTAAACTAGAGTCAAATTGGACTCATGTCTGTTGAATTATGTTAATTTTCTATCTGATTAAAGTGAACCTTCCACACAAAACAGGGTCTGCTGATTTAGCCCAAACATCAACAAGATCCTGGGAATGCTGAGCAGTTGGGGAAAAGTATATTACCAAATTGTTTTGCCCCCATGGGTGTTTTTTTATGTCATCACTCCTCTGCAGGTCTTGAACCAAAAGGACCCTGGTGATGAACAGCCAACAGAAAGTGTCCGGGCCACACAGTCATCGACATAGTCACCCATAAAAGGACCCATCCCACTTATGGATTTAGGTTAGTATTTTGGGCTTTTAGATTTGTTTTTATTGTTGTACTGCAGGGAAATCTTAGAGGAGGTGGTGGGGGAAGAGTATGCCTAGAGATAAGCTTTAATAATAACTTCCAGGGAAATGGTAAAGCTATCTTTAGTCCGGGAGGATTAAAAACAACAAAAATATCAGTTCTTGCAGTTTTCCTCAGGTTGTATGGCTTTGACTATTTCCTTACCTTTACAGATCTATGTTGATATTGATACTGAGAGACAGCGCTGTGGGACGACACATTATCTGATGTTTCAAAGTGTTTCTTCATTGTTGCCAGGCCGCCGGGTACTACGCAAACTTCCGCCTCCTCTAGCACCTGTAAATAAACGTGAGAATGAGAAAACTAAAAATATGCCAGTGAACTTTATTATCAACTTATGGGCACGTGGAATTTATTTTTCATTGGTAGCTTTGCCAATGCATGTGCTAAAGGATACACATTCCATACTGGCTAAATGACAGGGTGGTGGATCTACTTTGCATCAGATAGTGTATATTAGCTATTTTGTGCCCACAAGAGCGACATCATTTCTTAAGCAGGCTTCTGAGGCTGCTATTTTATTTTACATCCTGGTAGATGTTGAAGCTGTTGTTCTTCATTTTTAAAGCTAGGAACCACAGTTCTCATGCTTCCATTACATTTACATTACAATTTATGATTTGCCCGCAGACCCCCACAACCATCGGGTCAGGGTTGTGAGGAAGAGGCCCTTGGGGACACCCCCCCAATGCCGAGGGCATGTGGCCTGGTAAGGCACAGGGACGGGCGCTCGATCGCCCCCCCCTTTCCTGCCCTGCCGGGCCAGTGCTCGGATCAAGGGTCTGGTAGGACTCTTAGGGGAGACCCCACGTTTTTTTTTTCATCTTCTGCAGACTGTAAAAAAAAATGTAATTTTTTTCCCCTAATGTCATTTTGCTGCAACGAAATTCATCCAATAACGAATTTTGTTGCAGCAAAATGACATTAGGAAAAAAAAATACATTTGTTTTTACAGTCTGCAGAAGATGAAAAAAAAAAAAGCATTAGGTTCCCCCCAATAACGAATTTCATCCATAAAAGAATTTTGGCCGGACTACCGCTGACGAATTTCGGGAAATCAGGAATTCGGATTTGTTTGCATTAGTCTTAGCTGTAATTCGGAATCCGGATGCATCAGAATCTCCGAATTTCCAAAAATTCGTCCGAAACGAATCGCACATGTCTAACAGTTATGTCTGTCAAGCCGATTTCTTTTACACATGTCTATAAAGTCAGCACAAATGTATTCCTTTAATTTTAAAAGCAGGACTCCAGTTTAGGAAACACCCACTTAACCCCCCCCCACACACACACACACCCTGAGGGTCTTTTCCTGCACTTTAAAAAAAGGAAAGTATGCATACCCCTTTTCCATGGGTCTTCAGGCCAGTCCGGTCATGTCACGGGTCCATTCTTGCTCCCTTAAGCACAGAATGTTGTTCTCATAATATGTGAGTGACAGACAGGACCAACGGAAGTTAGTTGAATGACAGTGGCCGTCATTCAACCAGTAAGGATGGCGATATCTGGTGATGGAAAGTTATTACTGCATGGAATGGGTGCAGATTTAACTTGAATATCGCAGCGAGAGCTGTATTTTTTTTATTCATTATTTTTGTCCCGTGCTAGGGATTTTTTTTAAATAGACTTCAGCTTAACATACAGTATGTGTTCCTGCATTACTGTATCCTGTATCTTTCTAAAATTATGGTTATGAAAACTGCACAAATTATACATATAATAGCCCACATCTGAGAATGTTAAAACATACTCTGAAAGATCTGCACAATCTAAAATTTAAGCTGCATTTTGTATAATACATTTATTGTGAACTATATTTAAAATGCCTGAAAGATGCATGGGATTGTTCTTATTTTTTAAATTAGTCTGCAGTTGCCAGAGCTTTTTATTTGAAAAATAAAAAAAATCTATATAAAATAAAATCTGTAGGCTGCATCCACTAATCAACATAAAATAACTTTTTTTTTAGCTAAAATAATGGCTCTACCGTGTGACTACAGAAAACGACAACCTGTCGGAAAAGAAGGAAGTCTGCGGTGGTAGTGGCAGCTTAAACACATTACTAGGGACAGCTTCTATGCATCACCTATTACCATGCTATGCTGACAAGCCATCTACATTTTTTCATTATGTTTTGATCCAATTTGGTTTACCTCTCAGAGAAAGGAGAGTGTTCAGAAAAACAGAGTGGGAGGTAATGAATAAAATGCCAACAGCCATACAATTTTTCTATACAGAAAATAGACTGATGGGTGGCTAAGCAATGTCTTTTTCCTGAACAGTCAGACTATTGTTTTCCTAAAGAGACTGTGGTGGCAAACAGAAAAGGATATGATATTGCATGTAATGTATGACAGTGATATAGCAAGAGCTAAGTAGCAGTCTGTAAATAAGAATGAAGTGCAGTGATACAGGAATGGAGTTTGCAGTGGCAGTGGCTGCAATAGAGACTGGTCCTAAAGGAGCAGGTAGCCATAACCACGGCCACCTAATCCTTCAGCACTACTTACAAAGAGCTTTTTTGCCATATGCACTTATCAATGTTAGTGGTGCCATACCTTTCCTTCCCTTTATTGGTTAATAAGTACCTACAGAGAAATTCAAGCCATTAGTGTCCCTGTAAATGGTAAGTAAATGGGGAACTGCCCCACTAAGCTATGTAAGCATGGTGTAGGCAGGGTGCACTGTCCAAAGGGGTGGAGGGACAAATCCAAGCTGCAAGGCACGTTATGTGATGGCAATATGTTGATGGGTAGCTGAGGTTATGTTTGGGCAATATCTCATTGAGTAGCCAAAAACCCCAACTTAAATCACAGAAATAGATAATTAAATAGAAAGAAATATTGATGGATGCCATTTACATAGGCTTACCATTTCTGCTGTAGCAGCTGTGCAGTGTGTGAGTAAATATGACTGTGCAGTCCAGTAGGTATCAGAGTTTGACCACATTGCATCTTACAGACGTGTTCAGGCACCACCCCCTCTTCCTTAACAATATACAGAAAGGCTGCATTAGGAAGGTTATTATGAGGTGTGTGGCCATTACTTTTCCATGCAAGCATAGAGCACTGGGGTAAGAAGTTTCATTTCCACCAAGAGAAAAGAGTATTTGAAGGCATATTCTAGTGAAAATTGTTTCAAAATCATAACATAAGTTGGCACAAGGTTATAAAAAGACATAAAGTGTGAGACGTCTTTTGGGGTTTTAAATCCTGTAGAAAGGAAAAATATAAATTAAAAATGGCAATAATATTGTTAGTGGAAATGATCACTTGCAAATGTAGTTGCCAAAGCTGCACCAGGCTTAAGTAAGAGAGTAATGCACAAGGGGGAATTAACTGAACAAAATGTCTGATGTACCCTACAGGTGGCAGAGGCAGAGAAGTTTTCCCTGCACAAGTTTGGCCACACATCTTTTGCCATTATCAGCAGAAATAGGCATCTCATAAAAAGTTATTTATACATTATCACAACTTTCCAAGCCGTGTCAGGACCAGGAAAAGAGTAAATGTTTTGTGTAAAAGAGGTAATTCTAGCACAGTGTTGTTAATTAAGGTGCCAAACATTTTGTGCCTTCAGGCTCCTGTGACAGAAATACAGCACTGGAATTTACCATCCCTCCAGCATAACATCAGTATTGATATTGCATAGCTTTTTTCTAAAACCATGTGGAAACAATAATCAAATTAGGTCTTGAACAGCCCAATCTACTGTTTTCGGCTCATCTGTTTGAGGTTTAAAGTGTATGTATGCACATTTCCTTATGTTTTGGCTCTTTTTGCTGCAAGTACAGAAACATTCTTATCTGCCATTATTCAAGTAAGCTTGTAACATCTTGTGCTGCACTGAAATTCTAAGCAGTAATATCAGCCTTGCCCAGTTTACTTCTGTAACTACAGAACATCCCTGCCTATGTTAAGGAGATAAGTAGAGGGGGAGGGAGCAGTACTGTAGCCCTAACATACTCTCTGCTAGAGGAACAATGCACCCTAGGGCAAATAGTGTGTTACTGGCAGGATCGTCCAGGTGAAACTAAAGCAAAAAACCCAAATTAATGAA